>NC_048421.1:14650494-14672915 GCF_013103735.1 Etheostoma cragini
GGAAAATGGCTGCAATGAAACAAAGAGTGAAAAATTTAAAGGGGTCTGAATACTTTCCGTACCCACTGTATATCAAAAAAAGTGTTAAAAAGTCATAGAAATCAAGTGTTGAAAAAATGCACACTGTAGTATGCGAAAAAAGTGGATAAACAGTTACAGTATAGTATGTTGAAAAGATTAATAAATAGTCCTTGTATAAAATGTCAAAAAAGCCACAGTATAGCATGTCGGAAAAAAGCAATGAAAAAGTCATAGCATAGTACTTGGGAAAAATTTATTTAAAAAAATAATGGTTTAGTATGTTGCAAAAAGGGATCAATTAGTCATACTGTGTTATAATAGAAAAAAAATGAAATAAAAAATTCATAGTAAAGTATGTCAAAAAAAGTATTAATATGGTATGTTGAAAAAAGTGATATAAAACCATAGCATAGTATGTCATTAAAATCCATAGGATGGTGTTTGAAAAAATTAAATTTAAAGAGTCGTTGTATAGTATGTTGAAAAAAATAATATTTTAGTATGTTGAAAACAGTGATAAAAAGTCACAGTATAGTATGTCAAAAAAAGTGAAAAAGTCCTGTCGAAAAAAGTGTTAAAAAAGTCATAGCATAGTATGCCAAAAAAGTCATAAGATAGTATGTCGATAAATGTTTTTAAATTCATAGTATAGTATGTCAAAAAAAACAGATTAAAAAGTCAAAGTAGAGTATATTGAAAAGGTCCTAGGATAGTATGACAAAAGAAGTGATAAAAAAGTCATGATATAGTATCTTGAAAAAAGTCACAGTATAGTATCTTGAAAAAGTCTTATTATAGTATGTCAAAAAAGGTGTTGAAAAGTCATAGTATAGCATGTCAAAAAAAGGGATAAAAAGTCATAGAATAGCATGTCAAAAGAAATGATAAAAAATCATAGTATAGTATGTCGAAAAAAGTATTAATATAGTATGTCAAAAAAAGTGATAAAAAGTCATAGTATAGTTTGTTGAAAAATTATATTTTAGTATGTTGAAAAAAGTGATAAAAAGTCACAGTATAGTATGTCTAAAAAAGTGTTAAAAAAGTCATAGCATAGTATGCCAAAAACGTTATAGGATAGTATGTCGACAAATGTTTTTAAATTCATATTATAGTATGTCAAAAAAGGTGTTGAAAAGTCATAGTATAGTATGTCAAAAAACGTTAAAGTATTGTATGTTGAAAAAAGTCATAGTGTAGTATGTCAAAAAGAGTGAAAAAGTCATGTTGAAAAAAGTGATAAAAACTTCCCAGGATAGAGTGTCAAAAAATTTGATAAAAAGTCATATTACAGTCTGTCAAAAAAAAGTTAAAAAGTCATGGCATAGTATGCTAAAAAAGTTATAGTATGTTGACAAGTGTTTTTAATTTCATATTATATTATGTCAAAAATGATGATAAAAACGTCCCAGGATAGTGTGTCAAAAAAGTGATAAAAAGTCATATTACAGTTTGTCAAAAAAAGTGATAAAAAGTCATGGAAGAAATGATAAAAAGTTAATGTAAAGTATGTCAGAAAAAGTATTAATACAGTATGTCAAAAAAAGTGATAAAAAGTCATAGAATAGTATGTTGAAAAAAATATTTTATAGTATGTTGAAAAAAGTGTTAAAAAGTCATAGTATAGTATGTCAAAACAAAAGTGATAAAAAGTCATAGTATAGTATGTCAAAAAAAGTGATAAAAATTCTTATTTAGTTTGTCAAAAAAAGTGATAAAAAGTCATAGAAAAGCATGTCGAAAGAAATGATAAAAAGTATCTATCATACGTATAGTATGTTGAAAAAAATAGATGAAAAAGTCAAAGTAGAGTGTATTGAAAAGGTCATAGGATAGTATGACGAAAAAAGTGTTAAAAAAGTCATAACATAGAATCTTGCAGAAAATGTCATAGTACAGTATGTCGAAAAAAGTCATAATATAATATGTCAAAAAGGTGTTGAAAAGTCATAGTATAGTATGTTGAAAATAGTATTAATATAGTATGTTGAAAAAAGTGATAAAAAGTCATAGTATAGTATGTTGAAAAAAATATTACAGTATGTTGAAAAAAGTGTTGAAAAGTCATAGTATAGTATGTCAAAAAAAGTGATAAAAAGTCGTAGTATAGTATGTCAAAAAAAGTGATAAAAAGTCATAGTATAGTATGTCAAATAAAGTGATAAAAATTCATATTATAGTTTGTCAAAAAAAAGTGATAAAAAGTCATAGAATAGCATGTCGAAAGAAATGATAAAAAGTCATAGTATAGTATGTTGAAAATAGTATTAATATAGTATGTTGAAAAAAGTGATAAAAAGTCATAGTATAGTATGTCATTAAAATCCATAGGATAGTGTTGGAAAAATATCATTTAAATAGTCATAGAATTGCATGTTAAAAAAAGTATTAATATAATATGTCGAAAAAAGTGATAAAAAGTCATATTATAGATTGTCAAAAAAAGTCCTAGAATAGCATGTTGAAATAAGTGAAAAAGTCATGCTGAAAAAAGTGATAAAAAAGTCATAGCATAGTATGCCAAAAAAAGTCATAGGCTAGTATGTAAGTAAGTATGCTAGTAAGTTTTTAAATTCATGGTGTAGTATGTCGAAGAAAATAGATTAAAAAGTCAAAGTAGAGTATATTGAAAAGGTCATAGGATAGTATGACGAAAGAAGTGATAAAAAAAGTCATAAAACAGTATCTTGAAAAAAGTCATAGTATAGTATGTCAAAAAAGTCATATTATAGTATGTCAAAAAAGGTGTTGAAAAGTCATAGTATAGTCAAAAAACGTTAAAGTATAGTATGTTGAAAAAAGTGATAAAAGTCATAGCATAGTTTGTAAAAAAAAGTGACAAAACGTCATAGAATAGCATGTCAAAAGAAATTATTAAAAAGTCATAGTATAGTATGTTGAAAAAAGTAATATTATAGTATGTCGAAAAAAAGTGATAAACAGTCATAGTATATTATGTCGAAAAAGTGAAAAAGTCATGTCGAAAAGAGTTATAGCATAGTATGCCAAAAAAGTCACAGGATAGCACGTTGACATTTTTTTTTTAATTCATAGTATAGTATGTCAAAAAAAAATAGATAAAAAGATATAGTAAAGGATGTTGAAAAAAAGTGATAAAAAAACATAACATAGCATGCCAAAAAAGTCATAGGACAGTATGTTGATAAATGTTTTTAAATTCATAGTAAAGTATGTCGAAAAAAACAGATAAAAAAGTCAAAGTAGAGTATATTGAAAAGGTCATGGGATAGTATGACGAAAGAAGTGATAAAAAAGTAATAATATAGTATCTTGAAAAAAGTCATAGTATAGTATGTTGAAAAGAGTAATATTATAGTATGTAAAAAAAGGTGTTGAAAAGTCATAGTATGGTATGTCAAAAAAAGTATTAATATAGTATGTCAAAAAAAGTGATAGAATGTCATAGCATAGTATGTTGAAAAAAGTAATATTATAGTATGTCAAAAAAGTGATAAACAGTCATAGTATAGTATGTCGAAAAAAGTGAAAAAGTCATGTCGAAAAAAGTCATAGCATAGTATGCCAAAAAAGTCACAGGCTAGTACGTCGAAAAATGTTTTTAAAATTCATAGTATAGTATGTCAAAAAAAATAGATAAGAAGATATAGTAAAGTATGTTGAAAAAAGTGATAAAAAGTCATAGTATAGTATGCTGAAACAAATAATATTATAGCACGTTGAAGAAAGTAATAAAAAGTCATAGCATAGCATGTCAAAAAAAGTGAAAAAGTCATGTTGAAAAAAGTGATAAAAAAGTCATAATATAGTATCTTGAAAAAAGTCATAGTATAGTATGTTGAAAAAAGTCATAGTATAGTATGGCAAAAAACGTTAAAGTGTAGTATGTTGAAAAAATTCATAGTGTAGTACTTCAAAATAGTGAAAAAGTCATGTTGAAAAAAGTGATAAAAAAGTCCCAGGATAGTATGTCAAAAAATGTGATTAAAAAGTCATTGAGTAGTATGTCAAAAAAGTCTTAAAGAGTTATAGGATAGTATGTCAAAAAACTGAAAAAAGTGATACAAAAGTCATAGTAGAGTATGTTGAATAAAGTTATATTATAGTAGGTCGAAAAAAGTGACAAAAAGTCATAGCATAGTTTGTCAAAAAATGGATAAAAGGTGATAAATTAAAACAAATGGAGACCATGTTTCAACTGTCAACCATCACAACATGCCACCTTCCTCCCCAGGCGACCAAAATAAGACCGCCGCCACTTGAACCCAGATCTAATATAAAATAAATTAGCATACACCAGTATGCCGAAAGAGTAAAAAAATAAAAAAGGGTGATTAAAAGATGATAAAAAAGTCATAGTATAATATGTTGAAAACAGTGATTAAAAAGTAATAGTATAGTAAGTTGAAAAAACAGTGTTAAAAAAGTAATATTATAGTATGTCGAAAAATATACAAAAGTTGTTGTATGATATGTCAAAAAAGTGATAAAAATGCATGGTATAGTATGTTGAAAAAACTGATACAAAAGTCATGGTATAATATGTTGAAAAAGTGATTAATGAGTCATTCTATATTACGTTGAAAATAAAGAAAAAGAATCCTAGTGTAGTACATCAAAAAAAAGAGAGTCACAGTATAGTATTTAGAAAAATTTGAACAGTCACAGTTTAGTATGTTGAAAAAAAGTAATAATTAGTCATGGTATAGTATGTTGAAAAAAATGATACAAAAGGCATGTATGTATGTCGAAAATTGTCAAAAAAATGAAAAAAACAGTCATAGTAAAGTATATGGTATAGTAGTACAGTGTACAGTAGTACAGTGTGATGTAAAAATATCACACATAAAAATATCATTCAAATAGTCATAGGATAGTACGTCACAATAAATTTCACAAAAAGTTATAGTACAGTATTTCATTAAAATCCATAGGATGGTGTCACAAAAAAGTAATAGTATTGGATACCATAATAAATGTCATAAAATCTCATAGTATGTTAAGTATATCATAAAACAGTCATAGTACAGTATGCTATAAAATTGTCATAAAGAAGTCATAGTATTGTACAGTATGTCAAAAAAGTCATGGTGGCTTGTGTTGCAAAGCTCTTTGAGGGTTGCTAAGAGTCCATGTCCCTTTAGCATCTGGTCATTGACAGCAGGTCTAATGAGTGGGGGAGAGGACGCAACTATCGCTATGCCAACGGATGTTTAAAGACATTTCTACACAAATAACAGCTAGTGCACGTGCGCCAAGCTCCACAGTGACGGCGATATGAAAGAGAACCAGGTGCACATGATTTCACCTTCTCAGTCATTTTAAATGTACGATTTTTCAAAAGTTAATTTGTCATACACAATGCAACACACAAAAGTTTCAGAAAACATAAAAATTGGTTAATAACACTTAAGTACTAAAATATTAGAGATCTTCTTTTTCATTGGTGGACAATGTGATATGTACAGTCACGCATGAATTGTTTTTTCTTCTTTAGTCTAAACCCAATACCTGGTTATGTGTTGCAACTTATTTCAAATAAAATGTGGTTCCATCAGTTTCTGAATGTCATGTTTAATTACAAATTGTTTAATGAATAAAATATTGATGAAAGACTAAGGCCACTGAATTACTTCACATATACAGTACATGTATGTAAACAAACGGTAGTTAAGAAATAAAGTAGGTGTCTCAATTTTACTATAAAAGGGTTTATTTTATGTTCAACACTCTTTGGGTGATACATTTGTTCTTTAATAGATAATATAATAAAAAAAAATATTTTACAAACTAGCCACTCCCAATTATACTGTACAACCAGTAGTTTTTCATCAATTTTATGAGGCACTGCATTGACTACTAGTTTTATAAAGTAATATTCTGGAGTTAGGGCCCAGCCCAATGGTTTCTTGTAAATATTTTTAACAGAACACAGTTTCACTAGAGGCCATTTTTCTTTCGTTTCACATTTTCAAACACATTTCCTCTACACATTTTGTAACAGCATCTAGCAAAGTGAACTGTTGCCTTAAATAAAGGCTCAACAATGTTTTATTCTCTGAAACATTAGCTGCTCGACGGTTGCCAAGATGGAGATATGACCTCAGCCACTGCGTGCCTATTCCTTGCCACCAATGAAATACTGTGCGAGTCCTCTTTACAGCTCATCTCGTATCACTGGTTCAGACTGGTCATCCACCTTGAGTTTCAGTTCATTTTCAACAATCTTGCCATCTTCATTGTGGTCCTGGTTATCAAACATGTCCTTGATGATGCTGTCGGCATCAAACCCTGGCAGAAGACGACCTTTGCCCTCTTTGACTTGGAGCATGATGAAGGCTGAAAACTGGAGAAAGCGTTGCAATGTTAAAAGCGTGTTTACACCCAGGTTGTTCAGATAAGATTTAGCAGGGAGAAGTATTTAGTTGTCTGCTTACCTCCTCTAGAGGTACCTCTTTGTCACCGTTGAGGTCCATAGCAGGAAAGAGGGGATCAGGGCTGTCTTCCAGCCACACAAACATGTAGCCTTCAGGAACACCCTTCTGCAGCTCCACTAACTCCAGCTCAAAGAAGAGCACTGCACTCCTGGGAACTTCTCCAGCTGGAGACCCCAAAACAGAGAAGAGAAAACATAATTTGGGGTAAAAAGAAAGTGGGTTCAGAATGCAATCGGAGCAGTTCCTATGACTCACCTCCATTTTCACCATGTCCCCAGTGTGGTGGAACGACCACTTCCCTCCTCTCGCCCACACACATGCCCCTCAAACCTTTCTCCAAACCCAGGATCACCTTATTCGCTCCAAGAGTCGTGATGGAAGGTGAGTCATAGTTGTCCCTGAAAATGGACACAAACTGTTACTACTCTTAACAGTGGGAAGTTTTAAAATGCTCACTAAAACATTTCCATGTATCAAAACCTTGAGCCAAGCAGACATATGTACTGTTGTCAAGGATACATAAAATGGTATAATATCTGCAGTTCTAAGGCCCGCCGCAATCTGTCAGACAAGGAGCCAGCAAGGATTACATGCGTAAACCATGAGGAGGAGGATGCAGTGTAGCAGAGGGCGCTCACGAGGAGTACAGCAGGGTGCCGTCCATCATGGAGCAGTTATAACGATACTGAATCAAATCGTTAGTTTCACTGGTCACTTTGCAATCGTGGGGCTTGTAGGTGGATTTGATGTCGACTGGGTCTTCAGGGTTGTGGAAATCAATGACGTGAATGTGAAAGACCAGCACAGCAGAGCTAGGAATGAGGTCTCCTACACCGGGAGAAAGAAAATAAACAGGGTAGCATTACAAACACAAACAAGACTGAGAAGAAGTTGGTCCATTCCAAGTGTTTTTTGAATCCTCCCAATTCATGTGTCCAACTCACCAACCCCTTCTTGGCCGTACGCCATGTGAGGAGGGATGCTAATCTTTCTCCTCTCTCCTATGCACAGCCCATGCAGGGCTTTGTCCATCCCTCGGATCACATATCCCTTGCCGACGTAAGTGTTATAGGTGCTGTTTCGCTTGTAGCTGTCAAGGGAAGAGTTAAAGGGATAGTAAGGATTTCTGAAGTGGGGTTGTATGAGCTACTTATTCATATCAGTGTATGTCTATTGTACTATGGACAAGGCAGTATTTTAAAAAACCCAACCTAACCTAACCACCTAAAAAAACAACAACAATATCAATAAGTGCATGCTAAATTTAGAATATTTTCACAGCTTTACCTTGATGTTAGATAGCCTTTTCTGACAGGGAACTGAAGCCATAATCTATGCTATCTTCAAACCCATCCGACTCTTGACAAAACAATCATTTGTACCGCGCAGAACACGGGAGATGTTGGTCCACTGCTGCCTCGATCAGCTAGTTGGTTAACCAGAACTAACTCTTTAAAATGATCCTTTTTGTCAAAGGAGTCGGGTGGCTTTGAAAAGAGCATAGATGTATGGCGTCAGTTCCCTGTCCGAAAGGGCTGTCTGAAGACAAGGTAAAGTGGTGAACATGAGCTAAGTATATTGTACGCTTAAACTGAAATGGGTATATTTATCTGTTGGCCCCGTGCAGAACAGTGCATTGCTAAGTTTCTGTGCCAGTACCTCGGTCTGCTTCTCCAAACTTGGGGTGTGCCGACTGCCATCTACTGTAGGTAATACCCTGACTAGGAATAAGTACCTCACACAATCCTACAATCCTAACTAGCCCTTTAAACTCGGGTAATTTTGCTTTACATTTGGTTGCTTTTGTAGAATGGAGAAAGCTCAGGTTTACCTTGAGTCAAAGGCTGTGCCGTCCTGGAAGGTACCGTTGTAGTGGTAGCGGATGTAATCTCCAGTCACCGTCCTGCGGATGCAGCCTTTAGGCACCTCCTTCACCTCCACAACTATGTCATCCTTAGGGTTAAACACATCAACCAGGAGGACCTGGAACACCAGGGTAGCCTGGGGAGGGATCTGAGTTCCTGTTAGCGAAAAAAGTAAGACATGCATTGTGTCTGTTTCAGGTCCGTACCAATCACATATCCTTTACCTTAATGTGGACCATTTCTAAAAGCACACTTTTACTCTTGAGATCAGTTTCCTTCCTTACAGGCACACTTTTTTTGGTTCATATTAGTGTGGTGTGAAACTTTCCCTCTTGCAGAGAGTCGTGTATGACATTAGCAATCCTAATGTCAATCCGAATGTCAGTGTTTAGCACGTCTGCCAGTTGGCACTTCAGAGTTCGATCCCCAGTCCAGGCAGGACCTGTCTGTGTAGAGTTTGCATGTTCTCCCTGTGTTTGTGTGGGTTTTCTCTGGGTGCTCCGGTTTCCTCCCACCATAAAGACATGCATGCTAGCTAACTTGGATTACAGCTGAAAATTAGCCGACTGGCGAATTTACACCGATGTTGATCAATGTGCATTGTCCTAATGTAATAAATAAATCTTAAATATTTTTGCATTACTTTTATACACATTTTTATTATAATAATAGTGCAGTGATCGTGGACATGAAATATAAGTGCAACGAAACAATAATCAAACATGAATACTATCGAGTTTCACACATATACCCAAACACAACTACAGAGAAGCATTGTCTAAATAGTCTTTGCTCTCAAATGTGGTACCATGCAAAAATAATGTAACTTGACAATAAAAGCAAATGAGACAACTTGCTCACTGTAATAGATGTCTGTTTGTCAAACCATAAACTACTTGAAAGTATTATAAACAAGACAGAGTCATCTTGGACATTACTATTTTGTACCTTTGCCAGTCTCTCCATATGCCAGGAAGGGTGGGATGATGATGATCCTTCTCTCCCCGACACACATGCCCAAAAGACCTTCTTCCATGCCTTTGATGAGGTCACCCTGTCCCAAGTAGGTGTCATAGGTTGAATTCTTCGAGTAACTAAATAAAAGACAAAGTTCTTGAGAATCACAGAAATAGATGAGACATACCTTGATGTTAAAACCTAACGTCACCTGGAGCCAAAAGCTTCACCAGACAGCAGGGTGCCATTGTAGTGGTAACGAAGGAAATCCGATGCCACGGTGGTGCGTTTGCAGCCGGCAGGTTTGCTTAGTGTGCGGATCTGGACCTTGTCCTGGGTGTTCCATATGTCCAGCAGGAGAACATCATACACTAACACAGCGTCAGGAGGGATCACACCACCTGTCGGTGAAAACAACACAGATTGGCATAAACTAGAAGAGATAATGTATCCAACAAAGTGCTGTTACTCATCTTCATCTGCACCTGTTCCGATGCTTCCATAGGCCAGGTGTGGGGGGATTGTGATCCTCCTGCGTTCATTGACACACATGCTGAGGAGACCGCGGTCCATCCCTGTGATGAGCCTGCCCAGGCCGACCTGGCTGATGAAGGCTTTGCCTCGGTCATGACTGTGTAGACAACAAAAGGGAGAGCTGGATGAGAGTGTATTATCAATGGAATCCACCAAAGTAGGTAGAAGGGTCAAAATAGTAGGTGGCGATAAATGGAATCTAGAGGCTCATGTCATGGTGCAGTTAAAATGTTATGGTGCTTTAAAGTCTGCCTCCAATGTTCCATCCACATCAGCAGAATTATTTAAAAGGTGTCTATCTCGGCTTCATTATCAGCCATGTATTTTGATATTTCATTTTAAAAACCTAGGGAGGTTATTTGACGAATGGCATCAAAAATATCCACCACCTTAAAAAACATTACTAAAATTCACATTTTCTCTACTTACAATTAAGTGTTGTATAGTAAATCACTGTTAAAGTGCAACTAATGTATTGTTATAGAAATATTGAGGGGATACTAAGTTATTGATTTGATGTAGGGATTGACACGTCTGCTATTATCTCAGCTGAATTGTGAATCCATCAGGCAAAATGGGTGAATGCTGTACTTTCTACGCTTTTCATTGTGTCTCCATGATACTTGATAAAGTTACTGAGACATTCCCACAGCACTTTCACCATTTTACAACTGAAATCCCAATTTCTGCAAGAGCTATATCTGCAGACAGAAAAACAGATTTAAGCTGTAAATGAACGCATTCTTGAATAAACTGATATTAAAATGTGTATTTCGCTGCAACCTCACCTGGAGTCAAACTTTATCCCGTCTGCAAAGAAGGTCCCGTTAAAATGATAACGGATATAATCTTCTGTTTGCACTTCTCGAGGACAAATTTTCGGTATATCGTATCGATCGATAACTACATCCTCTAACGGCCCCGGGTTGGAATTCACAGTAACTAACGTTACATGAAGGCAACATAAAACCGCAATCAGATCCATTTGGAAAGTTGTAACAAAAGAGAGAGCCCGTCTAGAGGGGTGATGAGGTTGAAGAAGTGGAGAGAAGTAGACTACCGAATGAAGTCTGGGACAGGGGAGCTGTGTCAAGCCAGTTGGAATGAGATAGACTTCCGGTTACGATTACAAAATAAATGTCTTCTCACGTACCCAATGAAGAAACTGACTTTTACAATATTTATTATTACGTTTAATTAAACACATAAACAAACAAACATATACGTTAGTATAATGATATAATAATAATAATATTATAACGTTACATAAACAGTCTTTTATAGGGGACGCAAAATGGTGGGGCAAAAACTGGTAGCCTACTTTAGACAGATGCGAAACCAGAATTGTAAGCTACACAATTTTGCACATTACTGAAGAAAAAGTGCTACATTTTAAGAAGGTCAAGTTGCATATGTGATTGTTGTAAGTGGAAAAGATAAGACTATTTGATTCAAAATGTAGTCTAAAATGTTTAAAACAAGGTAGGCTACATCACTATTTTCTGCTTAACATTTCCGAACTTACCTTGGCATGGGCTGCAGTTGATCCATTTATTAGGTGTGTGGTGCAGCACTTGCTTTTGAAATAGAAAACAACCTATCAGACAAATGTTGATACATTAACCAACAGCCTCCAGATATCCTGTCAACATAGGCCTGCAGTAGGCCTATTAAGTGACTCGGAATATGGGTTATCTAGAATAGAAAAACAAACATGTACTTATGCATATTCAACATAATATATTTCTTTAAGTAAAAAGAAAATCTGCATATACTTAGTGGTTTTATACTCGATGGGAAATCAACTAACTTCCGGCCTTATTCACTCTCTCTCTGTCCCGCTTTACGCATCTCTTGGGTCATCCCTCCAGAGAGCAGCAGGAGGAGTGGCCCGTGGGCCTCCACCCACTTTTAAAAAGAATTCTGCAAACGTGTAATGCCTGGCCCAGAGGCCTGGCCCATGAGTTCACTTAGGTATGAGATGATGCCCAAAATTATAACGTGCCTCCTCATAATCTGAAAATATTATTTCTCACCATCAGTTAACGTATGGCAAGCATTTGCCCACTACTGCCTGTGTTTTTCACATTATATTTTAAACAGTCATTACACACGTAATTACTTTACGGATCTTTTCTTCCTCATAAAAATGTCTCTGGGTCCTAATAACCATCCCACTGAGTTATACAAAAGTATGTCTGAGCCTTCTAACATTATGAATGTGAGATTTTGCCGACTCACAGGTTGTATTTTCCTATAGGTAATATGTCAACTATGCAAGGTGATTTTGTAGCTCACCAACCCATGTCTCAGCTTGTCAGTTTGCTCGGAATGTAGGTAACCAAATTGAAAATAGTCTTATCACTTCAGACAACTACATTCAGTCAATATATTTGATGAATATATAATCTGCCTAGGATTTAAGAGCAGGAGGCAAACGTTTTTAAATAACTAAATTAGACCCCTGTAAATACGTTTAAATGTTGGTTCATGGGACTGGGTGGATGACCCTGGAAAACACTGAGAAAGCTGGACCGTTTTTCTGAGGTCCCAACTCAGACTGTGACGTATGTCAAGTAAGCCATAGTTATCACCATTTATACCGGAAGTACGGACTTCTTTATTCAAAGTAATTGTTGAAATTTGCATTTATCAGCAGTAGAGCTGCAAATACCAGTTAACTTGTTGATTAATCTTCTTATATTTTCCTCTGTATGCTTAATAGTTGCTCAACTTGTCAATGCTCAACTTGCCAGCGCCAATACTAAAAGCTTATTACAATTAGTTTTATCTGCAGCCATAAAAAATAAATTCAATTATAAAAGCACACCGATCTAGTTATTATTAACTTGGAACATGCCTGCAAATAAGCATTGCATGCAAATAAGCATTGCATGAAGGGCAGCCTCTTGTTCTTAAATGGGGATAAAAATATGTTTGCACACATACAATTTGCTTGTGTGTGCGTTTTACGCAATTACGCACGCACACGCACACACACACACACAGTACTCTGTATTGCAGCTTAAAACAATAACTTTAAGGGAAATAATTACGCACACGCACGCACACACACACACACACACACACACACACAGTACCCTGTATTGCAGCTTAAAACAATAACTTTAAGGGAAATAATGACATGATGTTCCAAATGTTTTTGATTTTTTTCTGAAACTATGTCATGTGAAAATTACAGGCGGGAAGAAAATAACAATTACAAATTAATCAACAATTATAAATCTCAAGCACTGCAGCATCTTTGAAGGATGGCTGGCAGTAATATATGATGTTTGGCGAAAATGGGCTCATCTTTAAAAAAAAGAAAACACATAAGTTCCATTGAGCTTTTATTTTGAAAGCTCTGACCAGAAGTTCCTGTTTTCAGCATCTAGCTCGACGCGGCTCTCCCAGCCTACACTACGTGCCGACATGAGCATTCCCTGGTAAAGAAAAAGGACGTTTCCTGACCCATTCAAAACAAGCAGAGTCTCCTGCTGGAGCCGGTGGAGGTAACGATGCTCCTGAAAAGCCTGAGTCTGGCTCTTATAATCTCGACACTGGTGGAGGCTCAGTATGAAAAGTACAGCTTTAAAAGTTTCCCTCAGAAGGACATCATGCCGCTGGACTCTGCCTACAGCTACGCGCTGGAGCAGTACGGGGCGCAGAACTGGGCAGAGAGCATCAAGTTCCTGGAGCTCAGCCTGCGGCTCCACCGGCTGCTGCGGGACAGCGAGCTTTTCTGTAGCCGCAACTGCAGCTCCGTCAGCCGGGACAACGACAGCCTCTTCACAGACAGCTCGCTCCGCGTCATGCGCCACATCCTTCTGAGGGCTGCCTGCCTTAAAAAGTGCAAGGCACAGTTTCCAGTGTTTAACATGTCCTACCCACAGAGGGATTTATTGGAAAGCTTCGAGAACAGGGTCCCGTATCGGTACATACAGTATGCACACTACCAGGTGAGACCAAATGTGCTTGATGTTCAGAATTGTGCCCAAAACTAAGAGTGTGAAATAAATGGAGGCCTTTGCCATACATTCTGAAGTTACACCAAATACTTCCCAAAGTGCATGTTGGAGAATTGTAATAAGGTGAAATATAGGCTAGTGCGAGTTGGCCGTTATAAACTCACTGGAATACAGTAAGGGTCGGACAGTAGGATGTGGATTTAGCATTACCATAACTGTCCGTAACGGGCGCAATCGCACAACAAAAGTATCTCCAGTCGGATTTTCGAGGCTTATTGACTCGGGCTGACTCACCGAGAGGAAATTTCTCTCCGTGCAGTACCGTTTCCTTGCTGTTTTTTTGCGCCCTCCTGCAGACCAAGCAGTAGTTGAGCATGTGCCACGTCTCTTTCAGTGTTCCCCCTGAAACAATCCCCTTATTCTTCTCTGTCAGGCTGGGTGATGCGGACCATAGTTTTGCGTTGGCTAAAATAGCCTACTGATCAAATTTTTAGTTTCATAAAGTGTGTAAAGATTTCCAGATAATCTCCATGTTATTGTAGACAACATTCATTATATTACTGTTTAATAAACAGCCACCACCACAAAACTCTGCTGTGATCCTTCAGGTGCTGGTGGTGTAATTTGGCACTCACCACTATCAAAGTACTAACGCCTTTAAATCGGAGTAGTTAATAGTTTTGGCTGGTAAAATAAAAGGTAAATCAAAGCTCTCTGTCTGGTGATCAAACAGCCACCCAGATCAACAAAGCAGGCCTTTAGGATTTACATGACTTTGATTTCCCTGACTCTATTTGAAGGGGGCTCTCTCCTCTTCTTTGAGGACTGGGTAGTTTAATGTGTTCATTACATTTAGTTTTTTTTGGCCAAGACTACCTTATGAGACCAAAACAGTGGATCACATCACTCTAGTTTTAAAGTCTTTACACTGGCTTCCTGTCCCTTTTAGAACGGATTTCCAAATACTTCTTTTGGGTTATAAAGCACCTACCGGTTTAGAGCCAAAATACATTTCGGATCTGCAGCTACATTATGAGCCATACTAAACAGGGAGAAGCAGCGTTTAGTTGTTATGCACCAAACATCTGGGACAAACTCCCAGAAAACTGCAGGTCCGCTGCAACTCTCTGTTCTTACAAATCAAGGATGAGGACCTTTCTTTTTGATGCTGCCTTTCTTTAAATATTTGTTAATTTATTATACTGCACTGTAACTATTATTCTCATATATCTGTGTTTATACTTTTAACTGTTTTAACTACTATTTAATGCTTTATGTAAAGCACTTTGGATTGCCTTTTTGCTGAAATGTGCAATACAAATAAAGCTGCCTTGCCCCATATACAGTACCTACCCTTTTCCCCTTATTTATTTCACAGTTCTGCATACAGCACCACATTAGTTTTCTATTGACTGACTCACAAGAATTCATATTCTGACATCACTGATCTGCATCAGTAGTTGTTGGAGAAAAAGGGGTCAGAGGTCACGCTAATGACAGGAGCTGCGGTTTCCCTTCTTGCAAGTGGGAAAGATGGTGTTTCATGTTTAAAAAAAAATCCCCCCAGACACTGTGGAATTGATTGTAAAGCTATCTATTCTTCCTCAGCTTAACAACTTGGAGAAGGCTGTGTCGGCGGCTCACACCTTCCTGAAGAAGAACCCGAGTGATCCCTATTTGACCAAGAACATGAATTATTACAAGACCCTGTTTGATGTGGAAGAATATCTCATCGACCACGAGGAGCAGCCGTATGAAGTTCGTAGATCAACATCTTCTTCCTTATTCAGACTGCAACTCACGCTAGACTATTCAACATTTTCTAACCACAACTCTTTGTTATCCAGAGTGTTTTCCTGAAGAGTGTGACGCTTTACAACAGCGGTGACTTCAGCAGCAGCGCCCGACACATGGAGCAGGCCATCACGCAGTACTTTGATATATACAGTCTCTGCTTGCTAGGCTGTGAGAGCTCATACGAGATCGTAGAGTTCAAAGACTTCTATCCTGCACTGGCAGGTAAGAAGAGAGCAATTCAAGAGCTGTTTCCGTGTGTTTAAGAGAAGAAAATAATATGCTTTTTGTTCCCTCAGATCTCTACACCGATGTGCTGAAATGTAAGGTAAAATGCGAAGAGCACCTGACACCCAGCGTTGGAGGCTTCTTTGTGAAGAAGTTTGTAGCCACTATGTATCACTACCTCCAGTTTTCCTATTATAAACGTAAGAGCCATGACAAAGATTCTGGATCAGACTTTTGACAGCAGTCTGTGTAAGACTGGTCAAACATGTATTATTTTGTGATCCTCTACAGTGAATGATGTAAAGAACGCTGCTCCGTGTGCAGCCAGTTACATCCTGTTTGACAGCAAAGACCAGGTGATGCAGCAAAATGTAGCGTACTATCGCTTCTACAGGGAGCAGTGGGGACTCGAGGAAAGAGACTTTCAGCCTCGAGCCGTGAGTAAAACAAAGACCTCATTGCTGCTCTTTCTTGATACTTCATGTACTTCAGTGGGTGAACCAGAGGCAGCAGAAATAGTTCACACTGGCTGTACTAAACCAAAGCAGGAAAACTGTAGCATAAAGCGGTCTTGGCGTGAACATTAACACAATGTCAGGGTGGTAATTAGAAAGCCATGTGCTCCCATAAAGGCCGAGTTGTTTTCCCATCTTTTCAGCTTGGTGTAGAGTTTTCAGCAGCTGCAGTGGTTAACGTCTTTGCCTTCAGAAGCTGCCCTTGCTTCAATTAAATGTAGTACTGCTGTAAACTTTAAGGCTTCCAAACTAAGAGGGAAAAAATACAGTAAACAAAAGGAAAACCGGTCCCAATTTTGTTGCTTAGCGCCAATCTGTAAAACAGCCAGACGTCGGCTTGTTCTCGAGTGCTGCGCAGGTCAACGCAAGAGCTGATGCCACTTTTGTTTTTCAGGAGGCCCTGAGGTACTTTAATGAGACAACCAAGCAGAATGAGATGCTGGAGTTTGCACTGAACTACCTACAAACTGACGATGAGGTACGTTATGTTGTTGAAAAGCAGAGATGGTGGGAAGTTTACAGTAAGCATTGGTTTTGGGCAGCACAGGGAAATTGTGAGGACAGCAATGACGCAAAGTCCAGCAGAAGTCACATTTAGTTAACCTTCTTTGCAAATAAGCGAGCCTATGTAACTTTTTAGAAACAGTGTCACTGTAACCACAAGTGACAATTAAAAAATAATGCTAAATGCTTAAACACAATCTGGCAGTAGCACAGTCGGTGAACTGATGTAGTGAAGTAATGTGTGTACAAATATCTACCCAAACCTCAACTAACATTAGCCATTATAAGCTACTGGTATTACCAGACAGGTTGTAGCATTCAGTGTGTATACACGTAGAAATTTCCTTAAAAACACTATATTATATCATGCAGTAGTTGTTTATATAATATGCTAGTTAAATAAGACATTGTAGACAAATTAAATTGCAATTTCCTTAAAAATAGACATGTTTTTTTTCTGTATCCAAGTAGCGGTATCTTTTTATGCTGATTTAATCTGTGCAAACAAAATTCCATCAACCGCCATTGTGTTGAGGTGGCGGCAGAAACAGACATCTCAAAACCCTTAGCAGATAAAACTTAATCTGTCTGCATGACTAGACAACGCTACGTAGGTACTTAGAAAAAGATGTTTTTGTGAAATGAAGCTATAACTTGGCTCAACAACAACTAAATTAGCTGATCTAGTTGGAGTTTGGGCCCATGTTTTCCTTCACCTTTTCATTTAGGTTGATCAAACATTCTAAAGAACGTTTGGGGATATACATTTTTACTTTAGAGGAGTGAATTAGCACACTGAGCGCAGGCTGCTGTTGAGGTTGTGGAAATGGCAACACAATAAAAAAAAAGTCTCACAGGATGAAAGAGAGAGAAAGAGAGGATGAAGCCTGCGGGAGAGAAAGAAGGAGGTGGGG
Organism: Etheostoma cragini; assembly: GCF_013103735.1. Lineage (NCBI taxonomy): Eukaryota > Metazoa > Chordata > Actinopteri > Perciformes > Percidae > Etheostoma > Etheostoma cragini. Next base: position 14,668,214 of record NC_048421.1, read on the forward strand.
GCTGTGTTTTCCAGCAGCGTGTGGTATGTGGCTGGGAGGTGTTGGCCACATCCATTTAACTCAGGTCGACCCCTCCCATCGCTACACATTGCCTGGAACAAAGAGTTGGGGAGGATTGGGATAGTTTAGGCTAAATTACAGGCTGCACAAGTGACTGATTTATACAAACGAAAAGCATAAAGTATGGTTTGCCAGATGGAAGTAGAGATAGTCACTTTCTTGCTTGCTGTTTGACTGCGTGTGTTTTGTGCTACCTTTAAGGACGTGGTTAGTCCAGAAGAAATGGCTTCTTCTCACACGGTGCATCCCGACGCTGAGTTCGATGGTATGGGAGACTACGAGGAGTCCTTCCTGGCTGAGTGGTGGCAAGAACCCAAAACTAAGTGGGACACTGGAGAGGTTGCAGACTGACATCTGTCCTTCTCGTCTCCTGTGCAGAAAGCGTCCTCATCCGGCTGTCCCACCTCTCATGACAAACCAAAAAATGTTGACCTTCATACAGATACCGACATTCTTAACAGTATTTAGCAGAAAAAGCTGTGTACTTTCACCCTGCTGAAGAATAATAGGTTGCACTTATCCGTCATGTTGATCAAGATCAGAGATCGACATATTCTGTCTGGGCTGTCATCAGCCTTTTAAAAGGTTTATTTCTATAGTCATTGGCCTGTATGCATACATTTGTCAATGACTTTTAAAAAAAAAAAGGTTTTTATTTAATGAAAGCTAAATGCCTCTGTGCCGTGGTATGAGGAAAGTGACGTGAAGCTTTTCTTATGCTTGAAAATTTGTCAAGTTGAGTTGTTGTAATAATTTGCTCATAATAAAAATAATATTTTAATATACTTTTCTTGTTAGTCACTTAATATCAATGAGATCATCAAAAATGCCGGAGGCGCAACAACTCTTTGATTGTAGTAGTGTTAAATTTAGTAGTTGATTAATTTAGATAATTGATCAATTATTTATCGAGGAGTAATTTATAATTTCAACAATTTGATTGGATTGAATTGGATTTTGTTTAGGTTTTATATTGGAAATTAAACCAGGTTATACTATGATTACATACTGTATACCAGTTTGGGGGTCTGGTAAACTGATGGTGATTTTTGTTGTTTGATTCTTTAGACTAAAAAAAATAAGTAATTAAAAGAATTGATAGTATAAATGATCTGCAGTCACAGCCCCAGATTGTTGGAACTCTTTTGGTACATAATTGATGGAAACCATAACTGAAACTGTGTTTCATACTGAATGTAATTTAACATAGATGATTATATATATTTTTTTAAATAAAGTTTTCAAAAACAGAAAACCAAGGCATAGAACTCTAAAGTCTAACCATCTATTAAAACCATAAAATATAAATACCACAACAGCAAGAGTAGATGTGGTTCCATTTTTTGTATTTTATTTTCTTCTTCAGTCTTATTTCATTTCTTTTTGTTTAAATTGAAAAAGATAGTGCCTAGAAATATGGGACACGATGCATCTTATTTTTGTTTTCCCCCTAAACTTCAAAATCAAACAGATTGTATTGGATGCCAACTCTGTACATATTGTAATAACAACAGTGCATCTGCCAGATGGGCAAAGCTCAAAGGAACCAAACTGACGGATACAGTTTCAGAGAAGCTGCCTCCTGGACCCCGGACTAGATCTCTTTAATCTCATTTACAATCGGGATCATTACAAAGCCTCTGGGCGCCAGAACTCAGGGCTATCAACAAATGTACAAAAGATTCACAACATTATTTAAGTGATGGCTGGAATGATAAGTGAGATGCAAGATAGCTAGCCTAGCTGTAACGCCACATTTAATGATGCATGAACAGTGTTGACTACAGGATTTCCAAATGTCGGTCTTGTCAAGAGACTAACGGCTACAACTCATTTGAACGTAGCTTTTAAATAAATCTTCATACAGTGCATTTATCATTCAGTATATCTTGCACATATTTACAAAGTAGGTGTGCATACAGTTGGCTAGTGCTTGTTTTTATGTAGATACAGGACTTAAAAACGGTTGAATACTTTATTAATGTGCTGCCTTTATGGTACCATGGCTGCAGCGCACAACAGTTTGTAGAAAGAGACGATATTCTTGATTTTCTAGAGGTAAAAATCTGCCTTTCTACCTGTGATAGGAGTGTTAAGGTATACACAGAAACAATTGCCCCTAACACTAATGTAAACACGCAGACCTTCTTCCTTTCTTTAAAAATATCTTACATGCATACATTCACCCGTGAACAGACATACAGATTAAACCTCCTAAGTGTACAAACTTTGGGCCTGAAAGTGGTGAGCACGCACGACAGATATTGTGGAATGTATGTTGGTCAGTCTGTGGTTGAAAACACTAAGTTACGGTCTCTGCTGCGTCAAGGTTCAGTGGTTTAAAATGATCCCAAAACCATAACACCTAGCTTCCCTCCTTGAACCTGAAAACCTCTGGGTGGGGGTCTGGGTGTTTAAAGAACACATAACAATGAAAAGGTATCAGTCTGAGCTCTGGCTAATGGCTGACTGTTTTTTTAGGCATCATTTTATATGATCATTTGTCCGTCCTTTGTCTCTCTTTGGAAAACAACAGTCCAATAAACGGCTTCTTTTCAGATATATCCATGTTGCCAGACTTTGTAAATTAAAACAGATAATTGTCCACTTTGAGATGTCAAGGCCTGGCCTTGGAGGAACTGTGCATCAGGTCCATTTCCTTTAAGAAAAAAGGAAACTATTCAGCTCCTGTAACATTATTTCAGTCTATTAGATGGCCAGTCTGTGCTAGTCCAACATTTATAATGGCAGGCAGGCAGGCATTGGAAAGACATGTCTCATTTTAAATTGGTCCACTGTTGATATGTTCTTCATCAGAATGTTCAAGATGAGAGTAATGGAGGTACACAGACACCGAATCACATTCTTAGAGCCACCGGACTGGAGATAAACCCTAGGGTCTCCCACAGGGAGAGCCACCTGCTTGCTGTAGGCGTGGCACGGACACAATCCTCAGCGGACTGCTGGAAGCAGCCACACAAGTATGATTTGGCTGGTATAGTGAGAGAAGCTCCACATGCCCAGAGGAGTCGGGCAGTAGGACTGACCAGAGGAGCAGACGGAGCGTGGAGGAAACAATTATCAGAAGAAGTTTGGCGAAATTTTAGGACAGGAGTGGAAGACTTTTTTTGTTCCCCTCTTCTCTGATGTGGAAACGACACAGTGCGAGGAGGAAGACAGGAATAGACAGGACGGAGACAGAATGACAGACAGACAGACATCTTATCCTCCACCAGATCTGAAAGAGATGTGAAAATGGATAGTTAACAGGAAGAAAAACAGACTGTTGCATAGGCGACAAAAGATGAAGATGCTTGAGAAATGGAAAAAGCCATTGTGCTTTACAAGGATAAAGGGAATATAGGATTTTTTTGCAAGGGTTTCAAATAAAGTGACTTAGTGGTATATGTATTCAAGCAAAAGGAGCAGCGAGAAAGGCACGGTGAGCACGGTGCTCTGTGGTGATAAGCCAAAGGATGAACTTGAGATGGTGGATGAAGGAGTAAGTGTGGAATGACATGGGCTGTTTTTTTGATGTGATTCCACCAACATGATATCACATGGTTGTGGTCCTAAGTTATACCTTCCTCTTCGAATGTTCCTGCATCCAGAGAGCACACATCAAGGGAAAAGACAAAATGTTAAGATATATCAATGACAAAAAGAAAAAGGACAATCAAATGAATGATAAATTCAACTAGTTTTTAGAAGAATGTTATAAAGCTGATCATTTTGCATTTGAATTGCATGACATTTAGCAAATGCAGTATAACTGCAAGAAAAAGTAAATCATTAACTGTGTGAATTGGTAAAACCCAGCATAAACAGATCAAACAGATGTTTAATGTTGACATAAAATCGGAATCAATATTTGAATAATTTTCTTTTATCCCCCAGTGCTCTCAAAAATCTTTCTTGACCGATTGTAATGACGGCAGCACATGCAGCAGGTCTACAGTACTCATGGCACTGACCTTCTCTGCCCCATACAGTCGGACACCAAAAACTATTACACCCACCCTCTAAAATAGAACTCCAACTTGGAAGTGAAAACATCTTACAGCTCATGCACACATGCACAGACTCTTACCTCTGGCCCTAAAAGGACTGACTTACATGCCACAGGTTATTACATGCTTTTTAATTGACAGTTTCATCAGCCACAAGCAAAGTGAGCAAAGTAAGAGCAGTCCTTTTATCTTAGAGTGTAAGGAGTGAACAATAGCAAGCATGCACAGGTGGAACAGTGCAGAAGAAGCACATCAGCATGGCATTTGGGGATGGGATGCTGCCTGTCAGAGGAAAACTAAATAATGCTGGCTAAAAAAGCACCAAATGTTAAAAGGTTGTTTATGGTAATACATCCATTACACTTTTTCCTTAAAAGGCTAATAAATCTAGTGTTCCTGACAGATTAACATCTCGGTCATGCCCTGTTTTATATATATAATATACATATATATATATGTATATATATAAATAAAAGGGACATATATATATATATATATATACATACAAATTTATACATATTTATATATATATACATACATACATACATACATACATACATACATATATACACTCACCGGCCACTTTATTAGGTACACCTGTCCAACTGCTCGTTAACACTTAATTTCTAAGC
>NC_048421.1:14673015-14703015 GCF_013103735.1 Etheostoma cragini
CAGTTCTGAAGGCAAAAGGGGGTCCAACCCGTTACTAGCATGGGGTACCTAATAAAGTGGCCGCTGAGTGTATATATAGGTACAAAGAGGGGAAGAATAAAGCTTAATTTGGTTTAATTAAAGATTTGATCAAAGAAACAAAACAAGCGGTGTTATGTTCTGTACGGATTTTGACACCAAAAGCAGTTAAAATATGTGCATGTTTGAGCTCGGATTTCACATTTCCCTCCCCTGGTTGGGCGATGAGTTGCAAACTGAGATCTAATTCAGAGGGTGACAGTGGGAGGAGCGGGGGTTCCTTTAGGTAGAAGCATACAGGTACACAAAGGCATGCCAGAACTCTTACTTAAATCCCCATCCTGTTCCCCCTAGGACTATAGCTGCCAGGAGAATAGCACCTGCGATGGACCCTATTATGATATTGGTGCCACTGGGACCTGCGCAGAGGAAGGAGGAGGGAGGAAGGGTGTGGAGGAGTAAGGGGAAGAGGGGGGCAGAAACAAAACAACGCCACTAAAAAACACAGGTCAGAGGACAGCATCAACACTGTACATCAACAACAACTAGAGAGAGAGTAAGGCAAATGGTAAGATACTTGCAGACAGAAAAAGAAAGATGAAGGGAAGGAGGATACCAGCACATGGGTTGGAGGTGGGATAACGGGCAGGTGAGCGAGGGAGGTCAGGGAGACAACGATAACACAAAAAAGGAGAGAGTTTTATTACTTTGTTCTCATTCCCCCTCTCCTGCTCTTTCAGATGGACACCCTCTTGCTCAGGGTGGCTTTTTGGGCCCTATGAGAGCAGCTGCTCAATTGCTCTGTGTCATTGGCAGACTGCAAGAAAGTAAGGAAGACACTTGAAGGCCGTGTTTGCAAGACATTCAGTATCACCACACACACACACACACACACACACACACACACACACATACACACGATCTGTACATGCACATATGCTCTAACGGGTAAACGTGTCTAAACACACACCCACACTCTTCCAACATTGGAACCAAGCCTCGCCAGAAAGGAAAACACTGTGTGACCTATAGAACTATGTTAACTTTCTCACAATAATCAGGTGAACTACTCTTTGTTTTTGAGGACAAAATACTGTGCTCTGCTTCAGTGCATAGAGAAGCTACAGTGATGATGGGTAGAGACCATGAAGGGGATATGAGAGGCAGACGGAAAAAGAGACATGGGCAGGGTGAGAGGTGCTATGGACCTTTCTTCTCTTGGCCTGTCGGGACGGTTGGCTCGGGGATGGGATCAAAGACACTGCAGTCCTTTCCTGTGTAGTCCCTGTCACAGATGCACTTCACCTCATTACTGCAGGTCTACAAGAGAGAGAGAAAGGGAGAGAGATAGGGAGAGATGAAAACCAAGTGCAATAAGCATGACTCAAAAAAAGGTTAAATGTTTAGCCTGTGAGCATTGATTTTCAGGTCAAAAGAGATTTTTTAATCCATGTTAAAACTGGGCTGTCATATTGGTGACGTAAACATTGGCGCTGGTGTTTCAACAGCCTTTCAATGAAAGCATTTCAACACATAGTTCCAACCCGTTTCACATTACAATATTTTGATTTAGATGCTGTTAAAACAACAGTTAGTGTGTGACTGAAAGGTTTTGACCTGAAAATGCTTATTTTGTAAATAACAAGGTCTTCGAAGGATAAACAATGGTTATATGTCACCGCCTATGTTTAAATGTAAAACAGGTCGGGAATGCAATGATTAGTTACTTAAATGCAATTGACACAACCGTTTTAATGTATGTAAATAAAAGGGACAACCATTTGAAACCCCTCTCAATATAGTCCGTCCAGTGAGTCAACACCCTCAACTATGACCTCAATAATAGACACATAATCAAATTTACACACTTACAACAATGTCCCCAAAAATATTAAGAGCTTCGTAAAAAGAGATATGTTATGGCAAGGCTGTTGTACTGCACTGATGTACCTAATAAAGTGGCCCCTCAGTGCATGTAACTTATGTGTCTAAAACACGTTCTGGAGGGTTTTTACCCCGTGGTCGGAACAGATGCGCCCATTGTTTGATCCAGAACAGGTGCTGAGGTTAAAGGCCGCCACAGGGAGGCAGCGTCGCTCCAAACACATCATGTTGGGACCACAAGGAGTGCCTTCCTCCACATAGCCCAGGTCTGATCCATCCTCCAGCAGAGCATGGCCACCTCTGAAAAAACATCCAAACATGGGAGAAGAGGTGGGAGAAGAGAGATAGAACCTTTAGACATTTAAAAACACAAGGTTCTTATCTTCACACTATGTTAGCTGTAGCTGATCAGATAGATGTGACCCACTTACTTGCAGTCCAGGTACTTGTTCTGGTGGTAGAGGGTGAAACTGGTCACCTCACCCTGCAGGTCTCCAAACTTTGGTTTTGTCGTCACGTTGGCACAGAACAGGAAGCCGCATAAAACATCACTAAACAGGAAAAAGTAAATGGCAGAGAACAATGTGTATAAAAAAAAACAGATTAGAGTGAGCACACTCTTATTCTTCTAGAAGAATATCAGCAAAGGGTATCGGGATGGTGTGACTCACGGCTTGTTGCACTGCAGCCAGCCCTGGCCTTCAGGACCTGCACCACAGTTGCCTTTCTCTGTCCCCTCAGCGTTCAGCTTCTCATAACAAAACCTGTCCGCTGAATCTGGGAGGGCAAAAACAGACAATTGGTACTAATACTAATAAGACTGTTGCAAGCAGAATGAGACTGCAACGCCATACACACAACATACACTTTCCAGGTGCAAGCTGCACTTGTTCTATACTTACTATAACCCCAGAGTCTCCTGCACTGTCCATCATGAGTTCGGCATCGTCCACCATAACAGCGGCCCTGAAGAAATGAAACAACAATAATTAAGTTTACATCAGAGTGAGCTTTAGACAAGAATCCTTAAACCAAACCAGCCCTTACCTGAGTAGAATCACACATGTAGCCATCTAGCTTGTGCACATTATGAGGACACTGTAAAGGAAGAAAAGTAATTAATGTTCTGAATACTCTGGTTGATCTTGGAGTGTTCCCCCCCACCCCCAGTGTTCCAGTACACCCTACCTGGCTGGAGTCTCCGGTGCAGGTCTCTGGGATATCACATTCGTTCACAACCTCTCGACATACCACGCCTCTCAACTCATACTAGTTCACAGCATAAAAATGCATCAGGTACATTTTGGATTAGTCACATAAGTAATCATACACGCTCTAGAGATAAGTAGCACTTAGTAGAGACTTTTGTTTTTTGCATTTTATTACATTCAGTTCACATACTGTACACTTGGGCACATACCATGAAACCCTTGACACTAAGACAAAGGTTGTAGAGGTTTAAGTCTCAACACATGAAATATCTCTAGAACTTAATGTCTTACGCCTACCAGCTTGATGAGAAAAACCACGCTGAAAAAAAACTATTATTGGTACTCTTTCCAGTAGTTTTTTTTCTAATTCCCGTTTTTTCAACCCTAATCGTTAATAATAAATTACAACTGACAATTGTTTTTGGTTTGTCACTCTTCATTGTTAAATACTTTCTTTTTCTTATATAAAGACGGCTGTTATACAGGCTTACCTTGCAGCCACTGCAGCAGAGTCCATTACTGCACATAGCATCATGGGTAAGTGTGCACTTTTTACAGCAGGCTCCTCCACTACGGGCGCACTCCTGCAGTTACAGAAATTAAAACAAACCTTCAGCTCTGCCTCAGAAAATAGTTTAATAGCTGGCTTTCATACATGATATCCAACTGCATACTCACCACCTGGGAGCCACAATCACACTCTTCGCCTGGTTCCACGAAGCCATTCCCACACTCTGGAGGGTCCAACAGCTGAGCGAGACAGAGACGGACATATACGAGCACATATATAAAAAAGTGGGAGATGGATGGAGGGGAGAGGAAATGTAGCAGTAATATAGGAGATTGTTGGCTGGAAGTATGGAGATACTATGGAGAAAACTAAAAATATGCTCAGAGGCCACACATGGCCCTTCTATGTTCATGTTAGTATGTGTTATGCAGTAAAAATTTGACTCAAAAATAATTAATTAGTCTATAAATGATGCTTAGATGCCCCACATGGCCCTCACCTTGTTTGGCTTATTGAAGAGGCAGCTCCCGCCCCCCTGGAGCAAGAACTGGATGTACTCATCAACGCTGCAGCGAGAAAACTTTCTGGGTAGATAGTATCTGCATTCACACACACGTGCGCACGTGCACAAGCACACACACACATGCGCACACACACATACACACACACACAGATCGAGACCAGGACATGACAAAAAAATAAAAAATGCTCAATACTAATTGCAATCAGACATAAATGTTACCATCTGTGGTAGGATTTTACTCAAATGAATAATCTGGTTCCCTCTGCCAAATCACATAAAAAACAAAACACATAATGTGTAATAAATACTTTAAATTAATTTTGTAATTCTTTCAAGGTGGTGGGCATGCTGGTGTGTGATGTTTCAACGCATCAAATACAAGCTGTGACTGAGATTGTGAGTAAAAGTCAAAGCATCCCTCTGTTACAGGTGTTTAATTGTCTAATTAAGCAAAATGAACAGAACAAATCGCAGCGACAAGAAAACAGTCTTGCTGTTTAATTCTGTCAACAAACAGAGAAGAGATTCATTTTACAGGTCTGTTGTGTTTTGTTTTTGTTGTTCACATCTGTGTGCTATGATGTGAATTTTTACCCTGTGTCTTCCATGATGCAGCCCAGCCAAGCATCTGGGCACCTGCAGTCCCCTGTAATGAAGACAAGGAGGAAGAAGAGCACAGATGAGTGGGAAAAGGTGACTCAAAGGAAAGGAAAGTAAAGGAAAAAATGAATGTGTTAATTGGCATTTACAACCCAAGATGTATCACTTCACATGCTGCCGCGAGAGTTTTGATCAGCAGAGAAGAATAGACTTTCCATAGAACTGGCACCTAGTGACAGAGGTATGGAGAGCCTATAGTGTGTGCACTGAGCTCTTGTCCTGATGTTAAATAATAGGCATAATGGCTCTTCAACATTCATCAGAGGCCAGTGTTCAGTGGCAACAATGTTCTAACCACCAGCCCCTCCTTCTTGGACACAGGTGACTTATAACCTATTAGAGAAGTATAATAACAGAAGAGAACTGATGGACACGGATACAACACCCAACTCTCTCTCCAACACCCCCACTTAAAACCATCCCTCCTCCCCTCAATCCTTCCCACATTGATCTTGCCTTGATCATTTATTCAGTTAAGGGCCTGGTTTATGGCGGCTGTGGCTCAGTGGTAGAGCGGTTGCCTGCCAATTGGAAGGTTGGTGGTTTGATCCCCGCCCCTGCAGTCATTGTCGAAGTGTCCTTGGGCAAGACACTGAACCCTTTTTACTCTTTTTTTTTTTTTTTTTACTCTTTTCTTTTATAGTATCAATTCATAACAAGAGTTATCTCAAGACACTTTACAGATAGACCACACTCCATAATTTACAAGGACCCAACAGTTCTAGTAGTCTCCTCCAGAGCAAGCAACAGTGCAACAGTGGCGAGGAAAAACTTCCTTTAAGGCAGAAACCTCGGACAGACCCAGGCTCATGGTAGGCGGTGTCTGACGACCGGTTGGGGTTAGAATGAAGAGTGGAAATAACAAAAATAACAAAAATATAAAACAAAAACCCTGAGTTGCCCATCGGAGTGTGAATGTGTGTGAATGTTTATCTGATGAGCAGGTGGCACCTTGTACGGCAGCCCCGGCCACAGTGTATGTATGAATGTGTGTGAATGGTGAATGTTTCCTGTAGATGTAAAAGCGCTTTGAGCAGTTGTTAAGACTGTAAAAGCGCTATATAAATACAGCAAATTTACATTTATTAGATCTCTCTATCGCACCCCTGCATTATCAAGGTTTCATGTTATCTTTTACCTGCAGAGTTGCGTACGTTGTTCCACCTCATGCCGATGTTCTGGCCGAGACTCTGGCACAAAGTGATGGCCATTGCTCCTACGTTCCCATACTGGAACAAATACCCATAGGAAAGCTTTATTGTGAGATGGGGACAACATTAATATACAATGCTAAAGTTAACTTGGGTTGCCCCAAACATGATGTGCTTAAAACCAGGATTAAAGTAATCATAATGATAAATTAAAGGCTACAGCCATTAGCTTGGCATAGAGACTGGAAGCAGGGCTCTGTCAAAACGGTGACAATATACTTAAAAGTTGTTAAGTCTGTACAACAACAAAAGTGTAAAAACAACATATCATCGTTTTACTGAGGAGTTATGTGCTGGACTATTTCCTGGCCGGGACCAGTAAGGTGTTGGTAGACGGAGTCTGGCTAGCTGTTATTGTTTTCCACTCTTTATGCTGAACTGTTTGCTGGCTTAAACTACATATTTACCATACAAATGTGAGAGTCCTAAAAAGAAAAAAAAGAAAGTGAATAAGCACATTTACCAGAATGTCTATAACTATTACTTTAAATGATGGTTTAACTAATAATTCTGTTGCAAAAAAAACTTGAAACCTTAATACTATTTAAATAATTGAACAGGTTTATGGTTTGTATGCAAACTTTTTTCATATGTCGGTTTAGTCCTCTCACAACTTAAATTAAAATTGACCATGTTGCTCCAGACTCTTAGGGCCCTATCTTGCACCCGGTGCCACACAGCTCAAGTGTCTTTGCTATTTTAAGACCTTTCTGCGCTGTTGTTGTTTAAATAACAAATACAGCTGGGCCCATCTTTGCACCCATGGGCATGCTGGTCTTACAGGGAAGTGTGTTTGGATGAATTCTTGGCTTATTGCTATCTTGAAGCAGCGGAAAGTGATTGCGTCATTGACCAACAGAATCCTGATCTAAAGTCAATAGCGCAGTATATTGTGCCTAAGCTTAGGCACAGTGCACACACACAGGGAAGCACTGCAGCACACAAACATGCAAAAGATTACAAATAAAAATATGACAAATCCGTGTGAAAAATATGTGCAAATCCGCCATCATAATAACAATTCGCCAAGACACAAACGCACCTGGCTTTCAAAGGGAATGGGGGATGACACTCTGATTGTTTTATTCCATGTTACGCCCAAAACACACCCATGAATTAATTAAGTCACTTAGTACAACCCTTTTGAAGCATGCGGCCGGCGCATGGACCCTTTTTTTCGTCCCTCAAACTAGAGAAAGTGGATTTGGACACACCCTAAACGCACCTGTGCCATGCGCGTCATGCCATGCACTTAGATCGTTAGAATAGGACAAATTTTGCTAAACTTACTTTAAAATGGCGAGTTAGGTGGTTCAACAGGAATATGTTAATCATTCATTAAACTTATTTTTATTAATCAATGGTTTCATTTAGATTGTTAAACATAGATTGATTAAATTCAAATAATTTGTATCTACATTAATCTTAACCCTAATCTTAAATTTAATGTAATCCTTGTTGGTGGCAACAGAAAATAGATATTTAAATCATCCTCACCTCATTGATGCCTCCTCCCCTTGTTGAAGAGCAGACCCCTCCTGTGTAGGCCGTCCCACTGCGGCTACTGTGAAATGTTCGCCCTCTGAGGTGCAAAGGAAAGATACCATAATTTAAAATAAATACTCAACTAACACCCAAAAATCAAAGAAGCCTTAATTCTCAAGATAATAGATCTTACGAGAAAAGATGGACGGCGTCACTCTGATCTTTGATGTTGTCCTTCCTGTATTTCATAAAGTTCTGCAGCGTTATCAATGGATCTTCCACTACTGGCATCATATTTTTAGAGGTCCAGGTCTCCATGGCAACCAGCACAATCCTTGTGTTCAACTGTTCCTTGTAGATCTGTGGACCCAAAACGCCCATCAGTTTACCGCTTTGTTGACGTGAGACCTGTGCTGTGAACGCTTTGTGTGGTATCTGGGATAAATCATTTGCAAATGGGGAAATAAACGCACACTTCTTGACAGGTGGCGGTGTGTGAATGCAAGGTTTAGGAGTAGGAGGATTATAATCCTTCAAACAAAGCTCTTACTGCATCTGCCATGTTGACCACGGCTTTGGCAAAGTTCTTGGTTTGGCTGCTGGAGCGACGCAGCTGTACAAACTGTAGAGAGATGCACAGATGGTGTAAGAGATGAATCACATTTACCCTCTCATACACAAATACGCACACACAAAAACACACACACACACACACTTGTACTTCTTTACTTATAAGGATCCTGATATGAGACATACTGTACATTTATAGGAATGTTTCACTGAATTTATTTACCATAAATTTACAATTTCTCTGAACAACATGGAGCACCAACAAGATCAGTCTTCCACATAATTAGCAGCAAAACATACATTTAACTCACAATTTCATTGTCGTTGACCACCATCAACTCAATATATTTGGTCTCCGTCTGGACAGAGGGCTTGCGAATATATCTCTTAGATCTCCTCAGCCCCCCAGAAACCTGCTGTTCCCTTATTTGGTCTGGTCTGTCATCATCACCATCACCTCCTCTGCTATCCCACTCACTGTGCTCTGTACAGTCTGGACACACAGAGAAGCAGAGCTGCTGGCACTTAGAGCAATATTACTTGTTTCTTGTGCAGTGCAAACATTACTATAACAATCTCCTTCAAAACATTTCAGTTCCCAATCCTAAAAGCTTTGACTGTAATTATTTCCCCGTCAATATTACCAAATATTACATCCTATTCAATTATTACATTTGTTTGGTCTGAATTGTCCTTTCTTTCTTGTGTGAAGAGAAAGTAAACTGAATTATTTGAACTTAGGAGACTACAGCTACCATGTTGGAGGTTTATTGGACAGTAATATAAGCTGTACCTATGGAGTATTAGATAATTTAATTTGTTACAACAGTGCACAGAAGGTTGGGTCTAATTTATCTAACTGAGGGCAAGGGGGTTATATTAAATATGTGGTTAAGATAAGAAAATAACAAAAGACTTAAAGGCAGTACTATTCTGATGTGATATCAGTGTCAATAGCTTATGTTTTAAATACACTCATGTACCTGGGCAGTGGGGGGGAAGTCTGATGTCAGGCATCCTGCGGATTAAGTGAGCGCCATCATCCTATAACAGAATACACCAAGATGACATTAAACAAATAAGGACCTAAAGACAAAAGAATCAGCATCCAAACTCAAAATAATTCAATATTTATCACTACAACTACTATCCGCTGACTATTTACCTGATTGCTCCCATTGTGAGCGGGCTCAATCCCATAAGAAAAGAAGCCGTCAGAGAACATGCCGCTAAGGACCAACAACAAGAGAAAGACAGTTAGATGCAGAGCAGAAAAAAAGAAAAACATAAACAAATAAGCAAACTAAAGTAATTATCTGTACAGAGAAACTAAGCGGATAACAAATGAAACAAGTGATTTTATAAATAAAGGTTTACTGTCAGACTCACTGCAGGCCGTGGCAGGTGGAGAGAGCTGCCCAGGACTCTGGTAAACCTCTTAACCTTCCCTGGTAGTAGCAGTGCTCCCCTCCCTGTGGACACAACACACCACTGTTTCATGAAACAACCTCTGCTGACACACTTCAGGCTTTACAGGCCCTTTTTATACTTCATTGGGTACTGTAAAAGGTCAGCTTTGTGGAAAAAAAACTCTCACAACCTCTGCATACGTCACTCCTCTCTCCCTCCTTCACCACTATCACGTTCATGGCACAGTTTGTGACCTACTTGTGTCCTGTTCTATAATCCACTCTATTCTGCTTCACTGAAAATAAAGGTGAAGGCAACCCCAAGACAAGGATCTCTTCAATAAATCAACACTCATGTTGCTCCCACAGTTATATCTGAAAATTAAACATGGGAGGACTGTACAATTGGGAGTTTGCAGCTAAAAAACATAAGATTAGATTACAAAAAGAATTGTGCTCTGCTCTGTCCTTTCCTCATAACAATGCTCACTACTACGGAGCCCTAGCTTTTGTCTCCAGCTAACACTCCCTCCAAAGTAGGCCGACTGCTTCACGAGGTCACAGCAGCGAAGGTGAACCACCAGGAAAGGTGAGAAAAATGGTTCACCTGAATAACATTGAGTTCAGCAGGGTGTCTCAGCCTTGCCACAACAGCTCAGTCAAACAACACCTTGGTGCTTTGAATGAAAACAAAAGCATTCTGACGACCAAGATCAGTCTGGTGAAGTGCTGCTGGGAATGCATCACACCTGCCATGTCAGCATCAGAGGCATCACGTGAGGCCTCTGTCCAGCTGGGCGACAATCTGCCCTGACTACAGGTCTCCATCCCCGGCCCTGTTAGCCTCCTCTCCCTTCCGCCACTCGGGGAGCTAACCGATTGATGCTTGTTACGTAAAGCTTGTTGCTAACCTAGTTATGGGGAGTTCACTCCCTGGAGTCCTTATGTTCTCTTTTAACCAGCATATTTCCTTGGATTAGGATGGAAACAAGATCTTGGTTGAAGCTGTCACCGTGGTCCTGCTACACTCTCTGCTACACCCTGCTAAGCTCTCCAATGCCCTGCAGTTTCCTGCTGCGTACTGCTGAACCCTGCAGTGCCCTGCTATGACTTGAACTACTCCGACTACCATGTTCGTCACTGTTCTATTATCTTTATTGTGACTATTATTGCCCCTGTGCATCACATCCCCAACTTGCACCGTCAGACACCTACCAAGAGCCTGGGTCTGGCCGAGGTTTCTGCCTAAAAGGGACTTTTTCCTCGCCACTGTCGCACTTGCTCTTGGGGGAATAACTAGAATTGTTGGGGCTTTGTTAATTATAGTGTGGTCTAGACCTACTCTATCTGTAAAGTGTCTCGAGATAAGTTTTGTTAGGATTTGATACCATACATAAAATAAAATTGAATTGAATTGATTGTCTATAAACCCACATACACCCCCAAAATGACTCCTCCCTGTTACAGTGTTAAAGCTCATTTTGCCTTTTGTATTAACTGGCATTTTACTCTTCATTTTGCCTCCTCCTCCTCTCTAACCAACTCTGCTCTTCCTTCCTTCCCTCCCTCTTGCTCTTCTTCTTTTATTCTCTGGCTGCCAAGAACTTAATGACACTGCTGAGCTAACTCGTTGCTATGGAAACAGGCTTGTGATTGGCCAGGAGGATTGAGGTACAGTTTGGAATGATTATGGGTGGGGACATGGAGTGCTGGTTGGGTGAGTGGGTGTCTGCCTGCTAGGGGGGCAGTGAGTGGCACATTTATTCAGGGGAAAACACAGTAGCCCTCCCTCCTGGCTAGCAGAATGCAGTGACATTCCTCTGGTCTGTCCTGACAAGCACGCATCAAATTAGATGTCAAGGCTTTCATCCATTTTCCTGTTATCTCTTAATTCTTTCTCTGAACTAGTGGTTTTACACTGCAGTTATCTGCTGCCTTTCCTCTTGTCTTGACTGCCACAGCAGAGAGGCATGCATGCACACTACTGACAGAAAAAACCTAGGTATGTAGAGCACAGTAACATCTTAACAGTTACATGGCAGCCCACTTTTAAAGCACAGAGCACACAATGTCCTTTCTATAAATAGATAAGATGGGAGGATGATGTCAAACTGTAAAAACATCACATAAAAAGATTAGCCTTAAAAGATAAAAAAACACATGTTTTTTATTTCTAAAAATTAGACATTAAAGGTGCTCTTAGCAATGTGACACGTGCTTTAGGCTAGCGCATTTGTTGTCACATACAGCAAACATCTCGTCACTATCCGCAAGCTGTCTGTCCCAGAACACACTGTAAAATAACGCGGCCTGTGTAGACAGCCCAGGGTCTACAAACGGCAACAAAAATAAACTGTGCCCACCTGCACCATGAAGAATACACAAACAGTGCTTCAGCTTTCCAGCCAATAACCAACGAGAAGGATTTGGGGGTGGGAGTTGGGGGGGTTAGTGCGCAGAAGCACAGAAGGGAAGAAAATGTCTTCTATGAATTCACAAATATTCTGCCTTCTTTGTGCCAAAAGTTCACTCACTTAAATCCTGCCAGTACACATCCCCACCCCACGCAAACAGTCTTACCACTGATTGTGAAGGTCTCCCATTCTGGTTAAAGTGTCGTTCCACATAATCTGAAGACAGGAGGTGACTGCAAAGAGTAAAGAGATAGCATGAACATCTCTAACAGCATTTTCAATATCACCACTATGTAATAAAAATTACCTCTCGCTCTCTCCTCAAATGTATTTCACATAAGTAAACATCTTAACATGTGGTGTTAGTAAAATCAATGGAACATCGTAAACATGCAGCAGTGTGTGTTTGCCACATTGGTGTTCCCCATCTTGTCATGCAGCATAATAGAGATGCTAATAGCATTTGCTTAAGTACTGGGGAATGCTAATGAGAACAGCTGCAGTGAATTAAGAACACCTACTGATATAAGTGTGTACAAAAAAGCAGATCTTATGATGTTCTGAACAGTAATACTAACTGGTTTAGCTCCAGGTCCAGAGTGAAGGTTTGTCCAAAGGCTTCCACTTGGAAACAGCTCTGGGCCAAGTGGACGGGCTGAAAAAACAACAACCCCACAGTGACAGACAGGTTTCACAGTTGATAAATTACTCAACAATTGATAGGAGTGTTGCTTTGTTAATTCCACAAAGTGATTGTCAAAAGGTTCTATGAATAATTCAACAGAATCAAATATATAGCGGTGTACGCTCTAAAAGCAACTCAGCACCTGAAGAATTATTATGTTGATTGATAGTCTCTATTGATCGACAAAGGCTGCCAGCAGTCAGGCATGCATCACCGCAACAAGCTATGTTGGTTAAAGAGCTAATCTGGAATTGCGGGATGGAGATGTATGGAGATAGGGCAAAAGAGGAGGAAGAGAAAACTGTACTTGTGTGGTCTAAATTCAGTCATGCTGTGCCAATGCCCCTTATGGACAGCTGCCAGAGCCAGCCGAGGAGACATCCAGGAGACAGAGAGAGAGAGAGAGAGAAAGAGAGACAGAGAGAAAGAAAGAGAGAGATTTACTGCAGACTAAAAAGTGTGTCTCTTCAGCTGCTCTGCCTGTGCCAGCGCGGCTTTGATCTCAGTCTGGGGGAACCAAGCTACAGTGAATCATTGGGCTTTTACAATAAAATGCATCACTATCCAGGAACGATTCCATCCAGTTAGTATGGACAACAGAATT
This sequence comes from Etheostoma cragini, assembly GCF_013103735.1. Taxonomy (NCBI): domain Eukaryota; kingdom Metazoa; phylum Chordata; class Actinopteri; order Perciformes; family Percidae; genus Etheostoma; species Etheostoma cragini. The sequence continues at coordinate 14,686,201 of NC_048421.1, forward strand.
CTGACCACTGACTTGAGGAGGCTGATGCATGGTTTCCATCAGTGCTTCTGTACTTCTGTACAGTATAGCTGCTGCTTCCACAGCTCTACAAACTATTTTCTTTAATCTTCCTCAGCTGAAGAAGTTGCACTGTGTGCTCTGGAGCTTTTGATAATATAACATCATCCATCTATCTTCCTATAGCATGTAAACTTAAAATTTACAAAACAAACAGTGAGGCAAAAATGCTACCTCACCCATTTGCAACGCAGCATGATGTCACAGAAAAGACAGAAAAGTTCAGCTCACCCCCTGCTGCTTAAATGTATCATGTCCCTCACTTCAAGCGTCTTAAATTAAAAAAAAAAAAAAAACAGCAGGTCTAGTACAGCAGCGGAAACAGGGACTTTTGAAACCTTGTCTACTTGAACATCATTTACAGTATATCTACTGAATGTACATTATGTTTTTCTTTTAATTATTATTATTATTCATACATTATCAGTCTGTTGGTTAAGACAGCTTCTCCTCCAGTAGCAACACCATTCATCTTAACTATAATCTCTAAACATGTGATTCTGTGTGTGTAAGGAGCCTAATATACTCTCTCATAACAATTATTTGAACTACATGAACATCAGCATTGCAAAGACAGAGAGACAATCAGTGGGGGCAGGGACGGGGAGTGCTCAAGCCTCTTGGACCATGCAGCACTTCTAACACAGAGCTGCTTCATAATTAATGGGGACATACTTCAACACACCACTGAATAATGAAGAAGTCGTGGGCTCAGCAGGACAACCATATGATTGGACGAGCTAAGCTTTGTCATGTGAAGATGAGGGCCACTACAAACACACACGCAAACAGCTCTTTGACGAACTGTGCATTTACTACAATACTTTCACAGTATACAAAGCAGATTAAAAGGTTTTAGTTTCAGAACTTGTTGCCAGATGTTATGCCGATATAAGATTAGGTATTAATCAATGGCTGGAACACAACAAAATCTTTTTACTTGGTTTCAGCTATTACTTCACTATGGACTTTTGAAGGGATTTTTAGTGATAAGTGGGTCAAATCACGAGGAGCGGAGACTGCTGCAAGACACCCCGCTGCACTGTCATCCCTGTGTAGCATGAGCTGCATGAGCTGCAGAGAGCTGAGTGCTGCACTGTTAAGAACACTGGAAAAATGAGGTTCCCATCAGCAGAATCAGCTGTCACACCCATACAGTAAACGCAGACAGACTTGCTCGATGCACCGATTGTAAAATGCTGGGCCAATACTGGTTGAATAACAAGTTGGCCAATAACCAATGCAGATGTTTTTGTTGCTATTGTTGCTCACCCTTTTGGGCCATGGAAATAAAGAATTCTTAATTTTTTTTTTTTTAGATAACGGAATTGTTTTGAAGAATGAATGAATGAGCACAAATTAAATCATCCAAACAACCTTTAATATATCTTTCCTTTACATGATGAAGATTATTTATTTGAAAATGGCTCAGCCGTAGCCTTTTTAACCTTTAAACACAACATTTGCACATAGGTCGATTTGTCAACAAGATGATTTCCGTCCATTAACAATTTTTGCCCAAGACATCGTTGCATCGCTTCTTGCTGAAATGCAACCAATCTTCTTTAGTAAGGATGCATGCAGAGCACTGGACATCAAATTCTCAAAGGTTTCCAGAATTGATTGAGCTACACATGACGCTTTCATATGATTTTAATCCTGGTTTAAAAACTTATTCTCATACATTTTCCAACTGGAATACTTTACATTTAATCAAATTACAGATTAATCTATTCTTTATTTTTCTGGGAGATTCCTGAAACCTTGTCTGGGTGTCTCTGGCCCCCAAATTAAGACCACTGGGCTGAGAATTACAGAGAACAGAGCAATCTGAAAATAAAAAGAATCAGGGACATGTGAAAAAGAAATTGGGGAAAAGATGGGCTTTACCATTAGTTACAACTTACCAAGGTGTTCCCAGTGCTGTTCTTCACCCTGGTATCCAAGTAGTCATGAGCCATTTCCTCCTCTGACTTGATCTGCTGCACCAGCCGCTTTGGATAGGTGACCTTTGTGGCAGTGTCCCCGCTGACTGGCTGCCCTGCCGGGGTAAACCAGTCCCAGATGCGTCCATCCTGCACCGGGCTCCTGTCCACACCTGCATCTAGTACAACAGAGACACTCTCACCAAAGACTCATGAGTGTACAGAGAGCTTGGCAAGGAAGGGACACACCTGAGCTTGTCTAAATTGGACCTGATAGTGGCATAGTAAGCAAAAACAAATAGTAGAAGTTGATTTAAAAGTGATATATTTTGAATAAGTCACACCATGTGAACATTCAAATCAGTGTTTCTTACTGTGAGCCAATGGTTTGGTGAACTAATTAATCACACTGACCAGTTGTTAGCATTTTATCAGCCTCTGCCCAATCCTAAGAAACTTAGTGGACATACTTAGGATTTAATGTAAAATAAGTCAAGTAATAATAGTTTACAGGCTCTGTATAATGACGCCCATATTGACATGAACACAGGGCCTTTCTCAGCAGTTATCAATAAGGTTGTGTAACATTGCCTTAGTAATTGACAAGTCATATCATAGTGTAATCAGATGTTTATTAGTTTAAATAGGCTACCGCCGGAAATGGTTGGACGTTGGATAGGTGATGGGACTGCAATGGAAATGTGTTGATGCAGCAAATCTACCGCATTGGAGTGCTTTCAGACCGAGCTCCCGCTATACTAAATCACAGCCTACACCTCAGAAAAGTGCTGGTGCAAGGGGGAAATTGTGCAGATGAAACGAAAAAGGTGCTCCCGCTCTTTATCCGAACCCCCCTCTCTCTATCTTCTCTCTCTCTTACCTGAGACCGCCGCAAGCCTTTCGCCCACTGCAGCAAAGACCATGAAGCACCACACCGCCAGCATGATCTTCACATATTCCCCCGGATTACAACATCGGGAGCAGCAGAATGTCACAAACCCGGCCGGCGAAGGGGAGGAAAAAGACCAAATAACCGCACAGCAGTAGGCTAAGGATGGAAGAGCGAAAGTGAATTTGCTAAACATCTGATAATGCGCGTTCTCTCATCTCTCTCCCTCTCTTCGTCTCTCTCTCTCTCTCTGATCGCTCCCTCTCTCTCTGGGGCGCGCGCACCCTCTCTCAGCTCCGGCAAACACCGCTATTGAGAATTCGGATTAACATATCATAATATTAAATAATGCACCATAAGCCTAAAGCGGAGATAATCAATAGGCTACATGCGTATATAGATTGATCAGTGAGGAAATAGTAGGCTAAGGAACGCGAGAGTGCGCACCGCGACTGCAGCTCAGCAGGGCTGCGCGATGGGTCTAGATAAGGTCGGAGCCTGTGCGAATGTGCGGTATGCGGAAACGAAGGGAAAGCGAGGAGAAATGAGTTGGGTCTGCGGTGAGGAGGACACGTCGAACCGCGGTACCCTCCCTCATCCCGACTGCCTCCTCCTTCCGTTGCCATGAAGTGAGAGGATGCGAACAGAAGGCATAAAAGGGATAAAGGATTCACAGTTCATTCATTTAGGCCTACTCGGTGTACGGGTATGAAAGGCGGAATATGTCGGAATTCATGAAGACTCGGTCTGTAGAGGATGAATGTATGTCCCGATCACCCTCGACTCCCCCAGGCAAAGAGGAACATCGCAGCTGAACCCCAAAACATCAGAGGCCTTATCGTCATGTAGTCTCATGTTCCTCCTGTCGCTATGGTAACTAACTCAAACAGTTCAGGATGTTATTGTCATTCAAAGTTTTACAAAATGACTGTAATTATGCTGTTACACAGTCCCTCTCATTCTTTGCTGTGAAATATAAAATAAATCCAAGTGCCATAACTTTAAAGAAGAACAACAGTTCCAGAACTAGTTCTACATTTAGCCATGGGATAACATAAAAGCTGGGCCTGCTATGAATAATACTAAAATAATTGTAATATTGATGTCTGTGACAACAGAATGAGAATTGCTAACCAATACTGAACTAATAAAGTTAATATTAAACCATTTCTAAAACACGTGATTGAAGAGAGGTAGATTTCCCCATTGTTATTTAAAAAACTGTTTCTCAGGGAGATTTAGCTTATCTTACATGCAAGCTTTTGAGGATCTAGAATGGAAAAAATGCTCTGTTGCTGTCTCAGGCCTGTGACCTGCAGGGTTTGCTTCCTTCCAGTTTAAGTTTTCCAGCAGCCATCCTGCAACACATCCGGTTAAGGGAGGCACACTGTGCACTGATAGCCCCCTCTGAATATTTAATCTACTCCCCTTTGAGACCAACAGGTATCAAGAGATAGGGGGGGGGAAATATAAGGGGAGAGCAGCACGAGTGTGGCATCAAAGGGCCAAATATGTGCTAATCCTGTCCCTCCTCCCCAAAAATAGGAAGGCTGCATAGAAATGTTAGATATCCAACTCAAAACAGACACCAATTCAGTTCAGACTGGCCTACTGTTAATCTGAATTCAAACAACATAAAAAATGTTTTCCCACAGTATACTGGTTTAGTCAGTTAAGTATTCAGCAGTGGTACAGCTGAGTAACAAAATCTGTGCAGAGTCAGCCTACTGTATATGCTGTACTGGCTGTGTTTCACTAACGTCTAAGGAATTAGGTCAAAGGAATTTAAGGGAGCCCTGAAGAGGGCTAAAAGAAAGAGGAATGTATAAGAATGACTACTTGTATCGACTAACTGGCTCCATTTACAGCAGCTGCTGCCAAAAGGTGTCTTTTAATGTCTGTTCCTCAGTCTTTGATAACAGAGATTTGACATCTGTACCATCTTTGACTTCACATGAGAAAGACACTAGGCCATTTCCCTAAATCTCAAAAACACTATGTATCTGGCTAAACAGGCTATTTTGCAGAGTGGGGGGAAACACTGGGACAGGGAAGAGGGATATGTTGTTTAAAACTTAAAAGAGAGTTCTTCCTAAAGTTATACAGAAGCAGCTAGATGTCAGGTCTGTGTTTAAAAATAAAAACGTATCATAAGTGGAACAGTTATCCCTATGTGTATGAGGATTCATGTTTTGGCTCTAAAGTCATTTGAATATTCATTTACAGCCAAAGTGGATTTATGATTTACATTATTACATTAGTGTGGTGGTGGGTTCTGGAGTTAGAACGAAAATAAATGAATGAATAAAGTACAATAAATATATCTTTATAAATTAAAACATCATTTATCCTTTTGATATTATTGAACGGTAAAGTAAGGGTGATATTTATTCTTGTAAAGACATAGTTATTTCTGTGAATGTGAGCGTGAAAGATGTCCACTGATATATGGAGAGTAGAGAAAACTCTTTTAACGTGTTTAAATTAAAATGATCAAATGGACACTGAAACAGGTTTACACTAGGTGAATGTTATATTGTTTAATACCATGTTTTGAGAAATTTGTAATTAAGAGAGAGTTTTGGAGACGAAGATGGCGGTTCTTTAATTCACTCACTGACTCCGTGATTCTGTTCTCCAGGGTTTCATCTAGGAGAGTTGAGAGTAGTGAACCTTAGTCAAAATCATTTGTTACTCCAGTAACACAATTCGAAACTCGTAACATCAAACAAATGCACATGGCAGCCTATCTGCTGTGCTGTGTCACATCAACAGAAAAGTCTTGGAAAGACTTTTATTATGACTTGTTAGCTGAAAGTCATATTTCCCTTTTAACACCTTATATATATTGCTGTTATCCATTTTTTTAATGCTTTGTATTTCATGCTGTAACTTTTTTTCTTCATGCCATTTATCACACTGGTCAGTTAACAGCATTTATCACTCACTGCACTATTATGAGAAATTTAGTTGACATTAGAATTTTATGGAAAATAATGTAGCAATGTGTATATTGTCTTAGCAGGCTCTAGACTGACGCCCATAATGACATATAGACACGGCATACAGTTTAAAATCTCAGCAATCATCAATCAGGATATTAAACACATTAGGCTACTGTTATTTTTTCTCTTTAGCATGGCTAGTAGTTGGTAGGCATGTGTTGGCTTGCTCTCGCTTCACGCTTGTTTGCACACAGCTGAGCTTAGTAGTGCAATTAGGTTAATTGGTTTCAGCTTTACTTTTTCCGAGTTGCAAAGCGTTGAATCAGTCAACACTGCATGGTGACCCGACGTTGCCAATTAAGAAATTACAGGTTCTTTCAATAGGCTATAAGACAGGCAAAAAAAACGGCGGTCTTTCCCCATACATTTTTTCTTTGGAAGAAGATATCAAGGAAAATGAATAGTGTGCCCGAAGACAAACCTGTTGGCGGCCCAAGTCTGAAGCTGTTCAATTGCACCCACGCTGACTGTGGAGCTAGTTTCACAAGACACTGGAAACTGAAAGAGCACGAGACGGTGCACACCGGAGCGGTAAGGAAAAGATACTGGCTAAATGTTTGAAATATTTTAATAAAAACATAATGTTACTATTTAAAAAAAGAGGCTATATGCTAGGCTACTAGTAGGCTAGGCTAACTGTAGAACTGTTACCAAATGTCCACAGCGTCCGTGTCTCTGCACAATTGCCGGCTGTAGTCGTAGTTTCTCGAGAAAGTCCCACCTGAGTCGCCACATGCTTCAGCACAGAGGGGTGAAGCAATTCCAGTAAGTCACAAGAAGTCTCAGTTGTAGGCGCCCGTTGCTCCTCACAACTAGCGGTTAGGCCTACAACCTCATTTTAACTGGGCTTTTCTGCAGATGCAAATTCGCGGGCTGCACGCAGAGTTTCTTTCACGCGGGCAAGCTGAAAAGACATGTGCTCTACGCCCACGGAGACAAAAACAAGTATTTCAAGGTTTGTATTAGTACACACATGTATCCACGAGATGGCACCAAAGGTACACATTACTGCCTCTACAAGAAACTTCTCTTGTTTAAGTCGTTTAAAATGTGACGTTTTCGCCTCCACAGTGCAACCAACCAAACTGCTCCTTGACCTTCAAAAAACGCAGACACTATAGACTACACTTAAAGGAGCATGGAGTGCCTATTAAGTCCAAGTATGTCTGTAGCAGCCTACATCTCAAAAGATGGCAGATTTAACTGTTTAAAAGCGTGTGGTGTAAGATCACACTAGTTTTGTCCTGTGAGTTAATAAATGCCTGAGATCATGAGCCTGTCAGATTATACTTACCATTTTAATTAATCAGATCGTTGATTCCTGAGTATGGGCTCTAGCAGAGATGAGTGAGTGGGTGTGGCCCCAGTTGACTTGGTTAAATTTATTTTTACCTTTTACCCGGCCCTGGTGGGGTACTTAGATGTTCGAAGGATGGATGTGCTGCTACGTTTGACTCCCATATTGCTCGCAAAGCCCATGAGAAGAAGCACACAGGTTGGTCTGTTTCAGTCTTAGTAGGGGTTCTTTTGTTTTCATCCTTGCATTTGCATGTGACCTTTTTGGCTTCAAAGTTACTTATTTCAGGGCATGACATGTATGGAATATGGTAGCTCAAAGGGCCCCACCAGGGAGCCAACTGGTGATGAGCCTTTGATTTTCTGATAAACTCACTGGCCTTGTTTGGCTCGTGCAGGTTACCGCTGCCCTCATGCCGACTGCCAGGTGTTAGAACACACCTGGGGGAAACTTCAGAAACACATGGCCAAACATCCAGGTACATGCAGTATGTTCTGGTATAGTACAAGTGTACTGAGATTGATCCTAAATGTGTTCTGTTTTTTACATTTTGAAAATATGTTGCAGCCACATTCACATGCAAAGTGTGTCAGAAGGTGTTTAAGAAAGAGGAAGCTCTGCGGAGGCACAAACGTATCCATGCTTCCCATAAGCCCGTGCTGGTTTGTCCCAGGGACAACTGCCAGGCCTACTTCTCGACAACCTTTAACCTGCAACACCACATCCGCAAGGTGCACCTCGAGCTCCTCAAATACAGATGTGCCTTCCCTGACTGCCCTCGCATGTTTGCTATGCGGGTAAGTAACATGTCCTCTCACTGGTGCTTGTGAGGAGATATATCAGAATATTTTTCCTTTTAAAAACATAGATCTTAAATTACCTTGAGTAATTGCATGATGAACACCTGTGATTTAATGAACAGCATTAATATTCCAAATCTGACACTGTTAAGCCAAGCAAATTGCCACAGCGAATCATAAGTAATTCTAATTTAGTGTTAGTGTTTCAACAAGTGTTGCATTACATCATGTTCTGTGTTCTATTACACAGGAGAGTATGACAAGACACCTACTTCGCCATGACCCAAGCGCCACCACTCTGAAGGTAAGTCTGACGTCAGTATCCAACAGTGCGATATACATTAACGATATAGTTGGCGTCAAACTGCAGAAACTGACATTCTATATGTTTAGAAACGTCGGCGGCCTAAGAAGTCCTGGCAGAAGCGTTTGGATGGACACCCTCTGCCCCTTGTGGAGGAAAACTTGCGTGGCCTCTTTGCCCTGCGAATGCGGATCTCCCGGCGTGCCAAAGTGGAAACCAACCTTGCAGGCCTCTTCAATGAACGCAAGATCCCTCATTATGTTGACCCAGAAGTCAACCTGCGCAATCTGTTTGGTATGAAACCGCCTCGCCCTCTGGAGGAGAAGCCTGAGGTCGTACCACTAAAAGGTTAAATAAAAATCAATCCAGACTAGCAGCGCATTTTGACTGTTAAGTTTGAACTTCCTGAAATCTGTGCAGGCTTTTAAGTTGGGCTGTTTTTCTTACATGTTAGAGAAATTGGGTCTTTTTGGTTTTTGAATGTAGATGACATACATTCAAATATAAATTTCAAAGTAATCAAATTAATGTCACTTGACAATTGATTAGAATGTCAAGCTTGAGAATTTCAAAAGTTGAATTATAGTTCTTTAAGACAACAGATCTTAACTGGAATGTTTATTTTCGTAACATGAAATTTGCTGACCCAATAAAATGAGTTACAGTTTGATCAAAGTTGCTTGAATGCTGTTAGTTTTTTTTGAGTGGATAAACTGTGCTGGAGGTCTGCCCCTCAGTAGCAGCTGCTGGAGAGGCATCATCTCCAGGACTGCTTGCTCAGTCTCACTTCATTGCAAAGTAGAGCATCTCATTGTTGGCACACTCAAACATTTTTGACATTTGCTGAACATGTTTGGAGCTCAAAGTATGAAGAAAAGAAGTTTTATACATGAGTAAGGGCTGAGTCACAAAGCATGGCACTTTTGGGGGTGGATTAGACTTTCAACGTAAAGGAATCATTTGTCAAATCTGTTAAACTGCATAAGCGGTTGCAGTTTAGATTCAGGTCACGTGAACATTTACAGTAAGGGAAAGGTGGTACTTTGTGTAATTTGAGTAAATTTACCACTTAAGTTAGGAGCTGCATCCATTTTCTCTTGTTTCTCTATAATGGGTTTTTGTTGGCATTGCTACATCAGGTGTTATAATTGCTTCATGGAAAGGCTCAAAGTATACCAGTATGTAAAAATACTCAAAGTAAAAGTCCTGCATTCAAAACTAGAATTTTGGCTAAATCTACTTGGAAGTATTAAAGTAGCCTATGCAGGCAAACTCTGACAGCCACTGTGCCATTTGATGCATTGCTTTACTGTGAATGGCCTACTTTATTAGTAGGCTAGATGGTTTTTAATAACTTTTCTGGTGTTTGTTTACCGTTAGACATTACCTTGTAAACAAACGCATTTTAAAGTAGTTTCTAAATTTAAAGTTTCTTTTCCTCCACCCCCCCCCCCCACCCCACCCCACCCCAAGTTCTGTTAAATGGCTCCATAGCAATGTAGTTTCTGGTCCAGTGGAGCAAGGCAGTCATTGCTAAGCTTTGTAACAGCCTGTCAGTTTGAGTTCGGACAGTCTCTTCACTGCAGTGCTTTTCTTTGCTCTTCCAAAGGTCATTCTCTTGGCTTGGCAACCTTCCTTCCTTCACTAGCTGCTGCTCTTCTTCTTTAGGTACCATACATTAACTTCTCCTACAACAGCTGACCTGCAAGCTCTGAACTGAAGGGTCTGCGTGTAGCTTTACTCAACAGAAACATGCTTCAACAGCTAGCAGCGTCTCACATCCGTAATTATGCTGGCTTGGCCTGTAGATATTGTATATCTCCTTTGTGAAATGTCAAAAGCGTAGATTAAAACATTAAGCAGACACAGTGCCTCTGAAGATCGCGGCGATGCTTTGGCTGTGTAGCAAGGTTTTCAAAGTCACTTTTCAGCTCGGCAAGAATTTAAAAGGATGGATTTGTTTCTATGGTGATGCAACAGTTCTCAAATTTTTCATGGTCAGTGGGGATTTTAGAAAACAAGACGCTGTAGTTGCAGGTGTTTGCAACTGTTTGCAAGTGTGAAAAGTACTCGAGTGAGATGTTGCACTGGTGCAATCAAGTCCCATAAGAGTAGTCTTGCTTTGCCAGACTATTCTGTAAAAGCGCACTGAAGAAGGGTCTGGCAATGATCATAAATTTAAAAATATTTATATATATATATATTCAGAGATTATTAACAGATACAATTACAATCAGAATGTGTCCCAGAGCACAAAAAAAATGAGGAAAGCTGGGAGGGAAGGAGAAAAAAACACATACAGAAACAAAGGACCAATAACATGAGCAGGGTGAGGTAAATGCTGTAGCACAAGGCTACAGCCTGGACCTTTAGGAGTCAGTGATGTTGCACCAAGTGTCCAGGGTCTTTCCTGTCACTCCGTGCCATAGCGAGTTCCGTATAGACTACATCCAAGAAGGAAAGGGTCCATGCAATGATAGACCTATCATGAGGTGGTTTCAACAGGTTGCAATCATTTTCTTCAAAACTGTAAGACCAGCAAATACAGCACGCCTTTTACGCCAATATAACAGAAAAGAAGAACACGAGTCTTGACCATGTGAACGCTGGACTCGTACCAGCAATGTCACTCGGTTTGATAGTGTTGCTGCCAGCCGAGTCACATATGGTTTATCGCAAACCTCACCATCACTCTCTGGAAAGGCCATGCCAATTATCCGCATAGTGAGCGTGACCTTTGGTGTAACATGCCAAGTTTGATTTTTGTGCATCAGAGAGCAGCACAAAAGAAAATTCACAACAATACCATCACAGCATGGGACATTCCACATTCATGATGGCCTGATTAGCCCTGATTTAAAAGGTGGTTAATAATGATGGATTTAAAAAAAAGTTTTACTTATGTGTGCCCTATAATGGCCCAGAGAGAGTAGTTGTGGCCCTACGGAAACGGCAAGTCAATTAGTTGGGTAAAATTTTTTTGTTTCCTTGAGATACACATTTTATCCATTGATAAAACAATTCACTTTATTATGTACATGTTTGTAATCCCCATTTTCATCACACTGCACTATACACTGATTCCAACTTCTAACAATGTCATGCCTGTGAAAAACCATTAAACAAGCCCTCTTTCTTATCAAATTTGACTCAGCCTAATTTGTGCCAGTTCCTCTTAATATTTAATGAGCTAAGCTGCTAGACACTTACTGGGTAACAGCTAGCCAATGAAAGCCTGACTGTAAGCATCCTTTATCCAGTGCAACTGAGCAAGCTCATGAATAGTAATAAGCTCAGGCAACATGACATCAGACTGACCAACTTTTGTAATTGGCCTGATTCCTGAGTTTGTTTATTTTCAGTGGCTAGAGTTGACCGAGGACGTAGCAGTTCATTTTCACATTCATGACACAACACAAACACATACGGACCTAAAATATTTAAAAAAATTGAAGTTAGAACAGTTTTGTGTGGCAGGGCACCTTAAAGTACAATAACCTATATCTTATCTTTGCAGCTTTAATAGCTGGTGGTATACATTCCCCTGCTTGTTTGCCCACTCAAGCAAAAATGCACCAATAAAACACTTCAGAATCACTTTTATGGTTCACTTCTGCTGTGAACCATTTTTATCCCAGTGACGATAGCTTGGATAAAATTGCCTTGACCTACATGTTCAAGTACTCACTGAGTGGTTCCACAAGCATCGTAATGATGCAACTAATGTCCAGTAAATAACATCAGTTTTTGCTTTTAACACTGACAGAACAAATCGTGACACTGGAGCTCTATCTGTAATATTTTTAAAAATAAGCCAGGAAACAATATAGATGTATGGTTCTTTGTTGTGATCCAACTATCCGCTTTTGTGCAAATGAGTTCAAATAACTGCATCAACCTCAACAATAGGAATAGGAACCATAGCTAAATAAATTGGAAGTGCATTCCTCCAAAACAAAAAAGATAGAAGGCACGTTTTTATCATAGTAGCACTATAATAAATACCTCTCTAAAACTTTTTGTTGCTAATACGGCTATTTGTGAAATAATTTAGATAGTAGTTTGTGGTTTTGGTGTTCCTAGTTTTTCACCATTTATTTTAATACAGTCTTATCCTTTATTCCACACAGAACAATTTTCCAATTTGAGTAGTACCTACATTTCTCTTTTCCATTCATATTCACAGAACATAAAGAAAAAAAATCAGGCAGTCACCGAAGGAGAAAAGCTTGCTTGAGAAAATCCTGAAACAAGGAGATGAATCAAAGTAGGTTAACCGTATACAGTCGTCGTGCCCTGATTTAGCCTGGCTCTTCCAGAATAGATGACCCAAAACCTCTTCAAAACTCTCCTCCCTTTTCTTCCTTTTCCCATGGCCCTGTTTGAAGAGAGCTTTTCGTTGCTGGAACACAACTACATGCCTGCTTAACTGACAGGATTAACAAAATCAGCATAAGATGGGGAGCCTTCTGTACAGGTGTAAATGTTGAAACCTTGTTTAAGTCTGGATGTTAGCAAAGGCCACTGCCACAAGAAAACAAATCCTGAAGCTTTCATTTGAACCTGAACCTAAGCTGACAGAAAGTTTGTGCCAGGACTGATGGTGAAAGAAGGGTTCAAAATCTAGATAAACGAACATGAAGATTAATAAACAATTTGTGTTTTGACATGTTGGTTCTGTTGCTTTTAAAGCTGTCACTCCAAAGAAGAATTAAGAGTCTACAGCCATGCTAGCAGTCCTGTTTGTCTGCACGAAGGCATAGCGTTGCTTTAAGCTAACGTTGGTATGCTTACATTGACAATGCTAACATGGGATAAGCAGGTACGCTACAATATGTCCATTGTTTACCATCTTTTAGCATGTTAGCATGCTTACATTTGATTATTAGCACAAAAGACAAAGCACAGCTGAGGCGGATTAGGGATGCCATTAGTTTCAAGAATTGTAAGCAGAGTAAATTGGAATAAACCAAATGAATGTCATAGAATTACTACAGTTATTACAAACCATCCATTTCAGGGAAATCCATCCAATAGTTGTTGAGATATCTCAGCCTGCAGTGGTGGACTGACCATCTCTAGAGCTATGCTGCTAGCACAGCCAAAAAACCTCTTTAACCTCTGAAGCTTTACTTACACACAGATGAGACACCTGCGGCCCAGTTTTATTTGATCAATGACATGAACCTGGTGAATATCAACACCAGATACATTGGCTACCTCTTGTAATATTCTATAAGGACATCTGCTCCAGCCTGCCAAGAGGCCAAAATGACCTTATAGTCCTTCAAATTAACCCTCAGTCCTCAACACTGACCTTTGGGCAAAAGTAATGCATTAGTGTGATCAACTAATCATGCCATTGCCTTTTACCTCACTAAGCTTTTACATCTAGATGATTGTACATTCCTTTATAAATGTTTGAACAGTCTGAAAGGGCCAGTTTTGCCTCCCGCCGTCATAGGTCGCCTGCCTTCAGTCAAAATTAATGATGCTGTAAATCCATGACACACATATAAATTAGCTATTGACCCAAAAGAAGTCCCACTTCCTAGAAAACTGAAGCAGGCACAGCAGTGGGCAGGATGCTGAAAATCATCTAAAAGAACTGCTATGTTTTGTTGGGAGCTGTGAATTCATGAAAAAAAAGCTGTTCCTTCAACTTGACCATTTCTTAATTGACTGTTTTGTCGGATACATTTTTTTCTATCGGTGTCACAGAGGAGATCTTGTTTTTCCTTTTGTCCTTTTATTGTAAACGTCCTTCAGTGACCTACCATTAGCAGTAGGCTGTCTATCATCTTTTCTTGATCATTAAATACTGTCACATCATACATCAAAGCTCTCCTTTGCTTCTCTGCTGTTTGTCTTCATGGTCTTCTCTGTGACTTCTATTGTGGTAATTTTCATGGCAAAAAAGTTGCATTTTTTCCAGTGCTTCCTTTGTTTGCGTCTGCAATTTGTTTCCCTTCCTGTCCTCATGAAAAATTGTGCAGACAAGACTCCATAGAGAGGGCACAATAAGGTGAGTGTATTTCTCTGTCACGACAGATACAGTGACAGTGGTCATAAATCTTTTTTTCTTCATAGCAAATTGCTTTGTATCTTGGTATGGTGCAAATTACATTGTGTACTTGGGTTGTTCTGCAGCACCAGATTAAAGTAAAACTAAATTGCAGTATGTCACATTTCTACAGGCTGACAACGGATTGATGATGCAGGTAAAGAAAAACTTCATTGTGACAACAATTTCCATGATACAGTCACGCACGCAAAGAGAGTCTCTGAAAATGAGACACTGACATGATTTATCTTGACAAACTATCAGTCATTTTGATCAGATTAGATGTGATTTTCTTAGCCAGTGATCTGTGTTGCTTGAGATGAGACACGATTAACAGAGACGACAATTTATGGTTGATTGCACTTCCTTTTGTTGACATCACATCATCCAACATTGTCCTTACTTCCTAATATTCACCATGTTTGCGGCTTCATCAATCAAAGCTTGGCTTTCGATTAGTGTCCTGTGCTCCAGTCAAGCCTCACCAGTAATTATAAATGCTGCAAGGGAGCAATCAGGAAATGTGACAGCAACCTTGTTTTCCAACATTTTACAATGACCGGCCAAAAATTACCCCCATTATAATAATTTATCAAAGCTGCCAATCTATCTCTCTCCTGGTGATATTCATTTTATAAGCTGCTGTTTGTGTGTCAAAGTGTCTGCCATGTTTGAAACGTGAAGGGTCACTGCTTGATTTGAACCTGCTCTTTAATCATTGTAAAGTGAAAAAATTGTTTACATGAGCTGAATAGCATGAGAGGAGGAAAAGGTTACAATAACATGAAACCAGTCGGGGAGAAGCCTGTATCCTATGCAGTTCTGAATGAAGTGAACCTTACTGATCAGATGAAACTGAGCCATTGTAGTAGCAAAAGTAATTCAGCAATGATCAAATGAAGTGGAAGTTAAGCACAGAACAGGAAAATAGGACAACATAGACAATAGTAAGTAAGTTGTACGCCTAAATGCAGAGACATTATCTTAGATTTTACTTTTAGGGCTGATACATCTAGTTTTTGTTCCCAATGTTCCCATTTAAAGTAAAGGTTTGACATTTTGCAACATACGCCTATTCTCTTTCTTGTCCAGAGTTAAATTAGAAGATTGATACGCTATACATACATAGTGATGATACATGATACATAGTCAAACTATTCATTGAGTTCTGGCATATTGTCCTGACCTAAGGTCAAGAAACACATTTAATTAGATTATCAAAAAATGTAGGAATGAAATGGAGTTAGTTGATGTTGCTGACAGTCCTTATGGCTTTAATATAAATTATACATCGGCATTGTAATTGATTGTATAAAGAAAATAGTCTTAAGACTGAGATACTGCTTTTTCTTCTACATCATCATTAGGCATTCACAGTTTCATGTCATCTGTCGACTACAGTAAAGGTCAGCTGTGTAGAGAGAAGGATGACGTGAATTGTTAACTGTAAGCGCTCATATATGTGTGTGTGTGTGTGTGTGTGTGTGTGTGTGTGTGTGTGTGTGTGTGTGTGTGTGTGCCACAAGTGATGCCTCTGGCTGTAAACTCTTGGGGAGATAGAGAGAAGAGCAACAACAAAGATAGAGGGAGAAGGCTCAGTGGGGTGGGTGAAGCTCATGTTTCATTAATAGGGCATATTGTACAATGTGTGTGTGTGTGTGCATGTGAGTGTGCGTGTGTATGCGTGTGGGGTGATGCAGAGTCACAGTTGACTTTAATTAGAGGGAGAATGTGTTAAACAAACGTAGGGCCATGTTAGTCTAATCAGCGCTGATCAGGCGCAGAGTACACCGGGCATGAGACGCTGAAGAAGACTGATGAGTCAGTAGCCTGTTTGAAGCATCAGTCATCATTACTGACAGAGTGCTGCATCACAGTCAGACCAATGTCTTGTGGTTTTATTTTCCACAGAGGGACGGTAAATCTGGCCTGCCTATCTCCCTCCTTGCCTGTCAGTCACTTCCAATCAACATGTCTGTAATAACCTCTGACTCCTGTCTGGTCATGGAACGACTGACCTCCCCAGCCACCTGTCTGTCTTTCTGTCTGTCTGCCTTTCTGCCTGCCCGTCCATCTTGTCTGTCTACTGGCAGGATTTATTGTTGACAATGAGCAGCCTTAGCTCTGCTGCCAAGAAACATTCACAGCCAGCCCCCTCAGTAGTGTCAAAAATGAACTTTTTTGTCCACCAGCCAAATGGCAAGTGAATGTTCAAATTTGAACAGCAACTCAATAGATTAAAATAGTTATTTTGCATGGTGGGTGAAGCAAATCTACCAGCCAATTGCATATTTTACCAACATTTGGCTGGTGAATGGTGTTAATTTTGAACCATGCTCCTCAGAAATGACATCACCAACAATGTTCTTATTCAAGTTTTTAGGAAAATTGTCCATTAGTTCTGTACTTAGCCTACTTGCCAACTAGATGCCAAAATCATGCATGTATTGCGGTTAGATTATTGTTGATTAGTG
>NC_048421.1:14704955-14757218 GCF_013103735.1 Etheostoma cragini
CTCTCTCTCTCTCTCTCTCTCTCTCTCTCTCTCTCTCTCTCTCTCTCTCTCTCTCTCTTTCTGTCTGTCTCTATTGATGTTATGGCTCTCTGTTCCCCTGGACCGGGATAGAAAGTACAGAGGCAGTGTTAGTTCTGACTTGGAGGCGAAAGGTCATGAGATGTCATAATAATAGCAGGGAACATTCTGAATAATGATAGTGGACATGTATTATACAGGAGCTCAAGTAAAACCCTACAGGGTCTGTGCAGGGTTGGTCAGATGTGACACTTGGGCCAGATTTCAGGAATAACCACATTTACAGCCAGCTATAATTGTCCCCCTCCTGTCGCTTTATTACCTTAGAAAGTTGGTCAGCCAAGCTGAGCTGGAGCAGCCAGCAGGAAAAAGGCACTCTTAATAGGCAATTTTACATTCAGCAGCTTCACCTCCTCATATATTTCTCCATAATCAAATCAGGTGAGGCAAGTCCAACTAGAGCCTACTTACAATAACTTCAATCATAAGAAATGTAAAAACAAGATCTGGGAAAAAGAGGAAAAGTCATTCCCAGCCTGCACTGCTTCTCTCAAGAGCTCAGAGCCAGACTGACACAAAAAAGAGAGACAGCGGCAAGAAGGCAGTGACAGGAACCATAGGAGGAGAGGGACATAAAGAGAGACGAGCCAGAAGATTAAGTGAGACCATGACAGACAGGGGAGAGTTTGAGGGCTTCAATGTCTTTAAAGTGAGAGTAGGAAAGGAGACACGGAGTGATTGGGTGAGGAAGATTGAGCCAGGAAAATGAAATGAGAGGATTAGAAGACGGAGACTGAGATGGAAGTTTTCAACAACGCTCCAAACGCTCCTCCACACACTGGCGAAGTTGCAGCAGCTACAGAGGACACTGTGTACTGAGTCACAGCAGATGGGAAGCAGTGTCAAGTGTTAAGAGAGGTATAGCAGCCACTGTTGGTGGCGAAACTCAGCCGAAGATCCCTCCTGTCAAGTCACCGGCTATTGTTTAGCTGATGTCAAACAAAGCCAAATTTATAGCTTAATCTCAAACAGTTGGCCTTAAGAGAATAACGTTCAGTCAAAAATGAAAATGTTGCCATTGTTTATTCACTGTAATATCAAAACATTAGTTAGCAAGAGCAGGTCCATGTCAGAATGTGGACTTATTTTTCAGAATTCTGAAGAAGGTCTGGAAAACAACCTCTTATTCCAAAATCCGTCAGCAGCATAATGCAAGTATTCTGAATCTAACGCATTACTTTACATGGTAATAATTCACTGTGTGTTTACACTCAAAAGCACAAGTTTACATGATGTAAAACAGGGACGTCTCTGCTCCAACTTACAATGCACTTAGATTAGCACTAAACTTACTTTTGAAAAGACAGAAGAATTAACATCGGGATTTAGAGGAGAGGGACACACACAGGCGATTAGCAGGTCAAAAGAGAATCAATGATGGTGGTGGCATTTTTGCATGTAAAGTTAATTGAAATGCAAATTTGCTGAGGCAAAGGCACGTCTGTGCGAGTTGCAGGACTTTTGAACACACCTTTAAAATGCTTAAAAGCATGATCAAGTCATATTCAACCTAGCAAGCTTGTTGTATTATTCAGGAAAGAAACAACTTGTTAAGGAAATGTTTAGAAACTGTAATGGGTGCAGAACCTGGGAGATGGAGGCTGGACAGCCATCAAAAAGACAGGACAAAGGGGTCTGAATATTGAACTGAATGATGAAGAGTGGACAGACACTGTAGGAATAGTAAGACCACTGTGTCTCACTTGACATGATTCAGTTCAAAATGATGCATCGCTTCTATTGGACTCCCTCCAGATGGTTTAGAAATGGCATGAAAGACACACTAAATTGTTGGAAATGTAAGACAGAGGATGGCCAATTACTTCATGTCCTATAGTCCTGTGATCAGGTCCACAAATTTTGGACCGGGATACTTGACAACCTCTGTTGGATTGCAGGGACACAGTTTCCATTCAGCCCAAGATTGTTTGTTCTGGGAGATGGGTCAAAACTAAACTCGGATGGATAGGCACAAAAGAAGCTGGGTCCAGACTGGTTTAATGACAGCTAGAAGAAGAAATGAAGGGTTCCATTAATTCAAGAGTGTGCTTGTGAGATGGCCAGGGTGGCGCCATTTGAAAAAAATGTCACAAAAATGGTTTGCCAGATTGGATGTGCTGTATATTGCAGAAATGAGAAAAGTTCCTGAATTTTCTGGAGGGCTTTTAAAAAGTTTTGTGCTGCGGAGAGATATGTATGATGCGCTTAGGGTGTTATTTGCTGTGGACATGTATTTATTTGGTTTATGGTTTATTGTCTATTTTGTTAAATGGTGTGGAATATTTAACTTACTGTGTCCTCTTTTCTTGATTTTTATCTTGGTGGGTGTTGATGACATGACATGTTCTTGTTGCGAGTTTGTAAAAACAAGAAATTGTCATTGATACACATTGAGTGGTACAATAGCGACAGCAACGTGGAGCTTATTGTATTGTAAATAAGCTTATTGTAAATTCTGGTATAAATATGTAATATATAATTTTTACTCAAAGACAACTCTTTGGCTTCAGGATGTTTTGTGATACAACATGCACTCTTGAGAATTGCATACTTACAAAATGATCATTTTTGGTACAAATAATAAAAAAATCAATCAGTAAATCCAATCAGTGTTGGTTTCCTTGCTTTGACTGTTGTTTGCTTAAAACATCATTACTTTTCCTTTGGTATATGGAGCAGTGTGTGATTTCATAAAATGGTCTGAATTTCTCTCCCTCCAGCAGTGACAGTACGTGATATTTATGTTGCAGCTGTGTTTTCAGAATCATTTTGGCATTCCTCTTTGCACAGCAGTGTGCTTCAAGGATGGAGGTCGGTGCATCAAGCATTGATGCCACTAAGACTCGCCATTAGAGCGGCCTTACTTAGCAGCTCCCTGCTATGTTTCAAGCCTTGAATATAATCACAGATACAGAAAAACACCAAAAGCTAGGTGCTGTCTGAATGCAGACCTACGTGATCGACAGCATTCACACATGCAGCAGTATATTTCAACGTGCCAGTGTGCAAATCATGTCATCTGCGTACATACAATGGGCAGAGACTGCTTTGTAAATATCTTTTATTAAGGTATGTGGCCAACCAATGACTCTGGACTCAGGATACATCCAAACACATACTTAACATTTTGAATTCTAAAAGGTGCGAACATGTGATGCTACAGAAAACTAGGCACAATGTACGATGACAAAGTGTTTACATTGGTAAAAATCATAAATCCAGTTCTGCTCTGACGCCATTTTTCTCCAGGATGCTCATATTGTTTATGTTTCTGTGTAATTCTCAGTTTGTTTCCATATATGATATTTTTCCACATTAGAAAAATCTAACACACATAGACAAGCTATCCGATCTTCAATCAAAGAGCTCCATAGGGAAGTAAAGTTGTTAAATATGACAGCTATCACTATGAAGGCGATACCTCAACAAGTAGGACAACTTATTAAGATGACACAACATAAAGTGCTATTCTCATTATTACAAGAAGAGAAGCTTATTTCTCACAGTCTCTAAATGCTTTCACATATATTTTAAAATGTAGACTAAAAAGGATCACATTAGCTTAATCTGTGTGGTCTGAAAGACATACAGGTTAAATTATTTAGTTAAATTATTTCATCATTTGCAGTGCCAACATTCTACTGCATTCTTTTATGTTCGTGACACAGGTGGAGTGTCCATCAATATGTACAGTACAATAAGAAAAATGCCTTCACTTTATGTCATAAAGAAAGAGAGGACGAGCGAGGCCAAACAGGGTGCAGAAGATGGAGATGACACGCTGACATTTGATCAATGATGACTGGTGCACCCATGAGTACAACACTACCTGCATGCACAGACTGACTCATAATGGTTCAACACTGATGTCATTCCTCTCAATACACCTCCTCCTCCCTCTTTTTCCCTGCATCCTCCTCCAAGCTGTCAGTGAAACTTAGACTCCTTGTCATGGACAGAAAGCTCCCCATTGTGTTGTTTTTCTGGCAGACTTGCCGCCGTTTGTTTCCCACTGTTCCAGCTCTAGTGAAGTCATGTTATAATGCTGTGCAACATTTGCAACACCCACTGCAGCTCTTTGGCGGGTCTCTGCAGAAAGAAAAAACAACCCTCTAATGCCCGTCAAGCTGCTTCATGTGAAAACAGGAGAATAGAAACTGCTAGTGCTACACTTGGAAGGTCTTGCTCAGTGCTCACAACAACCAGCCATGCGAGGGAGGACCACCTTCCCCCGTTTTTTCTAGAGATTTGCAAGTTTTACCCCCCTTCCTTTTCATTTCTCCAGCATCATCTTTGCTTTAAACAGTGAGACTAAAGATTTAGGCCCTAGACAATCCCTGCTGAGTTATCAACAAGGTACTTTGCACCAAAATGTGTTTCTGTATGGATATGCCATTAAGTAAAAAGAAAAGGCAAGGAACGTTTTATCAGGTGTTCCTTCAGGTTTAAGTTCCTGTTTTGTAGATAGATTTGAAAAAAAAAAAATTTGCTTTGCAATATTCGTTGAGTTGACCTTTCTGTGTAACATGGGGTCTACTGGCTGATTTATGCTCTCTTACCAGTAACAAAAATATGCTGACTCATTTTTGTCAGGGGAAGTGTTTTTTTACGTTCCCTGTGCAGTGATCCCCAGAGGCTTCACCTTTCATTTAAAAAAATCTGCTGATTTCTGCCCTCTCAAGTTGATGAATGCAGTCAAAACTCAGCCTGTCACTGCTGAGGTTTTTTGGATTGTGTCTACTCCTTTCATCTGATTCTGATCTCTGTCTGAATGGCAGCAATGTTCTTTGGCTGGCAGTCGTTGTCCTTGGCAAGTGCCTCATATTGTGTAGCTACTATTAGCTGATATCAGTCCTCAGGCCAAAGACCCTGACATGAGCAGATAGCAGATGAGACATGCAGAGTGGGCAGGAAAAAAGAAAAGGACACTGACAGAGGCATCATGTTCCCAGGACAGGACTCAGCCTCCTCCCACGCTGGTAGACATCTTTTTGATGGAGGAAAAAAAGATGTGATCTGGCATCTGGCAAGCATATTTAAAGCATTGTTGATTTGTGCACTCTTTTTCTAACTAAACATTGATGTTTGCATCGGAAAGATAAAACTAGACTGCTGAAAAACAGTTCCTTTGTAAGAGCAGGACAACTGCATGACTGTACACTCTATTGAAGAAAGTACATGAAATCAACGGCAAACCACATGTTCAAGGACGCTGTGGTTCCAGCTCTTTGCAGAAGTGTGTTTGGTTAGAGTTAGTCAGCCCTGGTTGGAAAAGCTGCAGCTGTCGTTTTGCCCAGTGCAGGGTAAAGGAAGGGATATATAGATGCGTTCCTCCCAGGGGGAAGTAGAAGTGGAAAGATGGTGCGTTGAGAACAGAGGCTCAGATCTCCTCTATGGAGTCGGCAGGGACCAGCCCTCTCTTCTTCCCGCTGCTCAGCCTCAGAAACACCTCTCCGTCTTCTCGCTTCCCCACACAGATCTGAAAGGAGAAGGCAGGCGCTCGGTTGCTCTATTTTCAAAAAGTAACAGATTCTGAAATATAAGCCCAGATTTTATTTTTAAAAACTATTTCAAAATTTAAGAAATTTGACACATTAATAGATCTTCTAAAACATAGGTAGAATTGCAAACAGATATATCCAATTTGGCTGAAAATTATGGGAGTAGTATATATTGTAGTCTCATAATCTTGTAAGCTTGAACAGTGCCAAAAGAATGAATGAAGATGCCTACAGTTATTCAACGTATTTATGCTTAGTATATCTTAATTCAGAATTCATTATGAATTGAATTAATTGTAAAATTTTAAGCAAAATCAACAACACAAAACATGGATAAAAATACTTTACTATTTAATAAGTAATCAGCAGCTTGGAGGGGGGGGGCATACATTGTGGGTAACAATTTAAAGTGATCATTAAAAAAAACTTTTGTATCTTTTCTTGCTGATGTGCTTTATAGTGTCAACACACAGACACAGGGATTATTTTGGTGCCAATCCTTTGATCACACCCTACCCAGGATGCACCCCGCCTCTCACCCAGAGTGGGCTGGGATGGGCTCCAGCACCCTGCAAATCTGCACAGGATATTGTGGGCACCACAAATAGACTGAACCCTTATGATCACAAACTAAATGATTCCAAATGCCATTGTAGATTTTTAAGGGGTGTAAACATAAATTAGACTAAGAAGAACAGAGAAATAAGTAATCTAACAATCCAAAAATATTAGCGTACCTGGGATTCCTTCACGGCCATGTGTCCTCTCTCTCGGTTGCCAGGAAGGCCCTGGACAACCCGCCACACTCTCTCCCCTGGCCGGACCCTCTGCACAAAGTTGGAAGGGAAGAAGCCAACTTTGTCCCCGCTCTTGCCCTGAATAAACAAGGCAGAAGGGTACAAACAATTAACAATTGAAATGTAACTGGTTGTCACCATGACATTACATACTGTTAATAAAGTACTAAGCTGTTTTTTATGGGTACTGATTCATCGGGTTTGTCCCTTTATATTAGTTTTCGTTGTTTGACCGATGATGAGCCAGATGAACGTCTGTTATGTCTGACACAAACGTTTAGACTGGCTGACCATTTCTGAATTTACTGATATGTTTCAGAATTGTTAACACCTGTGAGGTTGGTAATAACAAGTTTCTCCATTCTGAAAAACAATGGGAAATGCAAAACACAGTGACACAGATGGCAACACGTTTCTGTCTGTGCAGTGATGACTCATTGTGGCTGCACAGACAAGTGTAGAAACAACCTAAGAAGAAGGAACACAGATGTTTGAGTAAACCTAATTATGCAGCAATATTTCACAGTTTATCACCCTCTGCCTAAGGTGTTGATGTCTTTATTTTGTATTATAATCTGTATATATTAAGTGAATCACAAACCATACATTAGTGATGAACAGATGATTCACAAATTATACCTAATTTAATGGTTCCTTTGAGCGGCACTGTTTAAAGTGTATAATGACTTCATCTTCACCTTAGGCTACATAAGTGCTAGTAAATACTGGTCCACTGATGGAAGATACACCAACTCTGCACTTTAGTTAAGTCTGTGTGCATTTTCCTTTGTCTGTGATGGGAAACACGGTCCCACACAGATGCATTTGTTTCCATCAGGACCAAAAGAAGCTCATTACTGACTCAATAAAGACCTCTTTGAGCTTGCAAAACTAGTCAAGTTTATTTGGGTAACTCTTGGTAATTTTTGGAAGAAATTATATTATTCTTCTGTTGCTGCCTGCATGTTTATGACAGGCAAAAATGGAGCAGGTGAAATGCATTAAGGGATGTTTTTAAAGACTTGAATTAAACCGTGCACACAAAAAACGCACATGCACACGTTTCTGTGCACTCAAATACACATTATGAAGAACACAAGTAACACAGGTTACAGACACACACACACACACACAGATGGTTGCAAATGATTAATTACCCACCTTCCACCACTCTTCGTTAGAGTCGTCAGTGACCTGCACACGATCACCGGGACTAGAGGAGGAGATAAAACATGAGAGAATGCGAAAAAGGAGGAATGAAGGGGAGCAGTGATTGAGGCAGAGAAGAGAAGGGGAGAGCAGAGTAGAATACACGATGGGGAGATGAAGTGGGTGAGAGAGTGAGAGTGGCAAGCAAAAAAAAAAAAAAAGATAAAAAGAAAGTTGAGTGTGAGGACAAAGGATTTTATTGCCAGGCTGCCATAGAAAGCTGTTGTACCCACAGTAACAAAGCTGTGGAGGTGAGACTTGTGTCCCTCTGTAGAGGTTACAGAGCAGCCAACACACCACAGGCATAAGGTCTACGTGAATTACAACTCTGTAGCGTCTGCTGCAGTGAAGGCTAGACATATTCAGCAGCCTACCTGGCCTGCATGCTAATGATGCAACACACACAGTTTGTACTGTATATACAGAGTATCTTTAAAGTTAATGATTTTTGTTTTAAAGAGACAACTATGTATATATATGTATGAGCATATACATGAATGTATGAAAATATTGTATTGGTTTTGTCTTTTGCAGCCCATACTAGTCAGAGCACAGAAGCACAGAGACACATCATGCTTTTATTAGTTCACATATATTGGGCAGTCAAACAGACACACTCACACACACACACACACACAGAGCCACAGCACAGTCAGATGGATCTACCTGTCCCCCAAACCATTCATAGACACACATCCTGCCCTAATTTTACTGCTCTGTCCTTCCTTTCTTCTATTTTCTCATCCTTCTTCATCTTATAAAACCTTTACTATAGTGTATACTACATTCACGCTTAAATTTCTCTGCCTATTTCTCCCATCCGCTTGCTCTCTCTCTCTCTCTCTGCTTATGATAATCTTTAGCTTCATGCCATCTCCCCTTATGTCTGTCCGCCCTTTCATCTCTCAGTTGTTCAGTGTCTTTATCCTCTCCCCTGCTGGGAACACAGCTCAGTCGCTAGCTCTGTAAAGGGGGACAGTGATGGGCTTCCAGTTTATAATTAGTCGTCCTTAAGGGCGCCCTGGAACTGTCCTCTGCAGATGGTGGGGACATTTTCATCCTGCATGACACCAGTCGGCGCAAAAATACAGACAAAGCAAATGTGCTCATGCACAGAATAGCAAAAACACAAAACCACACATTCCTTTCTGTGGACACAAAAGAAAATGCGTGCAGTAGGCAGTCTGTTTGGCTTTTACTCACTGAAGTTCCAGGTCATTCTGTTCCTGAGGCAGAAACTTGTAGAGCGCTACATAGGTGTGGATGGAGTGAACTTCAATGCGCTTGGGCACCTGGATACAGGGAGACAAAGGGACGGGGAGGTAGTAAGATAGTAATAAACGCTCGAGGAGGAAAACGACAAGGGGTGACAGTCTGCACAGGGGGATTAAACAGAGCGGTACCATCACACTGCTCTCCTCTGCAGGAGTCTCATCTTCTGCTGGAGTCTCATCTTCTGCTGAAATCTGAGCCTGGCTGCCGCTCTCATCTTCCTCCTCGATCTCAATGTCGGGGACAAGGGTGTCTGAGGGTGGCGAGAAAATTTCTTTGAAGGTGCCAGGCATCAACTCACCCACACATGTGCAATCGTGCATGCCATTTGTCACAGTAAATCTCTCTCTCATACACATACACAGAGAGACATGCACAGCATATGCATAGACACACATAGACCCACACAGGACATATGCCTATCCACATACATGGAGACACAGACACACAGCAGTGTTTACCCCCTGTCTCCTGAGTTATGTCTTCCTCCATGCTGCACTGTCTCTGCTGCATCTCCTCACCTCCCTCCCCCTTATCAAAGATGGAAATTAAGAGAAAAATGTCAGCACCGGGATGTCAAAGAGAATGCATTTGATAGTGGCTGTAACACTTTTCTCTGCTCTAAATCACTCAGAATGCACACACAGATCAGTAGTTCTCAGTGTGGTAGCGGGATCTGCATTCTTAGGGGGTTTAGAAAGATTTGCACACTAGTTCCACTACATGTTTAATGAGAAGAACACAAAGACCAGTGTCATCCATCATGCTCCGTATAGATGACACCCTGGTGCTTAATTATAACACACCATGGGCAAAGTTAGATTTACAGTAAGTAAGGGACTAGCATTACCTCAAAGAGAGGAAACTTTTGAAAGGCTTTGAAATTAATTTTCAAGCAAATGTTTGACATTTTAGGAATTACTTTGTCTCACTTTCTTTCTCATTTGTTAGATGATGAGATTGCAGTAGGCTGTTTATCCCTACCCTCTAATAAGACCCACAGAAGCGTTCTCTGTGTGAGAGGTTAAGGTGGTGGTTGGTTCTAATGTCGTTGACGTTGTGAAACGGTCGCAGCTTGGTTATATTTAACCACAAAACCATCTTGGTTCAAATTGAAAAGATGTTGTGGTCTTGGTCCAAATCTGATTTTAATTCAAGTGATGCTGAGCGCGAAGTAGCTTCGTTTGTCCTGTAAAGTTAAAACAAACTCACTGCTTACTTTTTTTGTCAAACGGGATTCAAACTCATGTTTGACCCCTCCTCATAACAAACTTGGCACTTTTATGCTTTGTCATATTACTTTCTGCTTTGCTACCTTCATGATTACTACAGCCACTAAAGGGCTCCACCACTTTAAAGTAGATATGAGTCCTAATTGCTGCTTTATCAAACAACCTAAGGGAGCGTTTTTGGGGGGAGGACAGTCTCAAAGATTGATACCACTCTATCAATCTCCACCAGAAAGGAATACAAGTATTTCCCAACATGTCACGAAATTCCTTTAATGGTTAATCCTTAGTCATCTTTAATTTCATTCAGCCAATTTTGGCAAATATTTCTCGATGATTTGTTAAGTTTTTACAAAATATGGCAGAATTAAAAACTAGAGAGAGTGGTGCTACAAATGAAAGCACCCCAGTTATATATGGTCCCAATACTTGACCAGTGAGTTTACCAATGTCGTAAAACCTTTACGGCAACTGTCCTCCTGCCCTCCCCACCAACCACAGGGTTATGATGTCATACCAGGCTGCGTGTTGGCGACTCTGACAAACTGCCAAAACTGGAGCGGCTCATCTGTGCCAAGGACGTCCCGTAGCGCAAGGCGGCATACACGGGGTCTACACGCATCCGCGCAGCCTCTGAAACCACACGCACACGCGTGCACACACACGCACGCACACGCACGGACACACACACATTTATTTTCACTATATTATAAGAAAGAAAAAATGTCATGCTCCACACACAATTTGGACTCCACATTGAGATTACACTGTACACCATTATTATTGTGCCAATCTAGAGAAACCAGCGAGTCTAAATTTAACTGTAGTCAGTCCTGGACCAAAGTGACCCACTTTGGATCAGACAGAGAACAGCAGTCAAAATTAAGGAGACATGATAGTTCAATAATTCTTCATGTTTTGATTTATTCATACATTTACTTATTCGCCGGACATGTGTCTTATAGTTTTAATCGCCGTAAAATGAATCATCTGGAGCTGTAGTTGAGTAGAAAGGGAATAAGAGATGAGATTTCAAATATGGAAATCCTTCACTGCTACATTTCATAGATGGCAGTGCTGGGGTGCTATCAGAGTATTTCTGAAGTTAGGAATTAAATATCCTGCTTTTTTCCGAGGGGCCAGACGTGTATTTTTGTGTGTGTGTGTGTGTGTGTGTGTGTGTATGTGTATGTGTGTGTGTGTGTATGTGTGTTAGTGCGCGCAGGATTAAATTGTAATGATTTGCAGTTTCATATTAAGGTCAGTGCCTCCATGCTCTTGTCAAATAAGTGCTAAATTAAACAGGAATGCATAAATTCTGCATCAAGAATGCCTTTAGTCTGCCTGGTGTAAGTATTTTGAGGTGATACAGCTTATGTGTGTTTTAAATTGACTGTAGCAAGGAGGAAGCATTTCTACAAAGATCAATTCATTACAGGTGAAGAGAGTAAACAGTGGAAACGTCGTGCTCAGACACTATAATCCTCAGAAAAAATTATTCTCTGACCTTCAGATTTTTTTCAGTGCAGACAGGAGAGTTCTATATGTAATATGGCTTTATCCTTCTTCAAACTGTAAGCTAATAACATTCAATATCAACTAGTTTGACCAGTGAATAATGTATTAGACCGATCAACATTATTCTGACGTGTCTAATTTCCTAAACTAGTCCTGCCTAAATCAAAGGCAAACTTGTTTTCCACCTTAGAAAACGCAGCTCTTGTTCTTGTTTAAATAGAGAAACAAATCCTCAACCCTGACAACATACATTTCAATTGGTAGCTAATCAGATTGTATTGTCATTGAAGATTGCAACCTAGAGTGTTGACTGTAAGTACTTTACTCCTGCAGCTATTAGACTGTCGCCCTCATAAATGTGGTTTAATACAACACAATACACTGCTTTGCCGAAAGGCAGTTGATGGGAAATCACAGAGTGCGCAAGTAAGTCCTTTCATTAAAAAATGACATCTAATATTAATGTGTTCAAACACGAACTCTGTATTTTACCTAGCCTTTAGTTAGCATGAGGTCTCTTTGCAGTGTGTGTGTTTGTGAGTTTGGCGGGTTGCAGTCTCAGCTGGCCCTGGCAGTGTCCCAGGCGTCATGGTGCGCAGCTCGGGGTGATAACAGAGCTGTAGGTTAATTGTACCCTGATTCATGGATAGCACAAGGAAGTGACAGCTTAAGGTGCTAATCCTGAGCCAGCGAGGTTTGCAGTATGTTACTTACACAGATGTTCATCCAAAATGTATGATCAAGCTGGTATTCAGAGCTGATGATGAAAGGAAGAACAGATTCAGGTACTTTTGGGACACAACAGTCTGAGCTTGGACCACTGTGTTCTAGCTTTCAGCGCATTTACTTGACAAAGAGACAACCAGCAAATGTGAAGATTTGTTCGCTTACGTAATTGTATGCCTCTAAGTAAAAATGTGATTTTGTTGGAATGGAATTGTTGGTGAATTGGAGGTGAATGTAATGATGAAGAGAGCTAGACTTAGACGTATTGGGAAATAGGCAGCACTTTATGTTGAGAAGGCTTTTCCCATGCAAACTGAAGTGCCAGATAATAAAGTAATACCCTCCATCTCTCTCAGGATGTACAGTAAAAACCATGAACAGAAATACAAAATCATAAATAATTAGACCTTATCTTTATATATATATATATATGTATATATAATTTATTCATAATTTCTTTTCACATACTTTCAGGTTGCAGACCGTCCGCCAGCCTCCAAGAGGAACTGAATTTGTTCTTCCTCTTTATATTTTCCCACTTCATGCTCCTCGGGTGTCAGGTGAGATGGAGACAGTTCTGGTTGTATTAAAGTGCATGCACAAGCACACAAAAATCTACAACAAAAACCAAAGGCTAGACAAGAGCAACACCGCAAAACAAAAGCCCATGGGACACATACATAAAAATGCACGTGCACTCACTCATACACACACAAACACACATACACACACATATGCACATACACGCAGACACTCTGGTTTGCTCACCTAGGCTTGGTTGAATTTCCTTGACAACAGACAGTTGGTCATTGACAATCATCGGCGAGCTGAAGTTTCGCTTGAACGCTCCAGACTATTGGAGGAGAACAGAAGGATAATTTTTTTTTGTTTACTTCTTGTATATAGGCTGATCTGATGGGGAATCGGCTCTATGTAGTGGTTTTAGGACATTCATGGAGTCATTTGAAAATTACTGAATCAGAAACACATGAAGACACACAGTATGGTGCACATGCTGCGGGAAAAGAGCTCATTTCTGAAATTAAGCCGCAAACCGAAGCAACGTGTAGCTCTCTTTGCTGCTAATTACAAACAATGAATCCACTTAACCACTTACTAGTATGCACGTGGTTCACACAAAGGCATGGACATGTGATTCTGTGTGTGTGTGTGTGTGTGTGTGTGTGTGTGTGTGTGTGTGTGTTTGTGTCCCCGCATGGGTGCAATATCGCACTCAGCTATCAATTTGCCCTTACTTGCAAATGAGCCACTCACACACATGATATTTTACCTTTTCCCTAGCTCTCCTTCTTTGTCTTCTATCAAACTGCACAGCCGTTTTGAACACAGTGCTCCTAAGAAGTGCTCTCAGAAGGTCTCACCTCTTGCTGCATGCTAATGTCCTGCACTAGAGAATCACAGAAGCTGTCTGGAAACACTCCAAATTTGCTGCCTAGTGCACTACACTTCTCAGATCAAGAGGGTTATTCCAGTGTTTGTATCAAATGTTTTTTCAATGTTTCATTGTAGGCTACTAACTGTAAGACCATTTCATAAAACAAATCAAAGTTCAAATTGCAGGTACAATTGTGAAGTCCACGTTCATGGTAAAGTAACCATGGTAACAATGTTATTGCTGAGGTTATACAAATCATGATTGCAATCCAAATTGTTATTGATGCTGGTGTTTTTGTAATCTGGCTGTTAAAAATGTTCAGGGAAATCAGAGAAATCAGAGGTTAGACTGGACTGAGCAGGAGGAACCTGTGTTGTTAAAACAATACACTATCAGAGGCTTAGTTTGTTCTATGGTTTAGATGTTGTGGCACATTTTCATTCTCTTTATCAATGCAAAAAAAGATTTTGCTTCCACATTAGTGAAGATGTGTTGTTACTTAATGTATCCACGGTTTCCCTTATTTAATTGATCAGGACTTTTTTGCGACACAATTTAAACACTCAAATGTTAGCTTAGCCTAGCTTAGCACAAAGACTCAAAACAGGCGGAAACAGCTAGCCTGCTAACCTTCTGTCTGAAGGTAACAAAATCCACACAACAGCGAATCTAAAGGAAATCAATTAACATGTTACTGTACAGCTTGTTTGTTTTATCCTTAAATTTGTCGTTTTTCTGGGGTTTGAGCTGGACAATTTCTTGGTTAGAAGCAGTTGCCAGGCAACTAGCAAAGACTCCAGAAAGTAACTTCCCCCAGCCAAGATATAGTCTGGCACATAACCTCCCTAAAATGAAAATGAATTTGTAGTTTTGATGGATATTGTACTATGTAATTTTGTATATAATTAGTGCGCTTTAGAAGTGATAATATGCCGATTTTGTTTTCTTTAGACAGCTAGCTGTTTCCCCGTTTCCAGTTTCTGTGTTAAACTAAGATAATCGCTGCTGGCTTAAGGATAATTCCTATAAGGATATTTGTTCTAAAATTGAAGAGAACTAAATATTTTCCTGGGATGCTTTGTGCTATCAGATAGAAATTGTTTTTTCATATTTATAGACTGTTGATTGTGGGTAGACTACACGGCTGAAAAGACAAAGACGTGAATTACCACACACACAAACTAATCTAAATCTAAAATACATTATTGCCCATACTGTATGATGTGAAGTACATTGCATACCATGACAAACAGCATGTTTCATATATATAAGGGCTTCAAATCAAATCACAAAACTTCTGTGGGTGAATTCGCACCTTCCCATGACACAGCTGCTGCGATAGTTCTGAGGTGCACCACAGGTGAGCAGCCATCTTACATGTTTTACACCGCAGGGCCTGTTTGGAGTTTCCTGTGGAGAGAGAGACAGAGGTAAGATAATGTGTGCAGAGGACACAGACACGGAGGCAGCAACTTCTATGTAACAGAAATACACATATAGCAGGCTGCAGATCTGCAAAAGGTAGAAAGTCCTAACAAAGCAAAGAGCATGAGCAGGTTTCCCTCCTCTCAGGTAGAGAGTGTAATCAAGAGCTGTCCCAGTTTTATTAAGCTGGCACTGACACTAACAGCTTCATAATCAACTGCTCCTCTTTCAAAACAACATGGAGTGATTGGAAACCAGCAGGAGATATTTCAATTATAATCGATTTGGCACTGGATCATCTTGCTATTTCATCTTTGTTCTCAAACACTTCAGTGATAAAAGCCTATGAATATTGAGATGTTTCCCCCCTAAATAAGAAATCTTCTGTTGATTTTTGAACGTTTTTAAAGATTCAGGGGTTGATCCTACAAACAAAAGATAAATAAAATAGACAAGTTTCTTCTAGATGCGGATGACATTGCAAAAAACATTGATAAAACAAAACGCATGGCTCAGTGAAAACTTTGAAGAGGAAAATGGATTCTACCTCATCAGCCTAACAAGGAGACAGACACTGGACTGTGTTCAGGTACTGCAGTGGAGTAGGGCTTGAGCGAGATGATGCATTACACAAATAAACTCACAATGCATGCAGAATTTACACCACAGACACAAAAGCAGAAGAGCAGCTTGGAGTCTGTAATCAATCATAGTGACAGAAAGTAGATCTCAGCAATAATACTAGCATCAGCTAGTAGTTCATACAAGTGGCAAATTAGGGATGAGAGGGTTCACACGATCTGCAGCACAGAAATCCCTGTTGTAATCTAATAGTCTGTTCACAGATATATAAAAAAAGAGAGCTGCAGTGAAGACACAGTCCAATTGTAATATCTAATTTTCCTTACTTGGAGAAAAAACAATACTTTTGAAAAGTCATTTGGGATTTTTCTTTGAATGGGATTGTTCATGCTACCCTACCTGGAGGAGTAGTTTGACATTTTGGGAAATATATTACATTCGTTATATAAGAATTCCTTATCTAACTCTCAATTTTCTCATCTAACTCTCTGCTATGAAGTAAGTGCATATCCCAAAAGGTCAAACTTTTGCTTTTAGGAATTGTAGTATTCCAAATCCTGATCTGCTATGAAAACATTGTCCCTATATCTATATCTGATAATGTTTAATGTCTTAAGCACAATATGTGATGTTCTCCAGTTTGCACTAGATGGGATGCCATATACACAAACACCAGTCCAGGGAGTAGATCGAGGACCTTACCCACTATCATGTGCTTGCAGTGCTGGCAGTTGGTGGGCTTGCGAAAGACATGGTCCTGGAAAGAGTGGGTAATCTGAGGTCGGGGCGGCTTGATGGGCAAAGATGGGGAAAGGCTGAGCGAGGGGGAGTGGGAGGAGATGGAAGGGTTGGGGCTGAGAGATGGTGAAATGGACGGTGAGCGGTCGCCGACGAGAGGAGAGCCAGGCAGCAGTGGAGGAGAAGGAGGCGGCAGGTCAGGGAGGAAATCTTCAGGCAGGCGAGCGTCGCTGTAAGACCTTTGGAAGAAGTTCTCCACGCTTTTGCTGCGCATGAGGGTCTTGAAGGACAGCGAGCGTTTTAGTCTCTGGAGCTGTACACACACATGCACACACACACACACACACATTGACAGAGACAGAGAATAAGAGGGTACACTAAGAATAAACACAAGATTAACAAGAATGTAGCGACACATTGGGAGCAATAACAAATGTCCAATATACCCTCAGGGCAGCACAGGCAATATTCTGGCATCCATAAACACTCTGCTCTGATCTGTACAACACGGGGAAAGAGGGTGGCTCATGAAATGCAATATCACCTCATATGGAAACAACACATTGAGAGCTAAGATACCTGTATGTTCCCTTCAGTGAGACCAAGCATGTCTTTCGCACAGTCACATTTAATAGGGCAGCTTGTGCATTTGGCCCATGGTTAAACAAGATAAGCCACCCAGGGCCTTGCATCAAGAACTGCTGTGTGTAAATTGTGTTTTCTTGGTAGTGTCGGCAGGGGGGCTATTGTGATGAAATGAAACAAGACAGTTTACACAGCGTTATCATCTTTCAACAGCCTATCTATAGGGTTTTTATCTGATGAAGTCTGCTCATTGGGTAGATTGATTGTGCCACAGGCTTGAACTACAGGGCTGATGCATCCGTCCTCACATGCCTACAACATCCAACAATTTTAAACTGCTTGTACCCTCTCTCATGTGTATTGACATAACCAGCCGTGCATGTATCTTGTAAGCTGCATTGACTAAACAGTATTCGACAATTGATGGTTGCTGCATTTCAGAAACATAATAACCAGAATAACCAGATAACAAAACGTCACATCAGCCGCAAAAGTCTGTAAGCGCTGCAGTCTGCAGCCATCTATCATTGATTGGCTAGATAAACGCATGTTTACTGACGTTTCCCTCCGGTTCTGTGAACAGATGATGATGCTCGTTTCCCGAGGGATAGGCAGCTATTTGTTACTCTGACATGCAGTGGATGCGGGAGAGCAGTGTGAGGGCGTGGTGGTCTCGCAGGGAGAGAATGGATCAACACAGACAGACAAACAGACATAATCAGTACGCCACAGACACTCTGCATGCACACTCTCTGCCTGTCTGCGCTTGCTCTCTGCTCAGTGCCAAACATAATCACTTTACAGGGACATGCTGTTTACAGCTCCGCGTGTCTGGGAATAAGATATGAAAACAGTTTGTCTATTTGAGTCCGTGTGTGTGTTTGTGAGGCACACAGATAAACAAAAGTCTATGTAACTGAGTGCATATGCTTCTTGTAAATCTCTATTAGACATTTCCCGTCATCAGATTAGACTGATGAAGACAAGCTAAGCTAAGGTAACTAATACAATGTATTGTATTTTAGCTGTGGGTGCACAGAATGGTGTTATTCTATGTTAACTGTCTCTAATAAAGTTGTAATTAATTTCCTTCAAACAGATGACTCTTGTCTTTGACTGTTGATTTCCAGTTTTTACCCTCTGTTAGAAGATTACAAAATTATCAGAGTAATCTAAAAAAAAACTACCAGCAAGCACTCATACTTATGGCACATACAAAATGTTGTTACCCGCTCAGACCCAACCGACGCCAATACGACTCACACAGGGTATTTATCAGACTTCACAAAGCTCCGTCTGGAGCAACAAAAGGCTTAGCACATATTTCACACCCTTTAAACAGACTTTAATTTTTAAAATCCGCACACTAGCTTCTTTGAAGTTGCCCAGAAAAATGTAAATTTCAACATGTCATTTTATTGTTTGAAAACCTTTGGGAGTGGTAGTAGCTCCGTCCATACAGACCAAAGACCAAAGAGTGTGGACTGGTAGCATCTTGGTGGTGTACTTTATTATAGAGTGGTAATAATGCTCTAAAGATCTCATGACCCTTTATGACACTCACTTTCTAAAAAGCCATCAATTCAGCAGTTATAGATGTCAGTAAGTCATTAGTTAAGTCTCAGCTATTTCTCATTCTCCAGTAAATAATCTTGATGAATTGAAGAGCTAGATTAAGTTTGGCTTTTACAACCTGGCAACCCAAATGATCTTTGGGTTACTGATTTCTAAAACATTAACAAAAAATCTATTTATTTAGTACAGTCTTGTGCCGAGCTCTTTCATTCAGAGCAGATGAGTGCTAGCATAGCAGCTTTGGCTAGAGCACATGTCTCAATTACAGCTAATCGAATCAACTGTCAGTGTGTGGGCCTAAAAAGCATTCCCGTTAGCTTCCATCTGAACATTAGCTGAGAGCGTCATACTTCTGTAATAGAGCCAGTTAGATACCGCGTTCCACTCGGGTTACGTCATTAGTGACATAAGAGATTAAAATGAATCAGCGTGAGCTGAAGTTAGCCACAGTTATACCCTGGTTGGGATGTATGATGTAGGCCCATATTTCTTTTTTTTGATCCCCTGTAATTTAATGACAATACCTGTCAAGAGAACTGCCTTTTTGAATCTTCTTTCATGTCTCTACTAACTGCACTTCTTACAAGTACTAAGTGAAGCCTTTCATCTGCAGACCTTGCTTCTCAAAAGAAACATTTGGGTTAAGTTCAGCTTGCTCTCGCAATAAATTATGGATATAATTCACATATGATTCGCAATGCCATGCAAAATGCAAAACCTTGCCCAGACACGCACCTGCACATTTAATGTTCTTCAAGCAGCAACAATCTCACGTAAAAGCCCATCATTCTCACATCTTCAATCCATATACCAACTCCAACTTGTTCTCACATGTAGCCAACATAAATGTCCAAAATCAATGCTCCATAGAGGGACAGCAGGGTTTGGGCAGACATAATTCAATAATAAAGCTTTTATTTAATCCGAATATGTGGCGCTTTCTCCCGCCATCAGAATTTAGTGATGCCAGGGCCCACAGGGCTGAGATATATATGGGATGCTCCAGCCTGTCCGGAGGTCAAGACTGAGCAACAAGGGCATAGTCCCACAGGGAATGAGACCATAAATACAGCATGTGGCCATAATGTCTTTTAGTGTGGACTGTTTTAAATGATTCACCCAGGAGAGAACACTTCAAATGAAGTAATTCCAGCCGTTTCTTCATTTAGAGGACGTAAAGCTAAAAATAAAAACACTCTCTGCAGTTTGGAATCTGGTGAAAAGGTCTTGGTGGTAAGGTCTGCATCACCTAATTATTGTATCTTTCTAAAAATCAACAAGCAAATCACTAGAATGGCCAGGTGGGCATGGGTGATAAAACGGACAGATTTATGCTAATTCTTTTTTTTCTTCCAAATTTCTCTTATTCTACCACTATCCGTGTTAACTCCCAAACCTTGCCAATCACCTTTGTGTAGTCAGCAGCAGAAGAGAAAAAGTGAAATAGAAAAAGGGGTGACAGGCACTGGAGCAGATATACACACTCCACTCCACAGTTTTAAATACAGTATCAATTCAACAAAGAGCATGTGAATGCAGTATTTTACTGTGCAGCCTGTAATTTCCACTTTAAAATTCTCCCCTGCATTGTGTCCCACCTCTGAGGCTAGACACGCTATTATTTCTTTTCTTCCATGGTAGACGTCACAGTGTCCGACCTCGTTCTAAGTGAGGATATTTCAGTCTCAAGAAGGATAACCCTGCTGTGAAAGACGCAGTTTCCTGGCTCAATCCAGTTCTAAGTCAGTGGTTTTAGAGGAAATGATCATCCTGTGGTACCTGGTACATGATACAGTTATATGCAGTGCACCCTCACTTTGTGGCTTCAATTGTTTTGGGCAGGTGATGTAAAACTTGAATAAGGTGGCAGGAAACAGGAATCTGGGACTGAACAGAGGTAAAAGGACAGAAACATTTACACATATCATTAAATCTCTGAGCACAGCATGCAAACAGCTTTAGTCTTTAGCATACAAATATATTTTGTGAACCAGTCCCAATAGTTCCTTTCTTGGCTAAAGTTTGTCATTGTCATGCTCGGCAGCCTGGCAAATTCCCTTTTTGAATACAAGATAGAGAAGCATAATCACAGGCTGCTTCCACCATTCTGTCCCTGTCACACACACACACACACACACACACACACACACACACACACACACACACACACACGTCTCTCCTCCTCTCTCTATGACTGTTTTAAAGAAAGAGAAACTGTGTGAAATGGAGTGGATTATAACCACTTCCCTCACGGAAGTAAAATTCCTAGCCCCAACAATTTATAACCCCGCCATGCAGCTTTGCCCTGGCAACAATCATCCACCCATTTTTTACTCACCCAATCACTGTTCACGCTAAACACCCCAAGCACAACACAATATCAGTGTCTGACAAGGGGAGGAGGATGTTATTTCTGAGTGAGCATCGGTGGCGACAAGTGAATCTCCCTAACGGATACCTTTCTTCCCCTCCTCAGCGATACACAAATAGATACACAGTTAGTTATCTTTGTAGCAACTTGTAGCCTTCTAGTGTCCAGTGCTCCAACAGCTCGCACCTTTCCCTGCAGTGTCACATCAATGAACATCACAGCAGAAAGAGCTTTACATTAATCAATGAGGACTTTGGCCCACTTCAGCCTCCCTCTGCGACTTACTCCCCTGCTCGAGTCTCTTGGGATCAGTGTCATCTCCCTTTGTCTGAAGACAAAGTGAATTGATGATTAATGAAATGTGAAGTGAACTTAAAAGTGTGTGGTTTCAATGATGCTGGGGGGTGAACTTGCGCAATGATAGCCTAGACACTAGAAATCAGTCTGTAGATCCTTCGCAACACTTCAGAACTCACAATGTTGAGTGACTGTAGATGACTACGATTAACACTGTCCTGTGTAAAAAAGCACCAGATGGAAATATCTCCTTTACAAAACAGCTAGACTTGGCCACAAACCGTTATGGTTTACGATTACTTGTCACTTTGCTTTGGAACTGTGGCCAGTTCTTATTTTCACACTGTAGGCAATTCCTGTCACCTTTTGTCAATCAACCAGCTGTGTGTGTGTTTAAGTGCTCCCATTGAGTGAAGAAGATTTGATGAAGAATCCAAATGGGACACATGAATGAATTTTGATGTTCTTGTCACACAGTTGGCAAGCTGACAAGTGGGCCAATCAATTAAGTCCTTATATCTCTGCGCTCAGGGATTGTCCTGTGCACTCATCTAAAAAAAAGAGAGGTTTACCCGCCCCGACATTACAAAGCGCTCCCAAAACATCACCAGCCCCGAGAGATCAAACAGCACTCAACAAAGAATGACGCACTATTTGCTGCCGATTACTGCGCAGGCATCTCGTCTGCTTCACCAATCACATTTTTGCCAGCCTTGGCAAAAGACTATGGTACATTGTTGGGAGCCAGAGACAAAGTCCATGCTTCCTTTCCTCTTAATCCTCTGGCAACGTCAGGGAGCATCTGTTATCAGAGCAGGCTCCTTGTCATCCTTATAATTAAAAAAACCATGGACACAGCTATTTGTCTGATTAGATTCCTTCAAAAATTAAACCCTGTGGCATGTTTGTTTTTTAATTTCAGTAATGGTCTTGATTAGGTGTTTAAATTAGATAGGGGTGGAATATTTATGCTAAGGATTTTTAATATACTGGGACCCCATCTGTACGTATAAGAGCCAAGCTGACATTAACTATGAGATTCTCCATCACGATTCCTTAATAGACTCATATATGGCTGCAAATTCATGACCCTTTCAGAGGCAGGGAGCTACTGTTTAGTTTAGATTACTCTGTCGTGTAAAGGGTTGTAAAGTGGCTAAGCTGGCCAATGATTCATGTGAATACTAATCAGTCCTGCTTGGCCTAACTTTTCTTGGTAGCAGCTGGTGAGGAGTGGAGAACTGGAGTGGACCACTCTAGAACTATAACTGCAGACTTTCCTGCTTCTCACAGAGAACAAGGTGTCACCTTGTTTCAAACATGTCCACAGCATGTGTGTGTTTGTGCGTGGGCAGCGAGATGAGGCATGAGGTGGAGACAAACAGTTGAGAGAAAGTTGTATCAAGTGTTTGGGCCTAATGAATCAAGTTTCCTAAAAGGCTTCCATTTAAAAGCCGGCATTGAGAAAGCTTTCACAGCTCCTGCACTTGAAGACTTTGTTTATACAGTCAAGTCAACAATTGAATGGACTCATAAGGACACTCTGTAAGGACATTTGAGGCTCACGCAGGCCTACGCTGTAAAAGGGATCCAGTTCTGCATATTATGCACAAACTGCAAACATAAATAAATGCGCTCATTTATCTTTATTGCAATATAAAATTTCTTGCTGCATGCAGCTACAAATTATTTGACAGTGTGTGAGTGCAGCAATGTGACTTTGTCCGTAATGCCCGAAAAGCAAATAGCTTCAACAATAAATCTGAAAGCATTAATTGAAACCATGCTTCTAGTACACTGATTAAAATTCATATAATCATCCTAAATCCTCTTTGAGTGTGTGTGTGTGTGTGTGTGTATCTGTATGTGTGTGTGTGTGTGTGTGCAGGAAGTGAATATGAAGAGGCAGACAGAGATGGGCAGACAGAGTGACATCACAACTTACGTGTGATGTTACACTACAGTGACGCAGTCATGATGAATACAACTGTAATTTTAAAGAATTTACGTAAATATTGCATAAACTGGTAGAATAATAGGGAGGAGGAATACAAAACTGCAAAATAAAAGGTAGCCTAATAACAAAATAATCTCTCTTTTTCTTAAGCCAATAACCTACAAGTGTATTATTTTTCCACGTTACAAAAATTAGAGTATAAACTGTAATAGAAATGAGTGCAAACTACGAAGCTCAATGTGGGTACTTGCCTTGGATGACATCGGTTGGATGGACATGGTGCTTGGACAGCGCTGGAGCTGAGAGTTGCTCTCCATCTCATTGTTCTCAGTCATCATCGACACCGGAATGGAAAAAGTCGTTCAAGACACAAACAAAATAAAAATAAAACTTTTAACTCCTCAAACTGTGTCCAATCGGTAGGAAATCTCCGGCTTTGGCCATGCACAGCTCGGCAAAGTGAAACCGATCCACATCACAGTGATTTGCACGCGCTGTGAGGTGGACGCCTTATGGTCATTTGCTCTCCAAATGCAGGTTGGTTAAACAGTTCATAAACACACACATACACACACATACACTCCAGCTGTTTATATTTCGCTCATGCCATGCAAGGACAAGCATTTAAGATTGAGGCTCATGGGTAAATGTACCGTCCCTTATAACGCATCTGACAACTCCAATGTGGCACAATTCCGTCCTACAGTTAAAAAAAAAGGTTCAAACAGCTAAATATCGATGTGGATATAACATCTTGTATTAGATCAGATCCAAACAAAGCGTGTGCTCTGATAGACGCTGCTGGGTGTAAATCCAAAGCGAACTGTGCCCTTCACCAAGGCACTGACTTAAATTTAAGCGCAATCGGAGGCACGCCTTCCCGTGCGTCTGAGGCGCATGATTGGGTCAATTTTTACAACTCAGCCAGGAATCGTTCAGAATTCACGAACGTGGGTTTATTTTAAGCCCAAATATAGACTACCTCCCAATTCGCAAACAAAGAGCTGATTTTCTCTTGGAGGCGATGGATGTTGTTTACCTCTGTAACAAGCAGGATGTTCCCCCTTCATTCACTCTCTCTCTCTCTCTTTTAAAATACATATAAAACGGGAATTGTAACTACATCAGTCCAACTAGTTACAAGGTCTATTAATGCCTGTAAGCTTTAATCAAATACTCACATGTACCTGTCCATGTAGCTCTCTGTCTGTCAGGCTAAAGGGGGGTTCAGACCACTGTAAACCCCCCACAGACACTACATGTTGCAACACCATATTAAAACAACATAAAGTGTGTAACTATTATGAATCAATGTCTGT
Source organism: Etheostoma cragini (assembly GCF_013103735.1). Classification (NCBI taxonomy): domain Eukaryota; kingdom Metazoa; phylum Chordata; class Actinopteri; order Perciformes; family Percidae; genus Etheostoma; species Etheostoma cragini. Next base: position 14,729,531 of record NC_048421.1, read on the forward strand.
TAAAAGTAATGACACAGGATGCAGAATTTTCTGCTGTCTATTTAATGAATTGTCTTCTAGCAGAAACATGACCCACATGTGATGAGCTGCACTACTTTCAGTTTGTCTTTGGAGTGGAAATAGGTTTTAACCACACTTTTATCATTAGTTCCTTGTCATTCCCCACCTGCCCTCCAAAGCACTAAATACAGAAGCAGTAGCTGCTAAGTAGCTGCTGCCCTGCAGGGTTAGAGATGCATCAGGGCTGGCATGATCTGTTTAAAGCAGCTAATAAGGCCGTAGGATTGGTTCCTCTGCTTTCAAATGCAATCTAATCTCCTACCTGGTTTTACTGGCCTCCTGGGGAGCATTTCTATTGATTGCTCCCTTTGTAACACATCAGATGAAGCAATAAGGTTGCGGTCACAGCTACAGATTTTTGCATTAACCCGGTGAAGGAAAACACAGGGAAAGTTTAGGTAGTAGTATTTTTTTAAAGCAAGTACTGCATCATTCACAGTGTGAGACAGAGAGGAAAGACTTCTTAAGTGATAGGCATTTTCTTTTCTATCTGCACGGCATTATTTCACCTAAGCATGACCTCAAAGTTTGCTCTAAGCTTTCAGAAAGTCCCTGTGCATGGGAGTGTTAGAGAAAGAGACAGAAGGAATACATAGGGAGGGAGCCGTGGTTATCACATTAATTGTTGTATCACTCAGAACCAGGGCACAGCAGATAGGGTGACTGCAGAAAGGAACTGGAAAGGAAAAAAACAAAAGCCAAGTCAAAAGTTTTTCCAGTGTGTGTAGCAAGGCTTTGATGTCAAAAACAAACCAAAACATTGATTTGGTGGGGAAGTGTGCAGTGAGCTGTGGTCTGATCCGTCTGTTTAAACCCAGAAAACATAGAATAGTTGAGAAACTGCCGAAGGAGGGAAACAGTCACACACACACACACACACACACACACACACACACACACACACACATTTAAATGCATCCCTCTGAGCCACCCACTTTTCATCCTCCATGTGGTCCCCCAGGTGCCGGAACACAGCTGCTAAAAATGAACATTAAAACAGGAGTGGAAACACAATGGTAGCTCAGAGGTTTAGAAACAGTGGAAACGAGAGGAGGATGAGAGGAACAAAATGAGTCCCATGCGGCGGAAGACAGATTCCAGCCTTGACAGCGGTAGTCATGGTGCAGTGACAGGACCAGAGCTGCTGCTCCTTCCACTGGAATAAATTGATGCTGATTGTTCATCTGCGTTTTCACCCTCAAGACATGTCTACGTAAGCACACATCATGTCACAAACACCCAAAGAGTCACATTTTTAACCACAAACACCCATCTGATAAATGCGGGGCTCTTTGGACTTTTGCAGATAAATTAGAAAGCTAGCTGTGCTTGTGAGTAAATTATGTTGAAATAAAAATCACTCCAAAGACCTTTTAGTGATTCAAGTGAGTTTGCACTAAAAAACCCTGTTTGGATGTCTACTTGCTTTGTCATACTGAGCCTGCTGAAGGCTCACATTATCTTCAGATGAACTTTGGAATATGCTTTTGCACAGAAAGAGGACTATGTATTTTGTTCCTTATCACTTACATTGTAAGTGTATTAGAATGGAACATTTTATTGGCCAATATAAACAGTAGGAATAATCAAAACAAGCAAATCAATGTTAATACGGGTACTGGAGTAATATTTTTATAAGACTAGAACAAATGTGAAAATAATTTAAAGCCATTCATTTCAATTCTATTCCCCCCGTGCCAGTTCTTATCTCGCAAGAGCCATAGAAGCACTAGTGTCATCTAAATTGCTGGAAAAGTTAAGCATGCACACCGTGTTTTCATGTTGCTTAGCCTACCTGACCTGGTCGTCAGTTGCAACTTTACTCTTGTTAAATGAGAAGAAAAAAAAGAAATTAATTGTAAATATCTACTTAAACAGGCTCTTTTTTTTCTTTTTCTTTTTTACAAACGTTGCAAAGTGTTGTTTAAAAGACTAGCTCCATACACACAGAGATTAAAAAAACTAAAAGTATTGCTAGGATTGACCATAAAAAATCTTAACTGCTTGAATTTTTTTTACACAAAATCTACTAATTTTTATGATTTTCTTTCAAATACACAACATATTCCAGTCAACAAACAAACAGGTGTGCTACCCTACTTTACTCCTGAGAGCAAATTGAACTGGACTCATTGAATAGCTGAACCCTGCCACCAGCTGGGAGCTGAAACCAGACCAGCAGTGATGGAGGAGTCCTACCAACCGGCACGTTGCTGCCATCTGCTGCTCCGAGCTGCTAAACAACCTTTAGCCATGAAACGAGAACAAGTGCAGCACAAGAGAGAAAACCAGACAAGTCTTAATAATATAGGTATATATTTATTCATACGTACATATTCATTTATAATCAGTTAATTGTGTAAAAAAAAAAAAAAAAAAAAAAAGAAAGAAAGGAACAAAAAGGAAAAGATTTACAGTAATTGTATGAACTACAGTAATTGTCAAAATTGTTTTTGAAATGAATCAGAGGTCACTCTACCATGAACACACACTTAATCCTCAACCTTACTCCAGCGTTTCGGAGATGAAACAAACGCATCCAAAGCATAGTAGCACGACTTCTGAGTAAACTGGTGAAGGTCTGACAGAAGGACAAGGAGGTGTTTGATACTTTGAGGAAGAGTAGATCTGGTGTTTTGCTTTGTAAAGCCTGTAGAGTATTTTGTACCATAAAGACCGATGACAGGTTTCTTTTATACACATAAAACCACCAGGAGCAGGTTAAGTATTACTACCTGTAATGCTTTCAAAGTTGTTTGCTTTAAAACCACATGTCTGCACTGAGGACTCCGCCTGTGCCACATATACAGTGCGCGACAGGCTAGCAGGTGTTACAACCAGACTTAATCTAAATCCTATGACTTTTCTTTTTACCTCCAGTTAATGGTCTTAACCCCAGAACACAATGACGGAGTACATTAGATATACCCACCATTTTGACTCTTAGTTGTTACTTAATCCCCCATAAATCCCCATTCAAACAAAACAGGTCAGACTGGATTACACCGCATTCATCTCAGTTTGTATTCTCAAGCCTGCCGTAGCTGTCAAATCTCAAACTGAATAGAATCGGCATTCAGTGTTTTGCCTGTTGGCTTGCATCTTAAAAACCAGAATGAGGACATCTGTGAGTGGTAAATATTTCACACTGGGTTTACCCATGTCAGTCTCGTTTGAGCGAAGTGCATTATGGGAGGAAAAACAAGGCATACAAATAAAAGAGGAAAGACCACATATGGGAGAAAAATCTGATTTTGTTTAAGTGGCAAACAATGCCTGGTCAGCCATCCCAAGGTCTTCTCCTTGATGGAAACATTCAATAAGTAGAACCTAAATCTAAATCATATATCATGAACTTCTCAACTCTTGTATTCAATTTTTTTCCCAACATTTATTACAATTGCACTGGCGCCAACTCTTCCCCTGGACAAAGGGCTACACTCTGGACATTTAGTAACAATAAACTCTTAATAAAAACACAAAAACACCATCAGATCAAAACTGAGGACTGGAAGAGGGCTCAAACTCAACTTGTAGAAACTGAACTCATGACTTCAAAACACAAAGCAGGCGCAATTCAAACCACATCAAAACAGAAACGCAAAGGAGAGAAAAGGTAGAGATCCACAGGGAATTAGAAAGAAAAGCAGTAAGAGACATTTATATAAAAAAAAAAAAAAAAAAAAGAAATTGGAAGAAAAAGAGACACGGCAGTGCAGGAGAAGATAATCCATAAGAAAAGGCTTCAATACTTTATAGGGCAGGGGGCCAAAGCCCATTGTAGCCCTCCGTTGTGACAAAAATCATTCGGTCACCAGGCCAGAATTGTGCGCTCAAGATTCGGTTGACTTCCTCTTTCAGCAACTCCATCGGTCTGATCCGCTGTGTGCCTCCGGCAGCGTCACCGGTAGCAGACAGACAGAGGAGATAACAGGTGGCAGGCTGTAACACGCTGTCACTTTGTCCCCCGCGAGGCCTCATAGGAGTCGAGGAGTCGTTGATGCCGGTCCGACGTCCTCTCACTGCTGCGCTTGGTTCACCAGTTCCTCGTCGTCCGAACAGTCCCAAAAACAAGAGCAACTAAATGAAGTCTTCCTAACTGAAATTAGACGAACTTTGATTGTTTTCAGTTGGCTTTTCCTTTCCATTGTTCTGGTCTGACTGCATGAATTCATGTAGTTATGTCAGACTTTTTTTTTTTTCTTCTTTCTCTCCATTCAGTCAGAAGAATGTCTTTTTAAACTTTTCTGTTGTTGACATGAGCTTTCCCAGCCCAGCAGCAGTTTGTCTGTCAAACACCAGATTAAGTGCTGGCTCATTTTGACTGTCCAAAGCTCCAGCACATATTCTAAACACACTTAAAACAAACATGTGTGAGCTTTGCCATAGTTCCCTCGGAAAGACCCATCCAAAAAAAAAAAAATCTCCACCCCATCTCATATCATCATCTGTTGTTTAGCTGGATTCGACTCTTGGATTCCACAGTCCTTGTATATATATATATATATATATATATATATTTACAGTTAGATTTTAAAAAACTAGAGGTGTTACATGCAACATTTGGCATCTTCTCAAGTCCCCACTTGTGAGTCTAAGTTGGTGTCCATTTTTTTCCTTTTTTAGAAAAATATTAAACTGTCTTTTTTTGTCTTCAGTATATTGAAGCTTCTTGATTGTAACAGAGACACAGAGAGAGGTGAGGGTGCAGGTGTAGCAAGCTCAGTGTATGCATGAAGATTTGTTGTGTGTGTTGAATTCTGAGATGGTTGTCTTTGTAAAGTGTCTCATCATTGTTTACTGTAAGTGCAAATAGCTGCATGTGTTTTTTTTTCATTTTTTTTTTAATCAAAAAATTAGGCTTTCTGCTGCTTTCTGTGTGTTGGAGGTGTCAGCAGTTTACCGGCTGCATCGCTGCTCCTTTTTTGAATTAACAGCCAGCGGAACAAAGCAGTTCCTGTCTAGAGGTAGCTGTTAACTGACCTTTTACACAGAGGGAAGTACTGTATGTGTGAGTGCTTAAGAGGGATTTTTTCAGCCTTTTCAGTATTCTGTTTAGAGGCTAAAACTGGAAGCGGTCTCAAAGTGCTGAATAAGAGAAGAGGATTTCACTTCCCCTGAAATACAGAATAATGGTTTTAGATGGGAAGATTCTTCTTTACTTTATTTGGTGAAAAAAAGTTAAATCCCTTAAAAGTGGTGACCACATTTGATTTTTTTTTTTTACATGTTTTGTTTACCAGGAACGTTCCGACATTCTTTTAAGTGAAAATCTGTGCATGGTAGTGTGTTGTGTCTGTTCTGTGTTTGTGTGGTGGAGAGATTCGGGAATGTTTTTGGGAACGTTACCGAAGACCTTGTAGCGTGTTTTGGCTTTGTCCATCTCTCGGCAGCTCCAAGGGAGGGGGGGGGGGGGGGGCAAGTGACAGGCTGCAGGGAGCGTGTATGAGGGACACCATGAGAGGAAAGGGGGGGGGGGGTTGTTGTCTTTACATCATAGCAGGACACAGCAGCGGCAAAACCTCTGGCGGCTGCCCCCGACAGAGGGGGGCGGAGTGACGGGAGCAAAGTATGCATGCACTTTGATGTTAGGCAGATGGGTCTGTGGGAAGGAAAGAAGAAAAATAGATTGAAATGTGTTGATGGATCATACAAATACTTTGAATAAATGAAAGTTATTTCCAACAAATGTTTCCAGTAGGGCTGCGATTTATTTAGATTAAAATTAAATACAGGCATGAAAGCCAATGCTGATGAGACCAGTTCTCTCTGGACAGAATAATCGCTCAGTTTGTATTTCACACCTTGGTTTTGATCCATCGCATCTTGAGGGTGGAGCGGTGACTCCAACACCAGAGTGTAATTTGGACTAAATATATGCATCTAATCAGCCCAAACATACAGTGGCTTCCATAAGTTTACACACCCATGCTAAAGTTGATTTGAAAAAGAGAAAAAAAAAAGCCTTGATTCAAAAGATTTAGGAAAATCTAACCTTTTAAAAAAGGACACCAATTTTCTTTGTGAATGCATAATGTATTGTAAATAAATAAATGTTCTTCCTTAAAATACAGTGGGCATAAGTATACATAACCCTATGTTAAATTACCATAGAAGCAGGCACATTTTATTTTTGAAGGCCAGTTAATTCATTGATCCAGGATACTATGCATCCTGATAATGTTCCCTTGGCCTTTGGAATTAAAATAGCCCCATTTGTATTTACCAGGCCTCTCTATGTATGGTGAAGGGTATGTGATGATATGGGGCTATTTTAACATATACAAGCCACTCTATGCGCCTGTGCAGCCCTGATCCCGGTCCATCATACTGACGATTACACTCCACTTCCACTCCCGTTTCCTCACCATTAGTCAAACAAAGATTTTTTAATGGATATGAATGGCACATACAAAAAGTGTAAAAACTTAGAATAGAGTATTTAAATATTTGACTAGCTGAGATTGATTGGTGAGAACACAAGGCAGTGATGTATTGCATGTGTATGGTTTGGAGTTGATATAGGTTTACGTTTGGGACTAAAAGGGATGAAAAACATCTAGTCCGCAAGACATTTAAATGTGTTAATGATAGAATTGCCTATTTATCTTTTTATTTTACTAATGGTTTGTTTTTAGTATTGGTTTGCTGTGTTACTTTGCTTGGTTTTGTTTTAAACCTACCTCTTCTTCCCTTTTAATGTTGTCTGTTATGTACTGTATGGTGTTAATCTGAAGAAGAAAAGCTGCAGACCTTCTGCAGCTAATGGGGATCCTAGTAAACTAAAACACTTGGAGACTGTAGTGCTGCTCAGCAGTCCTGCTCTTTGCTTTCACCTTACTATTGTTAGACAGCATTTAGTGGCAGCTCTGAGTGACAGGCTGCTGAAATGATGTGCCATCTTGAATGTTGTTAGCTTCAATTAAAAATCACTCAGACTCCTCAGAAAGGCTTGCTACTTTACACCCACCTGATCAAATATATGCTACAGTATGCTCCATTGGTTGATAACAAGTTTGTATTTAGGATGGAATTTACTCTTTATTAAAAAAATAACTTTTGAAGTTTTGTTTACATTATGTGTTCACTGTGCAACAAATTTCCTTCCTTATAACATTTGCAAAGCGGATTGTTTTCTTAAATTTTAAAAACTGCATTGTTAACATCCATGTTTACTTGCATTCAGTCTTTTTCTCTACCTTAGCCGTTGAATTACTGAGATTCTTGTGCGTTACTCTCGCCTGTTGATCACAGGGATAGTGTAAAACCATTGGCAGGAACGTACATCATGTCACCTGTGTGCATACATGCAAACAAAAACGGGGACCTACCCACCCATAAAACCTGCTACATACAGTAGCTCTACTGGAGGTTTGAAACAGGGTCCACAGGGTACCCAAAGAGAGAGCTGACCATTAGCGCCCTCATCAAAAAGGCACAGAGGATGTGCTTCCTGCAGCATCTCAAAAAGGTAATCCTGGCCCAGACAATGATGGGGCACTTCTACATCACATGCCATCATGGATACCGTCCTCATCTGCTCCATCACCAACGAGTCGCTGCTGCCACAGCCAAGGGCAAGGGCAGTCTGCAGCGCATCACCCGCTCTACAAGGCCCAGGATCCTCACTGACAGACTCTTAAACCCCCCAAGTCACATTAACACACATCCTGGACTATTATTGTTGAAAGCGGCATCTGATCAGTATTTTTGCACACCCTGCAGTAAAATGTACATCCTCCTTCCCCCCCCTTTCTAAAATAGTTATAATGTACATTTGTCATTTTGGTAGTGTCTTTTTATATAATTTTTTATTTTAATATATGTACTCTGTATTTATGTTGTTGGTACAGTACTTTGCCATATTGTTTATTCCCTTTTTAATAATATTGTTTGTGTGCACCAAATACACCAAGGCAAAATCCTTGCAATTAAAACTTGTAGTAATACATATGATCCTAATTCGGATCAGGGATAATGTTTGCACAGCTCAGTGAGATGCCTTCAGCAAAGGTGCAGTGGCTGCACAAGAGATGTGATTTTATGGACGTTAAGAGTTGACTTCTAATAATCATCAGCAATGGGAAGCTGTTTTGTGGAAAAGATCTACTTTACTCCATTCCAGAGTCTAAAACTAACCTGGATGGCTGAGCCCGGATTTAACGCCAATGGGCAGTGCCAAAGATAAAGCCGAGCTTATACAGTTATTTAGAGGTCCCGATCCATGTTAACATCATTAAGCATAAAGCCAATGAAAATATATACATTTGTAACACTGATTGGATCAAATTTTGCACCAGAATGACATGTTCACATAATGGGCGTTTACAGTATATTCTACATATTAACCAGTGTGTACTCACTGTTGTCAGTGCCAACGTATCTTACCCTTAGTCTCTTGATGCCGGCGCGGGTGATCTGCTGGCAGTCATAGAGCTCGATACGATCCAGACTATGGCAGTTCTTAAGGTGCTCCAGCGAGGCGTCTGTGATCAGGGGGCAGTTGTCCAGCTCGATCACCTCCAGACGGTCGTGAGCACAGGGGCCGCTGCCGAGGTGCCTGATGCCGTCATCGGTGATCAGCTCACAGTGAGACAGACTCTACCAGAGTACCAACACAGGAGCGCCATTACTCAACTGTCTGCTAGAACAATCTGTGATGTAGTGCTTGTAAATACTACAGGAGTGGCAGCCATACACTCACCAGGACTTGCAAACGAGGGCAATGGATAGACAGCTGGATGAGTGTTCCATCTGTGATCTGATGTAAAAAGAAAAAATGCATAACTGTAGTCTCCATACAACAGGTGAAACAGTATGTGTGTATTGCTCGGACGGTTTATTTACCTGCACACATTCTTCTAAATCCATCTTTTCAAGCTCGTGACAATTCTGCAGCAGATAAAGAGACAATAAACAGAGAGAAACAATGTGATCTCGGGTGTGAAATCTTTAAATATTTAGTTTGAGATGTTTTGGGAATAAAACAAATGTGATTTCAATTTCAAATATTTACACCTGTGAGCATAAAGTCTTGCAACCAAGAAGTAGAGGCCACACTCACCCTTGCTAATGTAGTGAAGCCGACATCTGTAAGCTGAGAGCAGCGTGCCACTTCTAATATTCTAAAAGGAGAAAGAGATGTAGAGAGTTATACTGTACAGTGGCATCACTTAAAGTCAGTCACTTTTTGGGACTTCAACTGGATCTAGTGAGGCTTAAGATCAATTTTAATTTATATTCCTCTTCACAATCCCCATTATTACCTTAATATTTACTGAAGGATTAAATAACTAATCAAGTTTTTAATACTAATGATGTTACAATGACAAGCAAATCCATCTAAGCGAGCAATTTAAATCATAAGGCTTAAAACAATTTTTGCAAGAAATCAAAATTCTGTAAGAGAATATCACACATTAAGTTGACGTTTCACCCATTTCGGAAGTCTTTTAAAGAAAGGTACAACATCAGTTTTCCAGGATCAAGATTGCCAATAAATCAGACAATGTTCTTGAAATCAACTCAAGTACAAGTGAAGTTTAAGGTGGTAGATAATGACTTACTCAGTAGGTAAAATGAAAAGGATTTTCAGACTAAATGGAAAGATAGTTTTTTTTAGGGTGTCCTGCAGGATCTGGGAAGGGGTGCACAGTTAAGTTCAGAGTGAGGATGTGTGTGCACATTTACCTGAGGCGAGGGCAGTTCTGTCCCAGGGCGTGCAGGATGGCGTCTGTGATGTTGGCACAGCCCGATACACAGAGAGACTGCAGGCGGTGACAACCCCGGCAAATTGTGATGAGGCCCTCATCTGTGATCTGCTGCTTAAAGAAAGAGAGTGTATTTGTGCGTGTGTGTGTGTTGGGGGGTAGTCACCTAAATCCCAAACAATTGTAATATGTGAAAACATACCAACTTTTCCTGTGCTCACTGGTAACTTTGCATCAAACGCAATCAGTGTGTAACTTGACATATATTCATGTACCCTAACACCCAGCTCATGAGAGCAATTTCTTTCTCCTGTATTTTCCGTTTTCAAGTATTGCTCAATGGAGATTAAGCAGAGGAAGAACAGGTAAGAAGAAGCTAAGAAAGAGAAAAGGAAGAGGAAGAGGAGCAACTCCTGAGACGATGAGCTCCTGAGGTGTGAGATGAGGAGGAGATGGAGAGAGGGAGGAGGATGACAAGAGCGTTCAGGTGGTGATGAAGGAGGGGAATTTTACTATACACCGGAAACTAACCAACAGTGTTTGTGCACTTTATGCACAAAGTCCAGATGCAGGTTTTTTTTAAACAATGTTTACAGAGAATCATTCCATTTAAACAATCTGAAATGGGACTACAGAATGTCATTGAAATTGCAAAAATTGTTTTTCTAGATCAATGTGATTCATCTTCTAGAACGGTTAAGGGTACTTACTGAGCATGTCTGCAGGTTGAGTGTGACCAGCTCTGGACAGTGACCCCCGATATGCTTCAGAGCCTCATCCTCGAGCTATGGGAGAGATTCACAGAGGAAAGTCATCTGAAATCAAACACTTATTAAATATTTAATCAAGCACACTAAGATTTTCCCCTCCAAACCCCTTTACCGTCACTGATTTTAAAGGATGCTCATTACGTTCTCTTGGCATAGTGCAATACAACTCAACAGCCCGGGAAAAAAACACCTCTAAAACCTCTGGCAACTGACAGTACAAGTTAAGTTAATGATCTGTGACATCGTCATCAAAATACGTGGTTGTATTTTCACACTGTAGTGTTGACTAGAACTGTGTCTGGTATGCCCTTTCACAAAAAACATCCTGTTACACGGGAAGTGATGCATGTTATGTTTGCGGCAGCAGCAACTGTGTTCTACTGGAATGAGAATAAGAGGAACTTGGTAGTTAGTGTGATGAGCGAGTGCAAGTTGAGCAAAAAGAACCGGGCACTTAAGAAGTCCCCAATGGAACCAAACTGGATTCAAACATCTGTAAGCACCTACACCATCAGCCATTGGTCTGCATCTCCAGCTCCTACTAAGCGCACACCATACCTGTGTGCATCCCTTGAGGAAAAGGCCTTTGAGTCCAGGACAGCAACGCACCAGGGCCTGGATGCCATCCTTGGTGACCTGATCACACCAGGAGATGTTGAGCTGCTCCAGCAGGGGACAACCCTCACTGACAGGAGCAAATTAGAAAAAAGGACAGGTGAGAGGTAGGGAAAAATAAAAAAAGCAAGATAAACATTGCAAAAGAACAGCAATTTTGAACAACCCATATTCAAAATGAAATTCATAACATTTAAGTATTTACTTTTGATGTATGTCATTTGTGACGGGTGTAGGTTTAACAGAGGAAATCAATGAGGGACGATAGGTGTATCAGAGGGTGATGAATAAGTATTGTATGTTCAATGGAAGTATACATCACAACGTTGAACCTACACACCTGAGAGCTTTGAGTGACAGGTTGGTGATCGAGGTACAGGAGGCCAGGTCCAGGTGCTTCAGTTTTGGGCAGAATTTACTGAGGCTATTACAGGTGCTGCAGAAGAGAAAGACAATGAGCGTTGTGAAGAAGAAATGCCCTTTTGATACACTGGCATGCCATAATAACACACCTACCTGTCAGTGATCTTGGTGCAGCCGTTCAGACTAAGCAGCTCAATGTTCCTGCAGTTCTGCGAGAAAGTCCTACAGAAAGAAAACAAAGTCAAACTGGTTGGGTTTCGCTCTCCCCAGGGTCTGAACTTAAACTCGAATTTCTGTCAAGCCACGTTCTCGACAAACTCACCTCAGGGCACTGTCGCCCACACCCAAGCAACCCCGCAGGCTCAGCTTCCTAAGAAACCCCCCACATCGCTTTGAGATGTTCTCCACCACCCTGCCCTGCAACAAAAACAAAATCGGCTCAGCCTGCGGTGTAAATTTCTACACCTCTATTTAAAGTAATGACACATCTAGGTGTGAAGGGAAAAGTACACAACAAAGATCGAAGTTCCAGGTAAGAGTAGATCCGATTTACTCACCTCAATGTCCCTCTGAAAGTCAAAGAGGTCGATTCGTTGCCAGTTGCTGCCATCCAACGCGAGAACATTCCAGGACTGAGAGCAGGGAGGGAGAGACAGACATTTAGGGTCAAGTTTGTTCTCAAACGTACCACAGAAACACACCAAAACACACAGAAAAAACAAGCACAATTGCGCACACATGCATACACACTTACACCTTGTGAACACAGACTCACCCGTGAGACCTGGGCACAGCGACAGAGTGTCACCACATCCAGAAAGGAGAAGATTCTGGAAGACAGACAGGGACGGTTTAGAGACCCTGATCCCCGCTGCCAGAAGCTTCCTCTTTGCACTAAACTGACCAACTCAACCCTGCTTCAGCTTTCACTTACAGCACAGGAGTGGGAGCCAATCAGCTAATATTGTCTTCGACTGTTGGCAGGATGAATAGTTTACTCAAAGTAGGGTCCTGGCGAGGAAGACACACAATCTCCTTCTAACTAACAGAGGTTAAAACTAACTATAAGATCCCTCAATGCAGCAATAACTGTATAAGAGTTGAAGCAGGGATGCAGGGAGTCCCAGCGCAGCCTTCCAGCCTCACAAATCAGGGCACTGAACCTGGCCAAGCATCACAGAGTGAGCAGCACAGGCAGCTTGGCTGGCAAGGCCGAGGCTTGAGTTATGGCCTTCATTTTCTGTTTGCTCAAAGGATCTCGTTTTTTTTTTTTTTATGTGTGCCTGCATTCAATTTGAATGCTTTATAGCCTCGGGTATCTGTTTTTAATTGCAGTTTGTGAATTGGGAAGAAGGGTGGGGAATGAGGGGAAACTTGCATCTAGGTGGTTAGTTTAGTTGAAATATTTGTTTAAGGGCAAGTGAGCATACAGTATGTTGTTGTGAGATTCGCAATGTGTGTGTTTGGGAGTTGCAGAGGGAGGAGGGTGGTGCAAGGCAAATTGTGGCTCTGTGAATGAATGGATGGACTGGGAGGGAAGCCAGGAAGGTAAGTATGCAACATGCCATTTCCGCTTGCAAAAACAAAACCTACAGATATTCTAATTTAAGGGTACTGAAATGTCACTCACCGTAGCAACAGCTCCTTAGGCAGCTTCTTATTGATGGCCGCCTCATCACTGTTTGTGAACATCTAAAAAAAAAGTGTGCAGAGGATAATATTAATCCTGGCCGTTTTAACATAGTCGGATCCCCCTGTATCCACTCACCTCCGTCAAGGATGGCCCCAGCATATAAACAAAGATAAATGATCTCATCATCTGAGATAGATTCAATGTAAAGTATTGGAAAACACTGGGGTGACCAGAGATAAAGCAGCACAGGAGACTTGGATTTGAGTCTTCTAAGCAAAACCAGCAGAATAAGACTTTGTACTGTCGACTACAGAGCTGGGATGGCCTGATTCATATTATCGTTTCTGCATAGAAATTCTCGCCGTATCTCTGGACTGCATTGTTTACACTGTTAAATAAACAGCGTCCACATGAGCATGTACTGAGAATGTACATTGGAATCGGTTACAATATGTCATTTGTGACTGTGAAAATTGCTCCAGATTCTGCAAATAACCAACAGATTTCCAAACAAATCACTGCATGCTGTGTAAGCGCAAAACCTAGCCTATAATCCACAGATAAGGCCTCAGTACATAAAGAGAAAATAAATTAGCATTTATTAAAAGACCCATCTAGTTAGATACACACACACACACACACACCACACAGACTTAGATGACTCAAGGGTTCCCATAATTTGTGGAAATTGATACTCTGCCAGATTGCAAAATACAAGACGTTCATACAATGACGTTTGGGTGGATCCACTCAGTCACAACATTGCAAATGAAGCAACATCTGGCCACATCTATTATCCTCCATATATTTGGAAAAGATAAATCTAAACCTGGGACAGGGTAATTGAGAGGTGGGGGCTTTAGCGTGTCAATAAAAAGTGTGCATGCTATTTACAGGAGGCAAACATCTGTTACAAGATCGAAAAGGAATTTATGTCCAAAATAAACAAAAAACATCAAAAAGTACGAACGTGAAGCTTCTCAAAATAAATGAAATGTTTATTTGTGTTTTAAAATAAATAGTGAATGGGTCCTGGAGTTCACTGTCTGCTATTTTGATTATGTGTCCATTCTAAAACCTCATTTACAACATTTTGATGAAAACACTTAAACTTATTGATCAGCTCAGGAAAACAAATGACAAGTCTGCCTTTATAGAAATTCAGTCATCTCCTGGTCAAAGCCCCTCCATTTCAGTCTGACGCATGCACTCACACACACTTTTCTGGCAAAATAATCCAGGGCCAATTCCAAAGAACCAGATGTGCATGGTCAATGAGCATAAACTGTCCCCTTTTGTAATCAAACCTGATGCTGCATGAATGTGAGCATTATGTTTTCTCCACTGGTCAGCTATAGCCAGTGAGGCATCAGAAAAAAGAAAAAAAACTGGGTGAGCTGTAACCTCCAGCTAAAGCTAAAAAGTCATAATACATTTAGAAAAACTCTTATGTATGTTGTTTACTGATAATATTAAAAAAATAAATTCGGTTTGGCTCTTGTATCTTTGATTTACACCATTAGTTGACATTACAGCAGTGGCCAAATATGGTTCAGATATTTAATTTAGCCTTCCGTACATCCATAGATGTAGTTAAGGACAAATTAAATAATATACCTAAGAGACAAGCCATCAGCAATTACATTCTTTTTGGCCTACAGTTTAAAATGTTATAACAAATCTTACATCAACACAAACAATTATACAATACAATTATACACAACACAGTGGTAATGTCAATCACAATATGATTATTATTTTCATAGTCCTATGAATTGGGGAACTATAATCAGGAGTTATTAGATAGGATTCACTATGGATCTCCATCGGGGAAATGTGGTTGTTACAGCAGTAAAACAGAAATACCTTACATAAACAAAGAAAGCAAGAAAAAAAAAAAAGTAGTAAAATAGACCAGAATAAAAAAATAGAAACTATAAACTAGACAGAATTTTGGAGACAGATGACGTGATGAAGTGAGTGGTGCTAATGAAGTGACAGTGGTGAGATTAATAGTAGCAGTCTCTACTTTTCAGAGGGCTGTCCTTTGTTTAGGGCTAGTAACAGATCACTATCTACAGCAGAGCAGTAAAGCTAGACAAAACACAAGAGGGCATTTCTGGTAATGCCTGTCAAAATAAAACTGTCCCTCGCATACATTGTAGCAATTGGGTTTGATCACTGTGCATTTTTGAAGACCTCCAATAACTATTTTATCTTTGAGGTCAGACTTCTTATACAATTAGCCTTCTGTCCTTACTCTAATGAAATAACCTAATAGGGTATAGTGTGTTTTTATCCCATATCCTTCAACTAAAGTGCAAGAATAAATTCTATTAATTTTCATCAATACAAGTTCACCAACAAATAGTTACCATTGTCCCTGAAAAATAAACTAAGGAATGAAAATGGCATTTACATTACCAACATGCTAAAAGAAAACAGACATTATTTTCCAGTGTAACAAAGTATACAGTAAATGCAACTTCAAAATAGGATTTCAATTTCTTCTTATCGACTGACAGCATGGTGACGAGTTTATAATAAAAACACTAGGATAAAACAAATTGTATCACAGCCATCATATCGGTTATACATTGTTCGAACAAACTTCCAAAATGTTGCTGTTTAAGATTAGAACCTTTGTCAGACTAACGGTTACATTAACGGACTAGGCCTAAAGAGGTTGATACGCAGGCGTTGCACTTTTTTTGCCCTTTTCTGCACTTCTGGTTGGACAAAAACTGCATGTCGTTGTCTTTGTACTTGTAGCCTACACTGCACAATGACAATCAAGACAGATTATAATCTAATACCAATATTCAGTCTATGTATTAGACTTGTATAGACTTACTGTGTCTGCGTGTCTTAAATAAATTGTGATGGGACAGGGGCTGTAACTTTCTAACTCTATACAGTATCAAAATGGATAATTTAAATATTTCACTTATAACCATAAATTGAAGGAAGACTGGCAATTACTCCCGTTTAAATAAAAGCTATTGCGCATGTGCCTCCTCAACATGAATTTAATAACAAATGTGCAACTTTTATTTTAAAGTCAAGGACGCACCACTTCCGGTTTTCTCCTGGCCCAAATCCGCTTAACTTGACACAGTAGCTCTGCCGTAGTCGGGCCAGAAGGTAACGGCCTGAATCTTTTGAGTCGTCAGCTGTTGCACCGTTAAAAATAAATGAAACCACACACAAATCCCACACTAGCTGGAGATTAAACACCACAAAGTATCCGGGCTACACAGCCCAATGTCACCGGCCGGATATAGACAAGTTTTCACCAAAATATTTAGCTAGGCTACGTACGCAACACAAAGTTTGCATAATAGTAAATGCTACAGAACCAACAGTAGCTTAGTGTGGCCATGTGGCCATTATGTTATCTGTATGGGTTATGGTCCGTGTTAGATTGAGGCAGTCTGGGCCTATTTGTTGATAGTTTCTGTGCTATCACGGGGTGCACGGCAGACAAAACCCGAGGCCCCCACAACCGCAGCGGCCATGAACATGATGCACAACAATCCAGCTCACCGGACAACCCAACAAAAGTATAAAAATCCCATCCCAGCAGGCATGGCGACAATTTTTAAACAGCTTTCTAGAAAATTGAAGTCAACCCATTTATTTTCCTGGTAAATAATGGGTGTCGGAGCTGTCCTCGACGTGCTGTGTAGCCTCAGTGTCTTTGTTTTGACGGCGCAAAGTGAAATGAGGACAACATTTTAGTCCCCGAAAATCCCTCAATTCTGGATGGATAAATAACTTGATAGGTTCGGTGGAAAATACCGACGTAGGCCAACGTCGTTACTGAAATAACATGCCATGCCTGGGCTATGTTTGATTTGAACAGAACAGCGTTCGACTTAATCCCAAACATTGACTGCGGAAGCTGCAACAGCCTCACCATAAACGCAGTTTTACACTAAATACAACGACGGTCACCACGTAGGCCCATATCCTAACGTGTTTAACAGCTACGTTGAATGTGTGTCAATGACTGTCAGGTAATATTAATGGTCAACTCACCTCAAACCTACTCCGCGAAACACCATTTACCTCCTTCCCCATGTCGGACGCTGGTTACCGACTCAATGAATTCGGTGTAGACGAAGTCAAATGCAGATACGGGCCCTCTTCCTGCCGATTCCCCTCCACGACTACCATGCTACCGTCCTCTCGGTATGCTCCCGGGTGCAATGTCGTTGTTTTTCGGCCTGTAAAACAAACAGCCAGACCTCTTGTTCCTGATAAAATAGAAGCCCCAGACAGCAACAAGCCAATCAGCCAGTTGTCTTATCTGCTCGCTTCGCAGTCACCTCCTCCTCCCCCTACAGGTTTCCATCCATCCACACAATAGCCCAACAGGAGTAGGACCTGACAGCCTAAAATGGAGCTGGAAGGCTAAACAACCCCTACATCACTTAGAACTAATACATATAATGAACCTGCGCTGATGTATTGGCCAAGCACAAAAAACAACTGCTTGCTACTTGGCCTACTGATGTTGGCTGGTCCTTCGTGTGGGCCGAGTCTTAAAGCCCAGGAGCAAAGATATCAAAATGGGGTGTCAGCCTTTTGACAACCCTCGTAGCACGAACACCTGGCTAGAGGCAACAGGATTCCTGACCAGATAGGTTATGAAATTAATTAAATAAAAAGGTTTGATCCCAGCGATATATTTTAAAACCACAATGCAAAGGGAAATTACGACAATAGGCCTACATAGCCTAGTTAATGCTTTCCCCGATTCAGCCGAAATAATAAATAGCATGTATGTCTAATATGTCAAATGTAATTTCCACTTCATGGCCATCCGGTGAAGTGTTGGCCAAATATAACGTTCATAATTTTTGTCACAATAAGATTTTGTCTAGCCTAGCCTACTATAATGGCCACAGGAACGAAACATTTGTGCTATTGTGACACATTAGCCATTTAAAATCGTATTAACTATATTCTATTGCATTTATTTTTCTCAAACATACATTGTAACTTGTTATTCCCACAGACAGTTGAAGAAATGACTGTGGGAAACGCCACTTTCTTCTTTCTCGTTGAACACGCCCCAGTTAGACAGCAGAGCCAATCAGCATCCAGGGCGACAGCTCGTCATAATGCGTCATCATATTGGCAACACACGCTCGACGGTTCAATGCCACAATGACGTTTAACTTTTTTTTTATTATGATTATGATTATAAGCTTTATAACGTGTTTCCCGTGTTTTTGTCCACTACTTTGCTAAAATCTGAGTAAGATTCTAGTATTTGAAAATGCTTTTTGATTGAAATATCACTTACAACTATCATGCTGTTTTTAGAAATAAATGTTTATTTAGAATAAACTAAATGCGTAATGTGATGTCCACTTGTCTTTTGCCGCTGTACTAAAAGGCCTGTAACAGCACAAATCTAGTACCAGTGTGGGGTATTTGACCAATTACCATTATCAACTGGACTTGGCTCACTATATAAAGTATCCAGTAAAGAGTAAATAGCTTGCTAGTGTATATTACTTGTTCAACTAATTTATGTTAATTGCATGATGAACTTTTTTTTTTTAATTTTGTCTGCAAAACCAACTTGAACTCCTTGAAGAACAACTTGTTTTAAAATTGTATATCCTTGTTTCCACTCTTCTCTGTAAGTCTGACTTAATTGCTTCCTACTAGACCTAACTTGTGACTTGAGACAAGCATAATGCTTTTGTCACATACAATATTTTGTTCTATATAAAAAAGTTTCCACCATTCAACTCCACACTACTCCCACTCTATCAAACTCTACAATCTATCTACTCACGCAGAACAGACATGGGGTACTTTTAATAATCCACGGGGGTTTCTCCAGCTGCCTTTTTTTTTTTTTTTTGTGCCATTTTCAGCTGTGTTTGGGTTCGCACCTTATCAACCGTTAACTGCTTACTTTTGGCTTGTGTATATTTGGACTTTGTACCTGTTAACATGTTCACATTACTGGCATTGTGAAAGTTTGTTTTTTGCACCTTTTTGATAACCTTTTGTTTGTTTGCACTCCTCACTTTCAGGGACCAGGGGCAGTTGCCTACTTTGCCTGTTGGTAATACAGCCATGCCATGATTACAATTTAAATCCCGCCATGATCCTGATAGCCTACTTCCGGTGATATCGATGCTGTGTATTCTTTCATTTCAAATGCAGGTCATGTAATAGTTAAAACATTTTCTTGTTATAGCTTGTGCAGATGGATATGTCTCTTTTGCGATTACGGCGCGCTACCACGACCTCAGTAGGCGGGCTGTGTGTAGCAATAGGTCGTTGCTAAGATACGCCAAAGATTGACAGTGTTCCGGTTTCCGGTTCATTTCGCTGTGCGCGCAGAAGTTGCTAGTCACAGGAGCCACAATGGCGTTTGTAGTCTCCTTGAGATAGGGCTGTGGATGATATTAAATCCACTAGCATCGCCCTAAATATAGGCCTGGTTGATTCCCAGAGCCATTGATAATAAACTGGAACATCTACTGCACACGAAAATACTATGATTTCTAATCAATATTGAATTTATAGGGGATAAAACTTACATTAAAGGGAACATGTAAACAGTACCAACCGGGTCAAGTTTTCATTTTATTCGAGAAACGAGCGTCTTTTAATGAAGGCATTTGCTTGTTTCTGAATGCTAAGACCGTAATTCTGTGGAAAAAAACACCTTTACTTAACTTGGCACCGGACAAGGACACCTTTCACAAAGGGACTTTTTCTTTTTTACGAGTCAGCTCGCTAGCCGCCGAGCATTGGCTAGCGGTGCTAGCTAGCTAAATTGAGACGGATACGACACCACAATGCTCCGATGTTTGGTTGGGATCTTTTTCACTCACTGACTAATTCAAAGTACATACTTTACAGCACTGGAGAACCACCTTGGCATTTTTCTGCTTCGACGAACTATGTTGTCGACCTCAATACAATGAATTGGCGTTGAGGAGGACTGGACGTGAGCGGCCTGGTGTGTTTATTTTGTGTATTTTCTTGCCTTGTTTCTGCTTAGTAACGTTTTTGTTTTGGAATTTGGAGTAGCTACTGTTTTCCTGTGAATGAATTTCCTGGACCACCGAGGCCAAGTTGCAGGAGAGGTACCGACGCCGGCGTGAGGGATGCCTGGGTCGGACCGACACCATGGGACCAAGAGGAAGCCGGAATCTGGCACCAGCGGTGTGCCACACCATACCCAGGCCTCAACTCGTACCTCTGCGGGAGACAAGACGAGCAAAGATGGCAAGGTGCAGGTAAAAGCTTCAATGTCCTCTTCCTCTTCAAAACGCAAACGGCATAAATCAACCAAACATAATCGGGGATCCTCGGCGGCACCGGGATCCGAAGATTTTACCCTCGGCGATACGGCGCCACCTGGTGTCAACACGGTGAAGCCTCTGGTGGAGTACGATGATATCAGCTCCGACTCGGACACTTTTTCAGACCCACCGTCCTCAAGGCCTTCAGAGAGGGGGGGCGGGGACCGACTGGAGCCCTCACCAGACTACGAAAGAGACAGTGTCGACAGAGAAGTCGACGGCAGAGAGAACAGGGGCCACAGGCACTCCCGGAAAAAGTCCAAGGACCCTAACAAAGTCAAAGACCCTGGGAATGGTGAACGTGGGTACAAGAAAAAGAGCAGCAAAGACCGCGAGAAAGGGAGTTCCGGAAAAAGCAAGGAGAAGGCTGTCTCCTCAGGCCCCTCCAAACGCCAGGTCCAGCCAGAGGTTGAGTCTAAACGTGGGGAGCTGATGCTCTCCACCCAGGGACAGCCTGCAGCTAGTGTAGGTAGCACTACTTCCTCAACATCCTCATCTCGCAGCAAGGAAAGCGGTCGCTCAGGGAAGGCTCGCAAAGACAAGCAACAGCGGAGAGAGGGCCGAGTGGAGGCCAGCCGCAGCTCCTCCCAGAGAAACCGAGCAGACAGGAACCACCGTAAGTCCTCCAAGAGCCACAAGTCAAGCCCTAAGGGCAAGTCTTCGAGTAGGGTTAGCCCTCGCAGAAAGGGCCCCAGCTCTGCTCTTTCGCCCAGTCCCAGAAGAGGGGCTGGCAGCGAGAGTCCACAGGGCAGTGGGTACGGGCAGCAGGGGGATGACAGCTACTCCAGGCGGAGGGTGGCCCAGCAGAGCCCCAGTCCTTATGGGGATATGACCCGCCGCAGCAGACAGAGATCCGACAGCCCCTACGGCAGCAGACACAGGTCCTCCAGCTATGAGAGGGACAGCAGCCCTTACTCAAGGAGACGCTCCATCAGCCCCTATGGCACCCGCAGGTCCTCCAGCACCAGCCCCATGTCTCGGTGAGTATATGTTGCTGGCTATAGCTTGCACTGTTGATAGGGGAAATGTAGAATATCAGACCAATTTACCCATCAAATCAGCTTTAGTAGTGTTTTGCATAGCCGCACACACCTAGCAAGTCACATTAAGGCAAGAGAGGCAGCTTCAGACATTTTATTTTGCAGATACTTTAGTATACATGTTTACATTTAAGTTGTACAGTAGCTCTAAGCCATGGTTCTTTTCAAAGGAAGATTAAGGTAAAAACCTGGCATCTGGTTGTGAGAACACTTAACATGGTTTTATAGATAATAAGATATGTAATACTGTGTTCATATTTTCCCATTATCATACAAAGCCAGTCATCATTTCCAGTTGCAGTTCCAGTTTCCAATAAGATAGCAGTGAGTGAGTCTGGTAAAATCTTCCCATACATTTTTTTAACTCGTATGTCTGGTCATTCAAATATTTTCTTTAATTGACCCGTACAGTGGCACATATCTGTACTGTCAAAGGAAAACTAGGAAATTAGGCAAGGAACCAGCGTCTTTCAAAGTTTTAGATCAAATCTGGCCTTCAGTTTTGAGAGCAACCGTTAATTTGTTCAATTGACCTTGTTTATATCTATTTTAACTTCTGTTGTATTCCATGTCAAAAGGCCCACATGGTTTTGTTTTCATTATGATGTGATCAATTGCCATTTTATTTCGTAATGGACGTAATATTAAATATAAACAATTTCTAAATAATATTAAAAATAAATATTTTCTATTGCACGCAACATGTTGTATCCTATTCTCTGACTTCGTAAATTATATGTTTGGCATTGTTAATGGCATTTCAAATAAGTTCTCGTTTTTTTATTTAGACGCTCTGGCCGCTCCAGGAGTCGCTCCCCTCTGCACTACTCGTCATCTCGTCGCTCCCCATCTCGTTCCCGTAGCAAGAGGCATACTTCCTCTGTTGCAGCGGGGGCAAGCTGCCACAGCAACCGGCCCACTAGCCGCTCTCCTCCCTCCTCTCGCCTGCCACTTAACTCCAGCCTGGGAGCAGAGCTGAGCCGCAGGAAGAAGGAACGGCAGGCTGCAGAAGCAGCCGCTCGTGCTAGTGGTGGTGGTGCTTCCCCTCCTCCACCACCACGTAAATCTGCAGGCTCCTCCTCTTTACAGCCTATTAAAGCCGTGGCTCCACAGCCGGAAAGAGACACGGCAGCAGCAGAACCTCTGCCCCCACCACCTGCGCCATTACCCCAGGATGATCCCAATGGTGAAGATCAGGTGACTGCACCTCTACCCTCCTCTTCCACCTCCTCCCCTGCACCACCTCCTCAGCCCTCTCCATCTCTGCCACCCAGTTCAGCCATCCAAGTTCCTCCACCGCCACCTCAGGCAGAAACAAGTATTCAGCCTCCTACACCCTCAGCGATATCCCAGGCCAAATCGCCAGCTCCGGTTCATACACGCAGCCCTGTCCGCCAGATCCCGTTCCACAAGACGTCCACTCTGCCTCTCCTGCCTTTACCACCTGCACTGCTGGGAAACGCTCAGGACAGGTGAGTACCGCCCAACTGGGGTACAGACATACAGTATATGTCTCTTTAGACCCGGTGCATTCACATCTCTACGGAGGAAAGTTCCCATTTTCTACAACGCTCATCTTTTCTCTTAAAATATAGCCCACAGTACAAACATCATGAACATGGAAATAATCACTTTTTCTTTTGTTTTTATACGTTCATCAACACTCACGTCAAGACAAGGGAATTGACGATACAGTTTTTTTAAGACAATACCCGTTACTGGTAGTTATTCTAATTGACATTCGCAACCAATATGCATATACAATGAAAATGAAAATCTTTAAGTTGAAGTTAAGATTTTGTAATGTTACAAACTCCAACACAAAACTTTGTTTAAATGCTTTAAGCAATTCTTCAATAAAATAGAAACTTTCAACATAATACCCAGTAGAGGATAGTCGGATGGTGTTGTGGGAGGGACGTTAAGTCAGACTCAGTGGTGAGGGAAACTAAAGCAAAGGGCCGAAGTAGCGAACTTTTTACTTCATCAGGCAATACAGGTGATCTGCCAAAAAACTGTCTGATTATCGTCCAGGCCTGATATCTCTACTTAAGACATTTTAGGACATCACTTTAGATTTAGTAACATATGGTGGTATTATTTATGCCTACTTTAAGCCCAATTTAGACCAAAGATTTGCAACGAGACTTAACCATTTAAGACTTTGCAGGAAAAGGTCGCAGTGGTCTGATTTTGCCGTTCTCAGATCGACTCAAGCCAGCTGATGGTGGCGCCTGCAACTCACCTTGTCATAGATAGACGTCAACGTTTCAACAGCCAGTAAATGTAAATGTGCTGCATTTATATAGCGCTTTTCTAGTTTTAACGACTACTCAAAGCACTTTTACTTCATACAGGATACATTCACCATTCACACACATTCATACACTGTGGCCGAGGCTGCCGTACAAGGTGCCACCTGCTCATCAGATAAACATTCACACACATTCACACTCCGATGCGCAGAATCGGGGGCAACTTGAGGTTCAGTGTCTTGCCCAAGGACACTTGGGCAACCACTGAGCCACAGCCGCCCGTTCAGTAGCAAAGTTCACTGGTCGAAATGGCAGAGTTTGGGATGGAGGCTCAACGAGCGCCCTCAAGTTAGCTAGAGAATGACTGAAGAGAGGGAGCGGCGTTAAAACAAACTAGTGAATCAGAGGAGTAAAACGTTTTTTTGCTTTTTTGTCACTACTGGAAATGCAACGATAGAAAGTATCTCATTATCACTATCCTCATTCATTTTAAGACACTACAAAAAACGCCTGAAAAGTTGGAAGTTATAAATTAAATGACAATCATAGTCAATAAAACATTTTCTAATGACTTTGATTCTCATTTAATTTTATGAGCCTACAGCATCCCAAATGCTGCTACTTTTTTCTGTGAGTTTTAAACAAAATCAGTTTGATACTGCCAATTTGTTTTTTTTGTGGTCAAAATATCAAGGAAGAGAATCGTGATATCTATTATAAGCAAGATGCCTAATGGCAAGTCTGGATAAAAGTAACAGCCTCGATTTCCCTCTAAAGCCTGCCAAAAAAACTTAGGATTTTGTTGGTGGCACTTTGCCTGCCTCTTTACTTAATTACCCTGGTACACATGGTCACGTTCACTTTCCTTTAACTACACACCCTGTATCCTGTATGTTTACTGGTCATTACTATAAACATTACCATATATGAAGAGTAAGAGCCACCTTATAACTTTGATCGTAGATTATCACAAAACTCCTGTTAATGTTAGGTGGCTTTCACACCTGAGCAGTTTGGTCCATTTTAACCGAACCCTGGAGCGTTTCGTCAGCTTATTTGGCGTGGTGTGAGACTTTTTTGAAGAGTTTATTTGAAAAGTTCATTTGAAGTTCACTAGAGTTCACATCAGGTGAGAACGCGAACCAACCCAAATATAAGAATTGAACCAGAATACACTGCATTGACGAGCAATTTCAGCTTTTCACACAATTTGTGGACTTATGTATGATTTAAGGGATGACAACTTTTCAAATTGCTATCCTATTATGACCATACATCGCTAATTGTCTGCGTGACAAAAAAATTAAAATGTCTCTCTCATATCAGTTCCCGTCCTTTCCTTCAGTTCCTTTCTCTCCTCCACCGTATGACATTTGTTTACAAAATTTGGTGCATTTGACAAAGTCTCAAAGCAAACCGAACACATGAAAAATGCAACAATGTTGCAACTTCACCCCTGAATCTCACCAAGTCTACCAATTTGCAGGTGAAAGCACCCTAAGGCTCATGCTCTTCACTTTCCCACCTATAGAATTGCATGAGTGAGCTGGGTGAAAATATGGTGTTTTGGGTGCACAATCAAGGAGTGTCTCTCAAGCACACATCCAGTATGTGCTTCTCTTATGTCTCTTTAATCAGCTATACTTTTCTCTAAAACACTTTTGTATTTTGCACCGTCAGTCCAAAGAAGTCCACCCCTCCTCAGAGGCTATCTAGGAAGGAGAAGGAAGTTCGCAGCCGGACGTCACTCATAGACCTTCCTTTACCGCCCACCTTGCCTGGAGGCGACTCCTCACCCCCACAGTCCCCCATGCGCCAGGCCACACCGCTACCCCAGGCAGTCCTTAAGAAGAGACCAAAGTCAGTTTCAGTTTCTTTTATGACTCACCCACTTCCAATCTTAATTTTCTTAATCCCACATTAAGTCTAATCTGGTTTTCATTTTGATGGTTTACAGGATTTGCTGCCCACGATATGGTGAGCGCAAACATACCCAGAGTGACTGGGGCAAACGCTGTGTAGATAAATTTGACATAATTGGCATCATAGGGGAAGGCACCTACGGCCAAGTGTACAAGGCTAAGGACAAAGACACTGGTGAGGGAATGTTAACTGGACTTCATTCACTCTAGTACTCATGTTTGGTTTTCTGTTAAAACAAGCAAAAACTTAATTGTCATGTGACTGGTTATTAAAATACTCTTTTCAACATGGCAGGTGAACTGGTGGCTTTGAAGAAAGTGCGTTTGGACAATGAAAAGGAGGGTTTCCCTATCACAGCCATTAGAGAGATCAAGATCTTGCGGCAGCTCAAACACCGCAGTGTTGTCAACATGAAGGAGATTGTGACTGACAAGCAGGATGCACTTGACTTTAAAAAGGACAAAGGTAAGAGGGTTACATATTATCTGCCAGGACTGGGTAAAAGAACAGTGCTGCTCCACTGCTGTCTGACTGAAACTTTGTTCTTCTAGTTATAATAAGTGACACATAGGAAATGTTTTCCACCAGCTGAAAACGGCAACATGCCTGAAAGAGGCCTGATCATGGTGGGGTTGTTCTATCCCCCAGCGTTGTGCACATGGCTCAGGGCAGCAGTAATACTCGTAGGGAAAATTATACCATTAAAACAAATACAATAAAACAAATGTCTCATATAAAAGTAGGACCTTTGACAATACCTTGTTTTTACAAACCACAGACAGTGTCTAAAAAACAAATTTTAGATATTGTCATTTAAAACTTAAACCTTTAAGCTAATTCACAGTTGAAAGTAGTTGTGAATGACATTATAAGATCATGAACGATTAACGTGTCTGCACAGTCTTGCTTTACAGGGAGATCATTTCTTATAATGCCATCAGCAATGTTTCCCACTGTATACAAGTATACAAGTTGCAGCCTTGCTTCTAAATAAGTAGTATCGCTGCTGTATACAAATCTCCCCAAATTCAATAAACTCGCTATCTCTAGGCTACTTTAAGCAGCCCGAGTTTGGAACGAGCGTGATATGGGGCAAACACCCCACAGACATTGCCACCATTAGCAGTCTTTTATTGGTTGTTTTGAAAGCTTGTGTTTTCACTGAGGAGCCTCTCCACACGGATCAAGTTGGAGGAGAGAAGAGTGAAGTGAAGATGTTGTTGGTAGCCTACCTGTTAGAGACAGGCTTTGTTGGGTGCCCAGATAGCTCAGTATGTAGAGCAGACGCCCATATATAGAGGTTTACTCCTCAATGCAGCGGGGCCCGGGTGTCGACTCCGACCTGCAGCCATTTGCTGCATGCCTCCCCCCCCCCATTTCATGTCTTCAGCTGTCCTGTCAATAAAGGCCTAAAAACTGCCCAAAAAATAGACATGTTGGTTGTTAATGACACGCTAATGGCATGCAGTTAACACGCTTGTCTTAATCTTATTTAATAAAAAATGTAATCCTGCCATTTGCTCCTGGTTTTTTTAACCACTGTTTTAGAAGAAGGAAGTGGCAAACAAGCTTTTAAAGTTGTGTATTCTTTTTAAATATGTGCGGTAGATCTAATAAATTCCGGAATAGTAGTTATGTGGATTTTGAAAAGTAACTAATACATATTTAAAGAATTTTTAAATAGGGAAAATAGTTAGGGTGGACGGTTCACTAACTTTTAAAATAGTCTTTAAGACTAACATGAAAAAAGAATCCTGATAAGATTGTGATCCTGCCTAACATTTTTTTGCCACCCTTAGTTGAAAATCAGATCATCGTCAATTCAGGCTGAATAGATTGGGAGTGATTTGAATCTGATCAGATCAACTTTAAATCAGTGTATCAGGTTGTAAGCCATGTTTCAAAATCTGCACTTTATTATCAGGGTGTGATAGGGCTGTCAACAAATATTATAAACCTGAATATTTATATATATA
>NC_048421.1:14757318-14771621 GCF_013103735.1 Etheostoma cragini
CAGCTTAGTTTCTAGATGTAGACAGTCACAGAGGACAGAGTAACGGGAGGAAAACTCAACAGATAGCAGTCGGTTATAAGTCGGTCTCAAGGTTTACCAGTTTACCAGTAAACGCAACATTTTGTCTCGTCTGTGTTTTTCAGAAAACAGCAGTGGTCGGTACTAGTAGCGTCTGTTAGCTGTTAGCTCCTAAAGGACGCACCGGTGCTGATGTCCTCCCATCCGGTTTAATCCTGTTTATATGGATATGGTTTAATTTTGTTACATGACCCATTTCTTCTGTAAAGCCGTGCCTGTGTTGGATCTCTCCTGTACTCTCTCTCCACGCAGCCCCGCCTCACAGCGCCGGTCCACACTTCTGACATTTGTCTAAAGTTTTAATTTTTTATTAACACAGCTGTATATTGTTAAATATGAGGGGCAAACCTTTATTTGTACCAGTGTTTCCGCGGGTAACTGCTATCGCTGCCGCCATGGCAAAGAACACAGAAGAAGTTATTGAATGTATTTAACTTCAGTTGGTAGAGTAATAGCGTGTGAGACGGAGCTGCTGGACCTGGGCCAGAGATGTGACCCATGGCCAGAATATCATAGTTCATAAAAATGCAGCGCAGTGACGATACAGACATTTCATACACACGAAGTGTGTATCCGCCATTTGACCCGTGCTGGACCTTTTCATAATGATTAACAGTCACTCTGTGAGTACGTCCATCACACTCCCTCGCTCTCTCTCTAGCTCTTTTAATCAGTTATTGTTGTATTGTAGAAAACAAGTGAAGGAGCTTTCTCAGAGATGCATTAAAAAAAAAAAAAAAAAAAATCCTACGCTATTTATTTCAGATAGCATGTGTTGCAGCTGTGTGTCTACACAACTTCAAAATAAGAAGAATGTAACATAATATAGATCGGAAAGCAGTTATAAATAGCCTATGTGACAATTAAATTTGTTTTGGTTCAAATCGACGAATAATCGTGATCACAATATTGATAAAAAATAATCGATTTATTATTTTGGCCAAAATCGTGCAGCCCTAGTGTGTTGACGTTTCTATCATGTGGCTAGCGCTAGCAGAAGTAAACCAACAACAAAAGTGAAGAAGACTTCACAAACGCGTCAATGGGAATTTTGAACTAGAGCAAAGACTAGAAGATGACTCGTGAACTTCTGTTGTTGAGAAGCGAAAAGCAAAATCGTACATAACTGCAAAAAACATGTTGTAAAAGTTATATTTTGTAACTTAATCACTAGTTATTACATTAAACCCATCTTGAATGTCATTATTTATAAGGGCACACAAAATGTATTAATTTATTAATAATTTGTGTTTAAATTTCTTAAATATTAATTATTTAAACTATGCCAATTTTTTTGTGTTTCTTCTCCTGCTCATTTAACTTTGTATGTTCAAGTTAAAAAATACAAATTTCAAAATTTAGTAGCTTATTTTCTGCATTTTCCTTGATAATCCTTTATATCGCAATCGAAGTATTATCGCTAAATGACTTTTTCTCCAAGTTGTGAATTTGAACGTAACTTTTGGCCAATTTAGACAGCCCTCATTCTGACTATACAACCCTAGTAGATATATTTTTGCTTAACTAAGTGATGTATGCATGGAAAAATATTTTTTTTTGCAAATGTTACTAATATAAACTAATGTTTAGCCCCAACAGATTTAAAGTAGTTATACCATTCTTGCTTGTGAAGAAAATCTGGAATCTTGGATCTTTTTTTTAATTCTAATTATTCTACTCACTCACAATGATGATTCTCTTTAGCAGGCCTTCTTTTTCAACCTTCAGGGTAGTAGCTTGCTGTGCAGTGGTGACAAAGCACAATAATTGCCTTGTTCAATACTCTCTGTATAGTATTCTAACCTGCTGAAAAGCAAATTTAAAGCTATAGTTTAGATCTTGGAAGCTGGTAATAGTACATCCAGGTACTCCAGCCTGGTGCCAGATTTAAAAATAAGGTTCAGGCTCAGGGTTTTTTAAAACTCTAAGACTTGTACATATTAACCCTCTTGTCACAAGCTTACTTTTCTAAACTCCAGACTTCTGAATACATCTCCCCCTCTGGGTTTAGGTGCTTTTTACCTAGTGTTCGAGTACATGGACCACGACCTCATGGGCCTGCTGGAGTCAGGCCTGGTCCAGTTCTCCCATGAGCATGTCCGCAGCTTCATGCGCCAGCTGATGGAGGGTCTGGACTACTGCCATAAGAACAACTTCTTGCACAGAGACATCAAATGCTCAAACATACTTCTCAACAACAGGTAAGAAACAAGACATGAACACCAGAAATAAAAGTGTGTGTGTGTGTGTGTGTGTGTGTGTGTGTGTGTGTGTGTGTGTGTGTGTGTGTGTGTGTGTGTGTGTGTGTGTGTGTGTGTGTGTGTGTGTGTGTGTGTGTGTGTGTGTGTGTGTGTGTGTGTGTGTGTGTGTGTGTGTGTGTGTGTGTGTGTGTGTGTGTGTGTGTGTGTGTGTGTGTGTGTGTGTGTGTGTGTGTGTGTGTGTGTGTGTGTGTGTGGTAGACTGTTGTGGTTAATTTGCGGTTACAGCTAGGCCATCACCAGTCAGTGGTTTAGCAGTAACATCCGTATCACCTACAGGTGTTTAGATCTACTTTTTATTCATTTGTTTACTTTAGTACCTCTGATCCCTTTACACAAGTGGACATTTACAATATTCGCTGTAATGCAGCTTTATCCAAATCAACAACTTGGAACATTCCTGCAGATGGTTTTAAATGCAGCTGTAGTCTGTAAATACTGTTAACTCAAAACCAAAAGCTGCCGAAAGCTAACTTTAATGATTGCACTGCAAATGTTTTGAGGTGCGTCAGCAGCAAAGATAATTACTCTGCTACAAACTGGGCGTTTCAGATGACAGCAATGAAAGGAGTACAGCAACTTCTCACAGATGCTTGCTCAGTTTAATTCTGCATCCAATGCATAAACATTACAGGATGCAAGGAAAAGTTGAACGAGCTTCAGTAGCTGAGATGCTAATAAATAAACTGCTGGAATGTGGGTCTTGCTGTGGAATGGCGCATTTAGAGCCAATAGTAACCTGAATCAAAATAAAAAATGGAGGGAGAGGAGTTGTTTATTTAATTTTTTCCCAGGGTGAGTTACTGCCTCAGTAATTTGTAGTTGTTGACAGAGCTTGTTTTCTCATGTTTGGTAGTGTTTGCTTCTGATATTGGATTTTTGTTTTGTTTTTCTGTTCAGAGGTCAGATTAAACTAGCTGATTTTGGTTTGGCCCGGCTTTACAGTTCAGAGGAAAGGTAAGTTTTTTTTCTTTTCTTTTTTTCTTCTTCTTCTCATAAATGTTTGCAATGTCTAAGGGAACCCCCTATGTTCATGTCATGTGTTTATGATGATTGAAGCATTAATTAAGCCTCACCTTAAGCATGGATTTCCCACTTTTTACAATGAATCTCCACTAGATGGTGGTGTCTGTCACAGTTGTGTCCTTTAGAGCAGGGGTCTTTTGACTTTCTTTAATCCACGGAAAATGTTTGTGCACTCTGGAACATCTACACTCTATGAATTTGTACTGAGTCTCACCGTCTTTTCACTTTTCTTGCCCCCAGTCGGCCGTACACTAATAAAGTAATCACACTATGGTACCGCCCCCCTGAACTCCTGCTGGGAGAGGAGAGATACTCTCCAGCCATTGATGTATGGAGCTGTGGGTGAGTATGACTCTAGGTGTATTTCCATCCACCTGTGAAAACACAGGTTATTTCAAAAAAGTCTTGAAATATCTCAAACGTTTTAACGGGCTGAGGCTGAGTTGTTTGTGATCAGCAAGTTTCAGCCAGCCCTGCCGTCGGACACCAGGCGCTGGGCTTTGTGCTCAGCTGGCCGAATCAAAGACGCTACAGCGACATTCTCGGGTGCTGCTGCTGTCTGCTGAAGAGGCTCCACTACTCTCTTGGTGTGCTAGCAAGCAAAAATAGTTTTTTGACTGGACAATTGGCGCCACTTGCTGCTTATCTTGATAAACCAACTCCCAATAATCACACAACAATAGAGGATGGAAACGAGCATACTTTTGCTTTTTTTTGTGCCAAATCTCAATGAAAATTTGGATGGAAACCTGACTATTGTTTTGCATTGCCAGACCAACGTCTATAAAGGAAGAGGATGGTCTGGCTAGTTCACACAACATTCTGGGATTCAAGGAAAACATGTTCTGGTTCATTGCAATACCGTTGCCTCTGTAAAATAGCCTTGGGGAGGAACTTGTTTTTGTGGAACATGTGCTTGTTCAAATGTTGTTTTATTCGTGCAACAGAAAACTCAGATTGGACAGATAGTCTAGCTAGCTGTCTGGGTTTACCCTGCAGAGATCAGACCAGATTATAGAATGCCAACACAAACAAAGCAGAAGGTGAGGGACATCAGGCGGATCTTCTGGCATGTGGTTGTTGTTACACCTTCTGTCCACTAGAGGGCCTTCCAATCTTAGACTGGCCTTGCGAGGGATCTACATAATGGCACGTTGTACTTCTGGCACGCCACTCTCTTTTTACATTATTTTCCACCACAAACACACAGCGAGAAAAACAACTCAACAGAGAACTCTGTAATGAAACATTATCTAACAAGTGTATTGAAGCGGCTCCGTTGTAAAGACCAACAGTGCTCAGTTAGCACAATGACATCATGTTGGAAAGCAAAGCCGAAACGATTTGTCATAAGCTAAGTAACAATAGCGTTAGCCACGATTCTAACGGCATTGATATATAGACCAAACGCTGCTGTGCTCCTATTTAGGCTCTTATAACTTACGACGCAAATAAGAAACCAGAACGAGTTAACTGATGATAACATAAGCATTTTGGCTCGGTGGATGTTGACTTTTTTAAAGTCTTGTTAAAACTATTTCCCATCCATCTTCTGATTTCCAGCCTCAGGCTGTCAATCCCCCTTGAACCTTGTACTAACATATCGTTTGCTCACAATGCCTCGTTTCTCCCTCCCGTAACTTAGTGTTCATCAGACGTGACATGAGAAGAGTGAGATTAGCTAACGATAGCCGACTTATTTATTAACAAAAAATAAATTTGAATAGTAATTTCAGCATTTAAATGTGTTGAGGTGTTTAAATTAGGTTTGACTTTCAGAATTTGTTCCAACAGCCCTAATGCTCACATCTTATTCTTCTTTATCTATGATTAATTATGTCAGAATATAAATGGGAAATCATATAGGGTGTGTCTAACTGGAAATGTATCTTTATAAATCAAATATAGTATAAATTATTGGTCACAATCATACTGTCTCACAGAGACATTCCCACTTTGACACTGTGTTTTATGCTTTATTTCAAGCTTGTTGAGTGGAAATGTATATTTTTTTTCCTACCTCTACCCCTTCTCTGTGATCTCAGGTGTATCCTGGGAGAACTATTCACCAAGAAGCCCATCTTCCAGGCTAATCAGGAGCTTCTACAGCTGGAGCTCATAAGGTAGGCTGTCTTTTCTTGAAAACAACACCTCAAGTAGGAACCTCTGCTACAAACCTTCACACCCTGTTTTTCTCTTTCTTCATCACTTCTTTGTCATTTCCCTCAGCCGTCTGTGCGGGAGTCCCTGTCCTGCAGCCTGGCCTGACGTCATTAAACTTCCCCTCTTCAACACCATGAAACCCAAGAAGCAGTACAGACGGCGACTGCGGGAGGAGTTTGCCTTGTACGTAGCCATGCTGAGCTTCCCCAAAGTAGCAGTGATCTCCCTTCGTCTGTTTCTAGAGTTGAAAAATCTCTCCCCTTCTGCACAGTTTACCTACTCCTGCCCTGGACTTGCTGGACCGAATGCTGACCCTCGACCCTGCACGGCGCTGCACATCCGAGCACGCCCTTAACAGTGACTTTCTGAGTAATGTTGAGCCAAGCAAGATGCCGCCACCAGAGTCAGTAGCCCCATGGCCTCTGCTTTCACCTTTTCATCTAGATTGTGTCAGACATATAACTGATTTTTCTCGTTGTGAGAGATAATGGGAAAAAATATGTAAATGCACACTGTGCATACTTTGTTTAATACTTTATTTTGTTGCTTATATATATTTATATAAGCGATCATTTATTTTGATTTGATTACATATTTGTAATTAATGGTTGTGCTATACCGTTTTGTTTCTCTTTGTATATCTACCTTTCTGGCTGTGTCTCCAGTCTTCCTCACCATCAGGACTGCCACGAGCTGTGGAGTAAGAAGAGAAGACGTGCACGTCAGAGCGGGGTGCCCGAGGATGTGCCTGTGCCTAAAGTGCCCCGTAAGGATGTGACTGGGACCTCCAGCGGAGAAAACAGTCGGACCCAAAGCAGTCCGGCAGGAGCCCCACCCCCTCCACCTGGAAAACCACCCTCCACAGCCAATTTAGAGAGTGAGTTGTCAGGTAACAGCTGCATCCCAAAAGCATTTAGCAGAAACTCACATCAGACATAAGATAGCTCAACTGGGGGGGGGGCGCACACTTTACAGCAGTGTTTTCTCATTGTCCCATCTTATGCCAAATATGTACTTATTCGTTACCTATGTTGACAGAGATTGGGTGCAGTATGCAGACATACTGTTTCACTGCAAGTGAAAAGTGACTGAGATTGATGTCAAAGACTACAGTATTGTAGTTTCATAGTTTGTATTCTGGTTGCGAAAATGTGTTTTAGGCCTGGGAGTTGCTGCAGAGCAGTTGAACCAGACAGAGTTGGCGGTGCTGCTTAACCTTCTTCAGGGTCAGACGGACCTCAGCCTACCCCAGGTGGCCCAGCTCCTTAACCTCTCCAACCCAGAGACTCTCTCCAACCCAGAGACGCTCAGCCAGTCGTTGTCTGCCCTCAGTGAGGCCTCTGACCACCAGGGGGCTCCAGAGGACCAGGCCCGCTCTGCTCCCAGGTCTCAGCCACCAGAGCCAACTCCCGAACCCCAGGAACTCTCGCCGACATCTGGAGACCCGCTCAGCCAGGAAGACCAGGCCAATTTGCTTGCTCTCATTTTGGGTCACATCATCAAGCCACAGACCGAGGAGCAAGGCGATGAGAGCAATGGCGTCCAATCAGAGGAGGCATTAATGCGCGGCTCGTCCGCCTCTACTACTGATCGCAAGGGCAAGTCTGGGTTTAGTCTCTAGTGAGTTACAGAAAGGGGGAAACCAAACCAGGGTCAGGTGAAATTCTCTGCAGACTGCACGGATGAGGAGAGCAGGTCGGAAAACAAACAGAAGCTGAGTTTTTTTTACACAAAATTCCTGTATACTTTATCAAATTAATTACACTTTAGACTACCTGAAGAAATCAACAAAACTATCAATTAACCAAATGTATTTGGTCATTAGACTTATGAATCCCCCACCCCTTACTTTATCCCCCGTGTTTCCGTAAACATGCACGCTCACTATTATCCCCTTTTACCACCTCACATATTGAAAATTGCAGTACCTCATAAAATGTCTGGAGCGTTTGTCGTCACACGTAACCAGGCACAGGTTTCGGTGCACATGGACATCTCTCTGGTGTACTCAATAAACCAGAAGAAAGTTAAGTGTTATTAATTTGAGTGAAAAGTTTCACACTATATTGTTCCCTTCCACATTTCTCCCACTTCCTTGTTTCTTTCTCACAGTCTTTGTTTCTGTATCTGTCCCATCTCCACACATGTTCTTACTTCATTTTCATTATAAAGCAGGTGTCATGGTTTCTTCACAGGAAGAGATGTTGCTTTAAACAGTCTGTATGTCAGCCTTTTTATGAAGAAAGTGATAATAAATTATCAAGTGAAAATAAATGTTTTGAATCTTTAGACCTCACCTGCATGCATTTCTTTTAAACTTTGGTTTGTCACACTTTTTTTTTTTGTTTTGTTTTAAACTGTGCACTCTGACTCCGATATTAATTAAAAAAACAAAATGTGATTAGCAAGTTGAATAAAACTATTGACTGTGCTGCTGACACTGGAATGGTAACAGTTCTGTTTTCTTCTGGTTATTTCTCCTGTCAAGGCCTCTGAAACTCTTTCTGCCTTGTTTACCTTGCACTGCTGTAGATCGTAAGAGAAACTCGACACTAACCTGGTTTAGTGACCTTGTCGTGACCTTTTTATAGTGCTTAAAATTCTCCTACATAAGTCACCCTTTCTGTTCATCCAGCTGTACATGCCCTTCCTAATGTTTCTCACTCAGTGCCCACATTTTTTACTTTTGTAGAAGGTGGTTTGGAGGAAAAACAAATACAGATGCATCTTTTTTTGTGCATACATTAAT
Organism: Etheostoma cragini; assembly: GCF_013103735.1. Lineage (NCBI taxonomy): Eukaryota > Metazoa > Chordata > Actinopteri > Perciformes > Percidae > Etheostoma > Etheostoma cragini. The sequence continues at coordinate 14,765,593 of NC_048421.1, forward strand.
GCAATTATTTTTTGGAATCGTAGTGAAGAAATTCAATGCTTTACTACGGTTAATAAACATTCTTTAACAGTGATTACTAGACACATTAAAACAGCATTTATTCAAATGTCAGCTTTTAGATATGCTATATCGGAATTGTTGCATGATTGTAGATTCTTTTTTTACTTGGCTAGAATTAAATGTATTTGTAGGTCTGAATATTTCTAGTATTGTACCATATCTACGCAGTGTCTTCTGGTTAACAAGTTAACTTTATTGCAATACTGGCCGATGTGTTTTCTCTTAGAATGGTACTGAAATGTACTTCGTAGTGTTTGAAGAGACACTTAAAGTGCTCTGCTCCCCCTCTTCTGGTGAAGGTAGGGAATGTCAACATTGTGTGACTCCATGTCAGGCCCATTGGACAAAAATACCTTTTTACTTTCCCCAACTGCATATCAAATAGAAGATGACCAATTAGATTAAGGCGTATCGTATTGATAGGCCACATCGAATTTAAACGTTATTTGACAAATGATACCTAACAATTTGTCCTCTGTCCTGTTTTGGCCCCCTCAGATGGTGCAGCAACCAAAAGGAAACGGCTTGGGGCCGACCAGGTGCCTTCATCTGTTGAGCAGCGTCCACCTTCTCCACCTGGGCCACCTCCATCAGCTCCCCTCCTTGGAAATGCCCAGGGGGTCAGGTCTGACACCCAACCCAGCCAGGACATCAGCCCTGCCGTTGCAGCTGCCTTGCTCCAGCTCATCTCTCAGCAGGACTCGGAAGCTGGGGCCCCTCAGCGCAGCAAGGACCCATCTCCTGTGGATGCTCTGGCCCGCGGACAGCCCGCCCCACCCTGGGTTGTAGACTCTTCGCCGAAACCATCAGCTGCAGCTGAGGCCCCAGCAGGACTGGGGACTGCTGCTTCTACCACTGCAGCACAGTTCCCTAAGGACCAGGACCTCCGCTTTTCCCATGGAGCTGCCCGCTGACCATCAATCATCCTCTGAGACAGACCTAGGTATCTTGGGACAGATCCAGCAGTCCCGGCTTGAAGGGAAAGGCAGAGGAAGAATGCAGAGGGACACCTACACATTATGAATCACTGGACCAGGTAGTTAAAGTTGCATCAAAGATTTTGAAGTCGAATGTCTGAAATTAAGAGATTATGGGCATTTTCAAGGTTAATAACCTCACTACCCTCTGAACAAGCTGTCTTATCGGAGGGCGTATTTGGACCTGGTGTCAGTAGGAACTTAACAATCCATTTAGGGACAGTCACCACCTGCAATCCCTTGCCCGTTCCTCCCACTGAAGGTGCTGACTTGAATGAAGTTTAGCTATCAAATTGAGTGCCATGCAGCTGACACTCAACTTAGAAAGCAACTGTGATATTTTTTCTCCAAAACAAATGATTGTCCAGTCCACTGCAGTGCCCAAGAACTCACCAAGTTATCAGTGTTTTGGAGAATAAAGTAGCTGTCCTCCACTCTGTGATGGAGTGATGTATGTGACGGTGTGACGGAAAATTAGGTGGGGCTAAAAAATACCGTGTATGAGTTTATTTGAGGCAATTAGCACACTGATAAGAACACTGGAGGACCATGAGTTTCCCATTGAACCTTACATGCTGCCTGGCTAGCTCCCCTGTTTTCAGCCTTGTGCCTCCTTTGTGACCCCAACGACCCCTGAATGATCCGGGCCTAGCAGGGACCTGTAGGTTAAGTTTCTGCTTTGGATGGCACTTATCACAGTGTGCATCTGCAGGACTAAAATTTTTTTATTTTTACTCAAAGGCTGTTCCATATTATATTCTGTCTGTCATCACTGGCCCACATGAATATTTTTCTTCCGTCACGTACAGCTAACTTCTGTGTCCTAAGCCTGCCATTCGCAACTTTCCTGTCTTGAATATGGATTAAACCACTACATTACAACGGACTGCTTCATCATACACATGCTATTCTGCTAGTTAAAGTATGAAGCAGTAACACACGCACACGCACACACACACACAGAAACTGACTTTTCCGGCTTGTCCTGGTGGGCTGTGAAAGCCTCAGCTAATATGTCATTGCCTTCCAGCCAAGTTGTGCAACAAAAGCTTTTTCTTTTTTTGTGGCAGTTATTTTCTACATAAAGAAAATAATACACGCTTAAAAAAAATAATGGTCCACTGTTCTGTTTCCAATTTTCTTTTTCTTTTTTTTTTGCTTTGGTAAAGGAAATGGAGGAGAAATGGTTTCATGGTGTCTGTAAAAAGAAAAAAATATTTTGTAATATATGTTTTCTTGGTTCAGTTTATTAAAGGAAGTAATGCGACCAGTTGAATTGTCTATCCTGGCGTCTCTAAATGTTTCTCTGAAGTTGCCACTAGATGGTAGGCATTCACTCGTGCTACTGCTCAAACTACTGGAAGTCTCCACAGTCAGGCCTTGGCAAAGCCTGATCTAAATTGGGCTAAATTACACACCGGGTTTCTAGTGTTTCATTTCACTCTTAGAATCTGGAAACTCATCTTTCATTCTACAGTCTACTAGAAACCTATCAAGCTAGTAAAGTAATTGATCAAACAAGTACAATGACTAAAACCGAATTGAAAGTACAGGTAGGCTAATTCATATCTAAAAAAAAAGAATACAATCTAATTAACCTAAATCTAAAAGAATATGCATAACTACATCTTAAACATGAAAAAGAATTAAGATTAGAGTAAATTGTTTTCAATCCTATTTAATTTTTTTGTCGTATCCAAATTGCTTTATTCAGTCATTTCATTACTTAAGACCGAGTTTTGCATGTTTATGAATATCAATCTGCTGTATGTCCTTTTTCTCTGTTAACTGACACATAATCTGTTTGCTATCATGCTTGGAGGCAAACAGTATTGTTACATATCACTGTAGGCTTTTGAACACATGGTTGGAGGCTTGTTTAAAACACTAAAGACGTGTGGCAGTTGGAGTGTATAGTTAAATTTTTCCTGTGAAACATTAGGTTTTATAATTAATTGTTTCCTATACACTGCCTAATATGTGCAAGTATATGACTGACCCTGGGGATGGAAGGTGCTCTGTGTGCCTCAATCTAATTTATGTGTTTATTCCATTACCACTTGGGTTGATCTCTTTATGAAGATCCTGACAGGCAGACAAGGATCATAAACTGTCAATTGGCAAAGAGAGAGAGAGAGAGAGAGTGTGTCTGTCTGTCTGTCTGATTTGTGTGTGTGTGTGTGTGACTTGTGTGCGGCTGTTTGTTAGGATTGGCCTCATGCATATCCAGACCAGATCCTCACTTGGCAGGCTTACAGAGCTGCTTACCCCTCTGGCCCACCAAGCAGCTGAGCCTTCTGGGTGAGAGATCCTTTCAGAGTGGAGGCAGTGGGAGGCTCACCTGCCCTCTAGCACGGGCCCAGTGTGAGTGAGAAGAGACAGTGCCGTGTGTGTATGAGGGTGTGTATTTTTCTGTCTGATGCCTTCGCCCATCGGGACTCCAAATAATAGTGAATGTGCCCGCAGGGAGTTTCCAGAAGTAGTGGGCAATGCCAGTGCCAAGTCACAGAGACTAGACGAATAAATCAGGACTGAGGAGTGACGAGAGGGAGGTGCACGAGGCTGCGCCATCAATCAGAAAGGCACCTTATGGGGAATGCCCATAAATGTGCCACGCTGCCAGTCTGAAGCACGTTCTCGCTATGGCAGACAACGACGACGGCGGCATCCAAAATGGAGCCTCCATTTTGGATGCTGTCGCTTCACTGTCAGCTACAGTGATTTTGGAGGACTTCCAGGCAAATAATGCATTGACTGTCTATTTCAGTCAATTCATCCAAAATTTCTTCATGCACTTGTATTTTTTTTCTGCATCATTTCTTGGTCTAATTTTCTCAGTTCATGTGCAAGCTGATTGTTAAAGCATATATTTGAAACATATTTTACCACCATCTTAGCAACTAGCTATCCTTTGTCCACTATGTGAAGTCTGGCAACCTTGAACAAATGGCCGCTTCTTCCAAATGAATGTAAAATGATGTACCCAGCTACCACATTACACATCTGCCACAACCCCAACCGACTACAAAGCACAGAAGAATGTGTATCCTTCTTCTTGAACATCAGCCGTTAGACAAAATGCTGATGGATTTTGAGAAATATGTCTACTCTGCTAGCCCGAATTGCTAGCAGTCAATCATAGTTTATTATTTGTTGTTGTTGTAGAAAGTCTGACTTGAAGCTGTGAAAGTGCATAGTAACTTTTTAGATGCAGAAACTTTCTAAGCCACAAAGTTAATTGTCGTTTTTCAGCTTGCCACAACAAACAATGTAAGAATCTATCTAAAACTCCTGGCAAATCCGTCCTTCTCAACTGGTGCTACATTTTAATTTGGCAGAAAACTCACTCAGGATGCAAGGAAAAGAAGAAGAGGGCAATCTGGGATGGAGACGTGCGATTGATAGACAAGGAAGGAGGGCAAACTGACTGGCTTTGGAGGGAGGAGTAAGTGGAATGAAACATTTAAATGAATATTTTTTATGAAGTGTAGACAGTTTGTATTTATGCAGTATTTAGATAAGTCTTATGGATGGCTTGAAACTCATTTCTTTTCCCATTCAGGTGTATTAACTCAATCCAGGATAACACTCAAAAGTGCAGAGTTTGTGTTGGAGATTTGACTGCTGCAGGCTTCTCCAGACAAAACATAACTATGAATTATGCAGCTAAATCGCTCCATAAATTCAATCACTCATTTTTTTAATCACTTTTACTCCTTACTATTATAAAATTCTAGATTTAATTTGAAGGTAAAAAAAATAGGATCTGCACTATTAAAATCTCTTAACGGACTCTTTAAAACAATTTAATATCTCTTGCTCCAAATGGTGTGTGTCAGTGTGTGTGTGTGTCAGTGTGTGTTCCTTTGTATCTGTGTGTGTTCCTTTGTGCAGTGTAAATCTGGGCCGCTGTTGTCTCTCTGTGCCATGCTATGGTTTGATGTTGAGTTTGATGACTGAGGCTGTTTGATCAGTGACTATGTGTAAACTCAGAGAGGGGAGAATGGGACTCCCGCAGTCCCACATCTAACACACACACACACACACACACACACTCACACACACATGCAGAGTGATCAGCTAATGGAAAGCATGAATAGTAAACTGAACATGTAAAAATCAACAGATTAAAAAAAGAAAACTGTGTGTATATATATATTTTTTTTTTGAAGGGATATTTAAACCCTTTGACCCATACTTGAAGAGCAGAAGAAGAAAGAAATTAATTATGAATGCATTTTGGGTGGTGAGCTAATTGTGCTGTCTTCATCAGGTCCCCTCTTTGTCTTCTATCAAACAAAATTTTATGTCAGTTATTTCATTTATGGCTACATCCTTATTTATGTGATATTTTCAAAATTGATTGACTTTATCCCAGCAGTGATATATGCTTTAGTGCTGCAACAGCATGCTTTATTGATGCCATAACACCATCTCCATTTCTATCCAGTTTATAGTTTTGTGAGAAACTGCTGCCACACACACTCATAATTTCTTTATCGCTCAACAGCAGTGGGTCCAACCAAAGAGGTTTTTAGGAGGCCAGATGATACATGTATGTGTTGATTTCCTGCTGTCAGGTCATGAATCCAAAAATAATCATATGAATTCCTTTGGTTTAAATTCAACCTAAACTGAAGAGTTTTTTTTTTGTCTTACATCTGCTCTATCAATAATCAATAATGGGGGAAAAAAAGCTCAAAAGGGAAAAGACACTAGCTTAAAAACAATCTTTCTCTGACCTTTTTACAGTTACCTCCACTTCCGACACAGACACGTCACCCTCTCTGCATGATGCAGCACTTTTTGCAAACCAAAGTACTTTTCCAAGGTCTAAGCATCTCATTATTGATTCAATTCAAACAGCTTCATTAGCAAGGCAAAATTATTGTCTCTCTCTCTGTGTGTGTGGATGCTGCCGCTTTAAGGGCAGAGGGGCTGGTGGAAAAGGAGGGGGGTGGTGTTGGTGCTGGTGAATAGGGGGGGGGGGGG
>NC_048421.1:14771631-14789131 GCF_013103735.1 Etheostoma cragini
CGGGCCCTGCAGGACCATTTGTGCTGAAGCTCATTTGCGCAGCGACACTTAATTGGCTACAACAATTAATTAATGTGTTGGAAAGTTGGCACAAAAAGTTCATTTAAGAGGGTTTTAATAAGCAATTAGAGGAAAAGCAGCGAAGAGGGGGAATTACTGGAGAGGAAAGAGAAAAGCAGAGATGGAGCGAATGTCTGGCCACTAAGAGTGTGTACGCCCTACAGTAGCTGGGCGCAGTTCTTTGTCTTCTTCACTGACCCTTCAGTTTTGAAGAGCTGTTGAATGATTATGCGTCATTACAATGCCATGATATCTCTTTCAGAGGCTCTTACTGCCGTTCTTAAGTGGACTTGAAACTCATGATGCCCTTATATTGTATACATTTCAACCTCCGGTGCACCCTCCTGCCCCTCCCATTCCCACCACCTTGTCCCAGCGCCCAGTGTAAAATATCGCATGACTAATGAGTGGAGCAGGTTGGAATCCTGGGGAAGATGTCCTTGGAAGACGAATGCATTTTCAGCAGAATAATTAACTTAATTAACAAATTCACATGCATATTCATCAGCCTATTAATGTCTGCTCCGCGCTGCTTGATGAGCAATGCAATAATAACCATTACATTTGCATATTTGCATTCACACCCTTCTCCAAATAATAAAAAAAGACAGAGTGTAGGAAACTCAAAAGACAAGAAAGTCACTTGGCCTCATGTTGAGATTTGCAGGCACTCTCCACCTGCAGCACACGCTCAACTGCACACAGATATCTATCTCTGGAGTGTGTTTCCATCTCTGCATGCCAGTTTAACTTAAGCAAAGTATGTGTGACAATCTCTCTCTCTCTCTCTCTCTCTGCCTGCACCTCCAGCCTCCTTCCAGAAATCACTGCATCTCCCTCTTTGCTTCCTCTCTTACTCCGTCTTTCCTTTCCTGTTTTCTTCTCTCTCTCCTCTTGTTATTTATTCATCCCTATCAGACTCGTCTTTTATTTATTTATTTCTTGCTTTTGAAGTTAGGCTCGTCTGCCTGTCAGTGTATGTTGTGGGAACCTGTATTCGTGCGGCTGGCCGTGTGAGCACTGCTGACAGTTGTGTTATTATGCCGGTTTGAAACTAAAGCAGCAGCTATTAGGGATCGAAATAACAAATAAATGTGGAATGTTCATGTCCTTTTACTTCCTTGATTTCTGTTTATGTTTTAAGGGCTCATCGTGTGTGTGTTTGTGTTTTCTTTCACACTGGATTTGTATTCTGAGAGGCAGAGATGTCTCTCTGTGTCTCTCAGCAACTGTCAGTGATGAAATGTGTGTGTCTGGGAGTGAATGTGTTTCCTGGGAGGCTTTAAGCATCTCAGTCTATCACTGTGTGTGTGTGTGTGTGTGTGTGTGTTTTGTGTTTATCTCTTTGAATTCAACTTGCACTGTATCATTGATGTCCCTTGTATGTGTTTGTGCGTTCCTTTCCAATATTTCAGATGACAGTGATGGGAAATTGAAACGTGTATGTCGCATTTCAACCGGACGTGGGGCAACTGTGTGGGTGTTTTTCATTGCGTGTGCGTGTGCGCGCACGTGTGTGTGTGTATGTGCGTGTGCTACCAGCTTGTGTGTGGAGCAAGAATTAAAAATAGGGAGAGATGCCAAGTGAGTCCCTGGAGACAGATACAGGGGACAGAGAGAGAAGAAAGAGGAAATAAAAAGGATTTCACACACACACACACACACACACACACACACACACACCCCGGCGGTCACTTACACAAAGAAAAACCTAGCTTACTAGATGTCTGTTACAAACCCCAGACAGCAACACACATTGAGCTAGGTATTTTTTGAAGGTGGTTTGATGTCTATTTTCTTATCAGTGACATCATCAGGTATAGGTTCCCCTCAATAACATAATACATTCCGCTAGCCTAAACCTAATGTTAATCTAACTCTGACCTTTAACCAAAATACAACTTTTACTGCTTTACTACTCACGCTCTCTCTCCCCCCCCCCCCCCCCCCCCCCCCCCTCTCTCTCTTTCTCTTTCTCTTTCTCTTTCTCCAGCCTGGTGAGGTGACACCCAGTGAGCAGTGTGACACTGAGCTGTCACCTCCCACCCCCAGCATCACACCTCTGCCCCCTGCTGGGCCAACCCTGTCACGGCATCCAAACACCCAGCCGGCCTCTCTTCCTCCTCCTCCACTGGCAGTAAAACTGGCAGCACTGAACATTACTTATCATTCCCTCGCATATTCTTTTCAACTTTTCTATATGCAACTATATTTTCTCCCTTCTTATCTTTTGTATTAACGTTTTTTAAACTGTCTTCCACAGGAATTTCTTGGAAAAGGGTCATACTCTAGGGTTGAAATAATCTGCTTTTAATCAAGAATAAAGAAAACCAGATTAGCAAACCAGCATGTAGCCCAGTAAAATCTAGATTAGCAATTTCCAACCTCTTTGGCTTATGACCCCTTAAAATAAAACACAGTCTACAGTACTTTTGACCCCTACTCACAGTTTGTAGTGTTTTCGCTTCACAAAAGTCTGCCAAATGGATTATGTAATAGACATCAATGTATGTTTTGGAGCTCAACGATTGTTTATGCAAAACAATCAGAGAAAAATATTAGACATACACAACTTTTGATTAAGTATTGGAAAAAGACATGGCTTTAGTTTAAGGTGTTACAAGCTAAAAAAAGTTTTAGTTAGGTAGTTTACAGTTTTGACATGTTCTGTGACAATAGGTTTACCTAAAGGAATTTGATAGCTCAGGGTGCCGTGAAGCAACAGCCTTGACTCTTCAGGCCTGGTTAGTTATGTTCCTAACTGAGAGGGAGGAACAATCCAGTCTTATGTGTGAATAGCAGTGGGTCTGGTGACATGTTGAGGTGACACCAGTTGAGTACATGGCTCTCTGTCATACTCAGCTGCTGTTTTATGTGCTTTTATACCTGCACGTCGCTTAGCCCTCTGAGTCACTAGGTGTGTGTGTCCGGCCATGCAGGCCAGTGGCGAGCGGGGACGGAGCGATTGAGATATAGAGCATTAGTTGGTGTCAGGAGTAAATTAGAGGCCAGATCTGTTTTCTAATCAGAGCACAAGCACCGTGTTAGAGGAATTAGGGCGACAGCTGCTGGGAGCTTTTTATTCCTCTCTCTCTCAGCCAGAGACAGGCAGACCCCAGCTCAGGGACCACCTTTTTACCACAGCCACCTGTCAACACCGGTGTGTGTATGTGTGTGCGTGCACATGCATGTTTCCCTCCCCCATTGACGTGCGTACTCACATACATGTGAACACACTTCTACTGCCATGCGAGCCTGCACACATGCTTGCAAACAGACACACAAATACCACCTGGTACACTGACCTCCGTCTATCTCTGAAATTAATGACAGTGCAGGTTCCGTGTGCATGCAGCCATTCCCGGTGGGTTTATGTTTTCCGGCAAGTGCGGAAGGTCCTTATGAGCTATCAAATTTAGATAAGGTGGAGCGGTGGGCGGCTTTGCATATGTCTGTTTACTATGAATCCTTGTGAAGGCCTTAACAGCACATCAACCCATTGAGTCACCACACCAGCTTTGCAAGTGAACAGATATTTTAAGACTTTGACAGATGCATTGGTGGTAAACAAAAGCATCCTAAGTGTAAAAGTGTAAAGCAACGTATGCAAAGATTAAATAAGGCAAGGTAAAAAAATGAAGACCAAATTCCCAGTTTTGGGGTTTACATCATTACGATTTAAGACAAAAAAAGCCCTGAGGAAATGCACTCACAAATGTTGTTCATTACTCAGTAATGTAACTGATGTTTAAAAGGGATGACTGCTGGTTCTAAGGATGATTGATGATACCAGAGATGAATAAATGAATAACTTGAGCGGCTTGCACTGATTTCACCCAGCAGAGATGTCTTGTGGGCAGGATTGTGGGAGGGTGAGAGGTGTGGGAGGTGGCATCGAGATTCACACCATGTCACATACTTGTTTCCGAAATGTCACTTTTTTTCTTCAGAGAAACTGAATCCGTGGTGTGTTGAGTGTTTTCAGGTGATGCGCAGGACCAGATTTTGAAGAATTGTTGTTGAGATCATCACGACGAGTCATGACAGCAAGAATTGATGCATTTTATAATTAAGTGAGTGAATAAAAAAACAAGTTACATCTCTTCAAAATTGTACAACCTCTTTAAGTGAAGGGAGGCTGCCTGCAGGGCAATTTTGTTGATAAAGTGGAACAATATGATGTCATGAATAATATTCTGAATATGAGAAACTGTTCAAAATATATATTTTTCATGTCAGACAACAAAAGTGTTCCAAAATCAACTATTATTTTCCTTTAAAAGAAACATCTACGTCCTTTGCATTATGTACACTAGATTTTGCATATTTGTACATGTCATGGGAAAAAGTATTTTTTCCTGGAGGTCACCTATCTCCTTCTCTGCTCAGCTACTCCTTAAATCACGGATTTTTTAAATTTTTCAGTGAGTCATGATACAAACCTCTCTTCTATGCTACTTATTGGACATTCCATCCCCCCTTGCTTGCTTCTGATGATCCACTTTTCCTCCCTTTGTAAATGTAAAACGTCTCTCTTTCTATCTATTTCCTTGATCTGTGATTACTGTGATTTGTTCTGTTAACTTCAATGAAGATTTGAGCTAGCACTTTATCTGGCCTATGAATTTGTTCATCATACAAAAGATTGGTACCTTATTTTATTGGTGTCTTTATGTAGTTTTTTATTTTTCTTGATTTGAATGTGTCAGGTTGACGGGGGAGTACACAATATAATATATCATATTTTAACAGAATTTAAAAAAAATACCATTTAGATTGTAAATGTCAGCCAAATTGTTTTAAACAGTATAATTTTCAGCATGCTATGGATGTCCCCTACTCACCATATTAATACAAACCACGTTGTAAAAGTTAGGTTATACAGTCCTACAGGATGAATAACGGATTGAAACACACATCTCTCTTTTTAACTTCAATTTCAGGCAACAGTCTCGTGGCTTTGGAGGCTAATTTGCTTTTGGGTGAGGTCTAATAGGGAAACACGTGCGCGCGCACACACACACACACACACAGACAGGCCTCTCACTCTTGCACATCCCACACATGTGCATCGCCACACAGTGTCATAAATAGACAGACAGTGCCAATCTGAGGCCTGGACGTGAGCCAGCTCTGCAGCAGCTCAGTAGTTAAATTATTAACACCAACTGCGAGAGAGACAAAGAGAGGAGCGGATCAGGCAGCTCGGCAGAGAGGAGATCTGGAGAGGAGAAAAGAGGAGGTGAATCTAGAAAAGCTAGACATCAGAGGGGCTGAGGAGGTTGGCTGTTTAGGTGCTGAAGGTGTGCAACAATGGCGAGAGAGTATACAAAAATATAAAAATATGCTTTGGATTTTCAACAGAGTGTGAGAGTTTGGGATGTTTACAGAAACCAAGTGTGTGTTTAGTGTGTGTGTGTGTGTGTGTGTGTGTGCGAACGTACAAGGGAAGGTAGAGGTGGATGTTGAGGTTTTTCATGGATAGCAGTGGAATACTAATGTAATTGTGTGTGTGTGTGTGTGTGTGTGTATTTAGCAGAATGAGGGGAGGAGAAGAGAGATGGAGAGAGATCTGGGGATGTTGGTTCTGATCCAGAGAGTTAATGTTGCGCTCATTGATGGATAGAGTGCCAGCCATCAGGCTCCATACCCACACAAGATGGATGGAGAACTGCTCTCTATCTTTCTCTCTCTCTCTCTCTCTCTCTCTCTGCCATAGTTTGATCATCTTATTTCTCTCTCTCTTTCAAAGCTAAACAGTGATCAGAGAGCTCTGCCACAAAGCCTCTATCCGATCCCCAGCAGAGTGTGTGTGTCTGTGTCTGTGTCTATGTGTGTCTGTGTGTGTGTGAGGGTGTGTGCGTATCCATAGAAAAGGTTTTATGATTCACTGTCATGTCAGCTACCCCTGTGGCACAAGTGTTGTGTTCAGTAAAAATAGTACAACTACATAATTATTGTCTGTGTATGTGTGTGTGACAGTGAGAACATCTAGATCACAAACATACTTTAAAGGCACATTGTGGGATCCAAATGCAATGTATGGATCCCCCGAACACTGAAACAGACAGGAATCTGTTCTCATTACCGAACGGACTTTTTGATATTTTAATAAACCAAAATATCTGTAATTCATTTTTTCTGATTATGACATTTTAGTTTAACTGGAAACAGCAGTAAAAAAAACAACAATATTTCCAATTCTTATCTATAAAGAAACAAAATTCTTAATTTACATCTATAGGTCAAACTTTCCTTTTCTATAAAAATACAAAAAATGTCCAACAAATACTGATTGTCCCTTTAAGTTGTGTGTGTGTGTGTGCGTACGTGTGTGTGTATGTGAGTGAACAACAAAAAAACTTAAACTTAAAGGTGTGTTTGGCTCTGAGTGTGTTTACAGATAATAGATAACTTCTTAATACAAGTGCCTATTCAGCAAGAAAACTAAAATGGAAGTAGTACCATGTGTTTTATAGTGCATGTGTGTACAGTATGTGTGATTTTGTTTCCAGGCACAACTAAAAGCTTGACTACTACTTTGTCTGTAAGGCCCCTGACACACACACACACACGCACACGCACACGCAAACACGCACACGCAAACACGCACACTCTTTACCCAGCTTCCTCCTTTCTGGCGGGGGCATCGGGGGTGAAGTGATCTGTGCGAAAGCCGCCTGTTCTATGCGCCGCGCGGCTGAGGCAGAGGGGGATTGTGGGTAGCTGCTGTCTGCTGGGGTGGGGGGTTGAGTTAGCGAGGAGGGAAAGGGTGGATGGGTTGCCGGGGCGGGCGGCAGCAGATGGCGTGCCACACTGTGAGGGCCGTCGGCTGGCATCCAGAGGAGGAGGAGGTATGGAGGCAGGGGAGGATGGGGGGGATTGGAGGGGCACTGCTCCCAAAAGTGCCAGCAGGCATCAGGAGAGAGAGACAGAGGTAAGGGGCTTTGGTGGGAGACAGGCTGATAGACAGGCAGACTGGAAGGAACCCACAGACTCTGAGATTAGAGCTTAAGCGAGGCTTGGGAGCTGGATTTTGTTGCTAATTGCATCCACTGAAGAAGAACCAAATCAACAGATTTGTCTTTGAACCCTAATTCACTAGTGACTTTTGACCTTTTACACTTCCATACAGTGTCTCCCTGTGTCTGCCACCTAGGGATTTGCACACTGGGCCAAGCAGAGGTCCATCGTTGGCATATTGTTGTCTGAGGATTGCCACCGATGTAGCATGAGGTTGGCATGTGGAGGGCATCGGGTTGGCATATGTACTGTTAGGAGTTGACACAGGGTCTGCTCTGATGTGACATAAGTTTGGCAGGCTTGGCATCAAGGTGCCATAAGACTGGCACCGGGTTAGTGAGGGGGGCCGAATGGGTAGTGTCTGTCTAAGAGGTCCCAGTGTGCTTCATGTGTTGCTTCATTTATGTCTGTTCATCTACTCTATAACAAAACATCGTATTTTTAAGATGATGTAATGTGTTATAATTATGTAAATTATTTACATGTAAAGTGTTTATTAATCATAGCCTCAGTATCAAATGAATGTTAAAATGTTGAAATGAAAGTTAAAAGTACAGTACTTGGCCCTAAAATGTAGTGGAGTAGCAGTGTAAAGAAACATAAAATGAAGTAACTCAAGTTTGTAACATACTTTAGAAAACATACCTTTCATCACTAACGAGCCCCAGAGCTGTGTGTGTTTGTGCTTTGGAACTCCTGTCGTTCTTGCTCAGGAGATGGCACACAGGACTTAAATATTTCATTTCAAAAATCTTTATCATTCCACATTCATATGTTCACATGGCATGCTAATGCTAACCCACATCTCTTGCTGACTTCTGTGCTTAATCCACTCAGGCGTACTGATGCTAGCTAGGACACACTCCTGGGCCATTTAGGTTGACCTACTTGGTTTGCATGTTGGCCTTCTTCAGCCACAGTTCTTATTCTGTCCTCTGTGTTTGATTAGGGGAACTCTTCAGTGTTGTCCTGTCTCAGTTAGAGAGACAGTGAGACGTGCAGCACTTATTAGAGTTTTGATCAAAGGCTTTGAACAGGACATGCAATGTGGGTCACAGTCCGGGGAGCAGAGGAGACCTTGCTTTGCTTATGGGGGTGAATGGGTCTCTTTTTGTATGCACTGCAAAGGCTTCACATTACATGCAAGTATTGTTGAAAATGAGTCTCTTTCTCCTTCTAATTAACGTGCGGGTAACAACCAGCACCTTCAGCAGAGCATGCACATTTGCAGACAGACACAAACACTCAACACACACAAATGCACCCGTTCACAGACACAAACATGAACACACACACACACACACACACACACACACACACAGACATCACAACCCGCTGCTGCTACCGCGGAGAAGGGTTGAACAGATGTTGAGGAATTTAAGATGCAAAAGGGAACTGGGACTCCCCCCCCCAACACACACACACACACACACACACACACACACACACATAAACACACACACACACACACACACACCCTGTGCTCCATCTCTCTGAACCCCCCCCCCCCCCCCCCCCTCACACACACACACACACACCCCAACTAGTTTTACACTCCAACACACACGTGAACCTACATAATATTACAACCAAAACTTAGGTACATCTTTATTGTCTTTTAGCTACGGTGTGTATGGATGGTCATTCATACACACGTACATGCATGTGCATACGCAAAACCAGACACAAACACACGCATATACGCATTGTGGCCCACATCCCCCTCCAGGCTGGCCCTGCTCATAAGGGGCACCATGTGGCACTTTATTCCCTCTGGCACAAGGCACCGACTCTGCCAGCTCTGCATTGTCCTCTGCCCGCTAGAGAGCACGCGCCCAAGCCATGGCCCCTCTCTTCCTCTGTCTTTATCCCTCTTTTTCATTGCCTTTCCTGTGTCCAGTACATGAACTGAGATGGATGTTGTTTGCCTGCTTTCGGTCTCCAAAGTGCACACAAACCTAAGATAAAAGGTCATGTGTTTGTGATGCAACACTGTTGGGAAATCTTGTACCCATGCCTCAATGTTCGCCTTTGTGTCTCAGTATATTTCCAACCCTTATCCAACTGAAGTAGTAAATATTGTTCCAAAGCACTGGTGTAGATGGTCAATAGCTTGGATCTCTGTCAAATAAAAGCGAGAAATTACACATACTCTGTTTCCCAATGATTGGTTGGTTGGGTATTTCATTTTCTTGTTGACTTCCATGTTGATGATTACATGATATACCTCTCACAGCAGCAAAGATCCTGAAAAAACCCAGTGAACGGTTTGACAGGTACTGCTCATCAATGCATGACAGACGCAGATTTGCTTTGCTGGAGCAACAGTGAGAGGAACATTTATTGCAAAACACAAGATCAGTCATGTTTAAGATAAAAACATATGTTTTCTTATTATTCAGCTATACTCAACATCAATTTTCTACAGCTATGAAGCATATATTTCTTATTTTATGTGCTAAAATAACATAGGAAAAGAAAAAGTGTAAACACCTTTATTTTATGTTAGTGTTTACAGGTGACATCGCTGTGTTATTAGTAAATCTGTGTGAGCTGCCTGATCACTGTAACTGCAAGAGATAATCACATTAACACTTAGGATCTCCTTTGGTGCTTGGATTCTACTGTATTAGGTTCTGTTGGCCTGGAACAGTTCAATTTAATTAAATTAGATTAATCCCAGTGAAACTGTTATGATTATTTGATATTTGGTTCATTGTAGCAGCAAGTAATAGTAGGACACATTAAAGAAAAGAAATCACATGATCGAGAAAAAACAAGGGAAAATGAACAGAAACATACAGTATGTCATTAATGCAACAAAGGCCACGAATAACTGCATTGACCGGTGCAAAAATAAGTAACGAGAACAATACAATAATGCACTAATTAAAACAATGAATATGAAATTCACAGTTTGATAGTTTATTATAGACACTGTTTGGTCGTTTGTGAACGATTAGTGGTCTTTACTCATTGACAAAAAAATGATCAGTGCCATCAGGAGAATTTTTGATTAATAATGCTTTGGTTTCTTAATCTATTTTTCCGGTTTCTCATAGCGAAGCAGCTCCGTCCCTTCCTCCATCACACAGCTGCTCTGAGGAGAGAGGGGCTCCGCGGGGCTCTGGGTAGCCTTAGCGCTCTGTGCTTGGGTGAGAATTAGCCGGCTTTAACGCTCGCCTTGCCTGGTAAGCCCTTAATCTGGCTAGGCTGAGGAGTTAGGCTTTGGAGGAGAGATGGTGTGTCAATCCATGTCTTCACATCTCTCTTGGCACAGTGACGCACACAGCAAACATGGAAAAGTTTGCAGTTGAGAGTTACGCCATGCCTTTAATGTTATTCTGTGTGTGGTTTCTCATCTTCTTTAACACGGTGTTGCGTTTTTAAACATCTATTTAAGAATGCCAAATCTAATGTGACACCTTAGCCTGTTTATTGTAAAATGTGGCAAATGGTGGAAAATAATTGTAGCCCGTATTTCACACCATAGTACTGATAGCATTTCTTGAATTTAAGACCCCATTTACAAAGGTTCCTGGGGCAAACAGGATGTTGCTTCTCAAAAATACAATCACCTTTAATGCTGAACTTGTTAGCAAACAGACCCCTTGTACATTCAGACATAGTTTTCACATTATTATGGGATGTGGATTTCAGTTTCATGTTTACAGATGCTTTTTACTTTAGTTCAGTAGAATTGGAGAAAGGTCAAGAAGGACAACACAAACATGTCATCCATTATAGAAGGAAGAATTGATCTGGAGCTCAGGGAAAACAGACATCTGTGTGATGTTAAAATATTAGTACTGAAAACCAAAAAGCATTTCTCACAGATCCACTTCATTTACACTCAGTTTTTCTTTGGCTCACTGTATTTTTAATTGGCAATGGTGACTTGTTCCATTCCAATATTCATGTACTGTATATAATTACATATATTTGTCCCAACAAGTCTTAAAACATCTTACATACACCGAGTTTGTTCTGCTGGCTCTAATTTATGTTTCTGTGCTATTTCTACTTCAGAAAAAAAGCCCAATGTGGGTGGCCCTCTAACCTCCAGACCAACCCTACCCTGACAGACTTATGTTAGGATACCTTCAAACATGTTTGGAACCACAGAGCAATTGTTGATTTCTGACACAATGATACACAAAGTTCCATACAGTGTGGAGACCAGCTGCGGCTCACAAAGCTTGTTGTCCTTGACTGCGTTTCTTTTCAGCAATCACACTTGATATGATAATCATCAACTGATGTGAAAACCTTGCATACAGCACTACAGAGGATACAGTGTTGTGTAGCAGAAATCAGAAATTTCAGTTTTTTTATGTAGTTTGGCATTGCTGTCTGTCCAAGTATGGCAAGTAACAATAAAAAACATACTGATAATAATGGCATGCATGCATGGCTATAAAGCACTACTGACAGTTTCCTGATGATAAGTGTTAGTTGAATTATAGTCCTGCTAATGGTTTACGAATAACAAAACATCCTGACATGTTAACATTGTCATGAATGCAATAACACAGAGGGGAATGAGGGGCCGCCTGCTACTGATTGTGCAAACACACAGTAATGAATGGCTAATGTGCTGGTGCAGAGGAGACGTTAATGCCATCCTAATTCCCTTTTGCTCAGAGCGGGGCACTGCGTCCTGAGCCTGTTAATCTGAACCCTTTAATCTGGGAATCTGTCACACACAATCACACAACCACACACATGTAAAAACATAGACCGAGACAACCTGTCACTGCCTTGCAAAAGTACTACACCATACCTGCCACACCTCTCTCTCTCTCTCTCTGCCTCTCTCTCTTTCTGCGAGACACATGTGACATGTTGAGCGCCTGCAGCAAGATTCTTCCCCATGAGCGGCATTCCAGAGCAGGCCGTCCCAGGGGAGCATGGGAGCATGGGAGTGGATCCGGGCAGTGGTGGGTCTGGGGGTGGACGGGGGGGATGGGGTGGTGCAGGGGGCTTGTTGATGTCTAGTTGCTTAGGACGATTAGAGGGTTGTTAGGGTCGGGTTGGTCTGCTACCGTTGGTCTCTTGGTCAAGAGCTGTGGCTTTGAAGCAGAACAGAGTGATTGAACTAAAACACTGTAGCCTCAGCAGATGTCACGCTGAGCATTTCATCTACAGTACACTCCCAGACACTTCCTCTTCCAACAACGCATGCATAGATAACAGTAAATCCCCTAAAAAGAAACAAGTTTGTCACCTAGGGAAAAAAAACAAAGTACAAAAACTTCACACATTTGGTGACAACAAACCACATATGAAAGACATATTAATACTAAAATACACACACACATTATCCCAGAAGCAGTGTTAAAGGACAAAAACAATATCAGTACAATTTGATCCACTTATAAAAGGCCTAGGGGAAGGTAATAAACAAGACCAATAAAATACAAGTAAGACAAGATCAAACATGGATGTCAAATATCATGAAATTTAACAGCTGTGGACACAAAGAACCTTCTAAAATGTTTTGTGGGCTATCTTGGCATCCCAAACCACTCAACACATTTCAAGCTGCTTATTACCTCAAATAGGAAGTGACGTTCATATTTAAGCAGGGTTTAAACTTGTTCTGGTTATTTCCTAGCTTGTTCCATGTGACATTAGTTGGTTTGCCGTGTCCTCTGTAGCTTAAACAGATATTCCTTTGCTTTCAATTTCCTTTTGCACATTTGCTGTGAGATGATCTGATTTTGGATTGAAGAAGGTCAGCACAGGTACATATTCATGTACGGCAACCTTATGTTCCATAAAGCCTCACCTGTTCTTTTCCTATCTCACAGCAACACACACTACACGTGTGCTCTTTTCTAGGCCTTTCCACTGTTATCTGTTGATTGTGTCTCTCCCTAAATTAGATCAGAGTGGAGACAATGTGTGTGCACATTTTTGTCACATGTTATCTTATCATTTTTCCTCTTTCCCTTTGTCCTCACTCCTCTCCTCATTCTTTTTGTCTGCCAGTTAATATTTCATTTGCTTTGCCGTCGTAGCGGGCTGGTACATTAACCAGCGGTGCCAGTCGAGCTCTCTGCTTGTGGCTGGCTGTATAAAAATAAACACACTCTAGTTGTAATGAACAGATGTCGCAGAATTTAAACGTGCATAACCCCCCCCCCCCTCTCCTCTCCCACCTCTCCTCCTCCTCCTCCTCCTCCTCCTCCATGCTCACATGTAAAGGCGTACATGCATGCACACACTTGTGCATCAACATGTTTTCAGAAAAACAGAAAGCAAAAGGAGGTGCAGGATGTATATTGAACATACACATCAACTCTTAAAGATGTATTCTTGTGTGAAGTTTCCCCAGCAGAGGAGCGAGCATGCATGGCAGGCGCCGTGTTGCTCTGCCAGTCTCTTCCTCTCTTTAACTGCCTCTATTTTCTTCTTTCTTCTTCCACTCTCCCTCCCTTTCTGTTTGTCTGTTGGTTTGACAGTAGGCTAACACTGTGGTCATTTTACAGACTATTTTCATGAGGTCCTCCCATCCACTTTGCAGAACCATCCAGTCATCCCATAATCCCCAGTGGCATCATCAGAACCCATTTTGGTAATGTGAGGAAAGGATGGGTACAAGTGTGTGCCAGTGTGTTACTGTGTGTGTCCATCCCCCTTGTCACTCCCGATCTTTTCCCACTGAGCGTGTGCCAGCTCTCTGTGTTTGCTGGCTGACAGGACCGAAGGAGAGACGATTGTTCTCCACGCATCCAGAGACCCTCCCCTGCCAAGTCTGGGATGAAATCCTTTCTATAGCACTAACTCCTCACAGTCGGGCATCTCACAGCAAAACACACTCCATTACTGCTTCTTGTGGGAGGGTGATACCACGCTAAAAGTCATTCAAACACAAAGGTCTGTATTACAAAAAAAATCTGTGTTTTCTTTGAAGCAAGTGCACCAATTTAAATTCAAATCAAATGCTTGTTTTATAATGTTGCTGGAACGAAATGACATTTTGTTGATATTTCTAGAATGATCAGCCCTTTTTTCAAGATGCTTCGGGGGATTTTTAAGATGATCTGCTTCATACCAATCCAGCAAAGACTTAATTTACCCAAATCTGTCAGAACACTCTTTCAATTGTTTCAGTTTCTATGTAGGTTTAGCAAACGTACGGGAGAAAAATCCACATGCATTTTTCACATGTGACCAACAATTTATTCCAGGCAGCAGGTGTATCAGAAGAAATTGTTTCAAGAAGATAATTGAAGAATGAAAAATTTAATGAGACTTACGTTCCCATCCTAATTAACCAACACTGTTTACCAAAACATAGAAAAAAATAGTATTTAGGAAGAAAATACGTTCAGTTGAGGCTAAAACTCTAAAGTAAAGAGTCCTACTTGTTTTAAGTTTGCAGTAGCTTTGGAAAGTTGACAGCGGCGGTGATGGACAGAGCAGGTCATCCCTGGGATGGCAGCAGAGGCGGGCAACGGAAGATTAAAGGTGACGAGAGGGATGAAGGAGAAGGGAGAGATGAAAGGAAAAGGGGAGAGGTACGGAGGTCGTCCGGGGGGTGATCAGTGAGGTGGATGCGATGCCATCTGACAGGTCCAGCTGGGAGACTGCCCGCCCCCCAGCGCTGCAAACTGGTCAATATGGAGGCCAATTACTGCTGCCCATGTGACCAGGGCATCATCCAACCCTATCATAACACACATGCACGTACACACGCACACACACATGCCATCTGTGCAGACCAGCAACGACCCCCCTCTGATCCAGTTGTGTCCCTGTGCACACTCCTACTTAACCTCCTAAACAGGGGCCAGCCACACCCAGCCGCCAGACCCTTCGGAACACACTGGAACTGGGCTTCCGTTAGGATGGAGGAGAGCTGTCGGTCAGGTCAAGAAGACTCTCTTACACTCTAAAGTCAAACTCTCGGAACAAACACTTTCCTACATGTCAACATCTGGCACCACCCAGACCTCTGGCCACCAGCCAAAGGCCTGAAACCTACCTGGCGCACACCCGGATCTCCACCTCTGTCTTTTCCCTGCCCCCTTTACCCCCAACCTACCCCCTCCTCCCCGCTTCCTCCTGCTCCTGCATCCCTTGTTTCTCCCTTGGCAGGACCTCCAGCAGTAGCACACTCTCAGTTTAGCTTCTGCCTCGTCTTCTGCCCCACTGCCCGTGCTGCACCGTGCACCATTGTGTGATAACAAACAGATGTTGTGGAATTTCCTCTGAATGGACTGCCAGTGACAGGCCCGCTCTCTTGTCTGGCGGTGTGGGGGCACTGGCATACAGTCTGGCAAAAAGGTTGGCCGAAGTCTGCACGATTGTTTCCTCTGTACACATGTAACATTTTAGTTTTCAGTGCTTTATTTTCCAATGCCAAATAAGTTAACAATGTGCAATCTTTGCAGTCACAAATTATTCAAATGCATGTGTTATGGGTGTGTATTTTTTTTTAAATCAAATCTGTGTCCATCTCAGCTGCATTGCCTGACGGTTTGTTTATTAATCGCTGACAGATTGCAAATGCTCACAATCTCCTACTAGATTATAATCCCCCCCACGCACTGACTCCTAAATACCTTTATTCCCCAAATATTTGATATCCATATTAGAATCTGATATCTGCATTTTGTAAAAACACTGGGTTATTATTTTAGCTAGACGTTAATTGGAATTCACACCATAACACTTGTGACATTTTGATAATCGCACTATTGACTGTTATGTCGGACAAACACTCTTGATTTTTTTTCCTTACCAAGTTGAGTGAGAAAAAGAGTGGGCACGAACATGATAATTTAAACAGCGAGATTCATTCAGTCACTTTTCATCCTGAGTGGAGCACAGAGTGTCATTGGAAGTTTTTTTTCTTCTTAAGTCTAAGACTGACTGCAAGTGCAAGTTACTAGTCAGACTGCATAATTGTGGCAAATAAAGTGTGTATTTATTATTTTAAGTTTACAAGGGAAATAATTCTACAAAGTTTGTGGAAATTATGAACCTAAATCCCTCAGCTGGTGATGTCATTTACAAAACACCTGTGAATTCCTTCATCGAATTCCTTCTTCGGATACAATATATCTAATTTTGTCTTTATTGAAGAAAGGTGTGACATATCTTTGTAATTAGTTCAACACACACACACACACACACACACACACACACACACACACACACACACACACACACACAAACAACAACACCTTTTGCTGAGCTAAACCATTTTTCCTTTAAAGCTGAAAAACATTCTGCAATTTTAATCAAACTTAATCAAAATGTTGGCATTTTCTTTCTTTCAAATTTGGCTCCGGTGTGTGTATACCATTAGTCTGATTTCTTGCAAGGTTGCCACATGGACTGTTAACAACCACAGTTGAATTCTAAAGATGAAACACAACCTTTCAATACATGAGCTCATGTACAACATAACATTAGAAGGGAATATGCATATTCATAGTCCAACTCTTCACAAAAGTGCCTGTGTGTGTGTGTTTGAGAGAGAAAGAGAGAGAGAGAGAGAATGCTAGCGTGCGTGTGGCAAAGGGTTACTCAGGATGAGCGCTCTCGTTTTAAAACGTCCTGGATAATGAACAGATGCTGCAAAATTAGGAAAGAAACATCGACTCCTCCCAGCAGTGCCCACTTTGGCCCGGTGAACTGGCACACTGGCGCACACATTGGGTTGTCCTCTCCGGAGCTCCTGGTGCTGCTGCTGGGGAACATTAAGGGACTTGGCACGGCTCTCCTCCGCCAGCCTGCCAGTCTCTCTCTCTCTCTCTCTCTCTCTCTCTCTCTCTCTCTCTCTCCGGACTGTGGAGGAGGAGGAGGAAGAGGTGGGGGGTTCGGGGAGTATTTTGATAGATGCCCTCTCCCACTGCTCACCTCTCTTTTGGGCTATCTTATACAAAAATGTAAGCAACTTTTTTTTCTTTGCTGATTAGGCCAAAAAATATAGAGGCCTGAAACGAACACATAAGTGAAACACAAGCTTTGGGTTGGTCGGTTTGAAATCAGCCTAAACTGCAGAACTGCATGTTTGATTCCCACCCGGGACTTCTACTAAATGAATGCACTCACAGGTAGGAGCTCCTGCCAAATTGAACATGCTGTATGTAATTTAACATAGTGGTTTTCCGTTGAACCTAATAAAATACAGACATTTAAAAAGAAAAGAAAAATAGCATAACAGCAACGAAACGTAAATCAGATTTTATTCCTTTATTAGGAGTTATTATAAAATATTCTACGCACTATTAAACACCTTGCTATGATCAGAGATGTGTATATTGTTGTTAATATTGTCTATTTGTAAAGTGCAGAACAATATCTGCTGTACCATAAACCTACAAGTGTTAAGTGTAAACTCAACCCCTAGAAATTAATTTATTTTTAAATTAGAAACAAATGTATCCTCGAAATAATA
>NC_048421.1:14794131-14973830 GCF_013103735.1 Etheostoma cragini
TGTCGCGTCCTCTCGCAGCGGGTCCCAGCGGCAGGGGCCACATTACAGGTCCCATGGGGGCCCCCACTTTCACTCCTCCTGACGCCCATATACACTCCTGGCTGCATTCCAGCACTATTCATCCACACCACACACCTCTCCTCAGAGGAGGAAAAGGGGATTTCATTTAATAGATAGGTTCTCCGTTTAAAGTCACGCTGATTATTAAATAAAGGCTTACAGACATATCCTAACTTAAGCTGTTAAAAGGCTTTGAGAGCAATTCTAATACTGTGGCCTATAAGCAAGAACCAAGAGGTGGTTCGACAAAACGAAACCTTTGAATTATGTTATAATTATAATAATAACCTAATAATAAAATTATAATAATTATAATAATAATGCATTTTTCTAGGCGGCAAATACTTAGATATAGATATATATCTATCCATATATGTAGCCTAGTTATATAGATAGATATATAAGTTAAAAAAAATACCTCAAATATCGTTATAGGCTCAGTTAAAACGAACCACAATTGAACTAACATCAACCAATTGACTGTTAACAATCAGCTATCAAACAAACGTGCCAATTAATACATCCAAAATGAAAAAGAAATGTGTCAGCCTACCACTTTATTAGTGAGAGCAGTCCCATCCCAGTGAAAATGGCTACTGAGAGACAGGTGATGTTTGACAGCGTCAATAAGGCTCCGCTGGCTTCCTCCCTGTGTGTTTAACTTCCCATCTATTATTATAGTGCAGCAGCAGATAGACTTGCAGCCCACATTAAGGTAGGCTGTGATGGTTGGTTAATTATCTCGGGGGGTGTGCCAGGGGCAAAATCTAGTTTTTAAATCTCAGGCTCAGGAGGTTTGGTCAATTAAAAAAAAACAAAAAACACTACAACGTTTAATTAACAGACCATGCAGCTTACACGAAATAGATTTCACACATAATCCAGTATGCACGAGTGCACGATTTCAAAGCATTTTTTAGTCTGCGATAACCCTTAACATATGTATCCTTTTAGCCCTCGTTAAATATAAAAAAAAACATCTCGAGAAACACAATTAACCAATCTAGCAAAGAAAAAAAAACAGTTCCACTGTAACAGCAACGACTGTAGTTTACACAATGTTATGTCGAGATAGATTGTTGAAGATAAAACTAGACAAACAGATATAAATCATGCTGCACACTGCCTGTCACAGTCAATGGCGTTGTCCCACCCTTTCATTTGCTCCGATCTTGAACGTGCAAATCATCGATAAAATCCCCAATAAATCTCCCATTAAGCTTGAGGACGTCCTTCGCTGAGGCAACGGCGCTGATGTCAAAATCTTCCACAGAATTTGTTTTGTTATCTTGCATACTCGTTGTCTTTTGTTTCTCTGGTTCAGAGTCCAGACGCAGGAATCTCTAAATCAAATTAGGGTCCGATTGGATCTATTTACAGCCTGCGCGACGCTGTGAGGATCCACTCCAAGCCTCGGGACTGTTCCGTGTAAATGATCCTGGAGGATTGAAATCGGGACCGGGAGACTCTTGTCTTTTGACTCGAGCGTGGTATTTGATCTTAGCTTTTATAATCCAGGTAGGTATGATGTCAAAAGTTGAAGGGCACGCAGAGGGAGAGCGGGGGATAGTGAGGAAGAATTTGTGCAAGCGCGCTCATACGGAAATCTAATAAAACGACAAACAACAAATTGCCTTGTTTATCCATTTCTGACATTTTTTTTTGTTGGAAAATATTTCAAAGTGTGCCATCAGCAGATTTAAACAGACTACATAGATACTGGGGATCAATAGATACCAGAGCAAAATCACAGATCTTGGAGGCTAATATATAAGATGTCCATATGGATTCATGCCAGTAGCTTTTTACCTTTAAACTGTAAAAGATAACAGTGCTTTGATTCACCAAAACAGGCGATGATTGAAAGCACGTTAGAACTGTATAACACAGATGACACCTTGCATTAATGGACATCTGGTCATCTGTATATTAGATTCATTTTCTCCTCCATTTTGGACGGGCACTTCACCATCCAGGATTTTTCTTTTCTTTTTGGTATTGTTGTTGTTTATGTGCCAACTTACCTCGGCTCGAGCTCTTCACAAGTGATTGGGAGGAGAGAAAAAAAAAACACGCGCTTGAGTTTTAGACCATCTTCGGGGACCGCACGAGCGAGCGAACCAACGCTCCCTATCTGTGTGTAGGTGCAGGCGGCGCGCGGCTTCCTTTCTCTGACGCTGATGGGTTGTTAAGAAGAGCTTCTCTCCCAGCGCGCGCACTCGAGTAACTGTAGCTTGTAAACGAACGTGCGTCTTGGTGTGTCTGTGTGTATGTCTGAGTGAGTAAGTGAGCATGTATGCATGTATGTAGGTACGCGTGGGTGCATGTGCGTGTGGGTGCGCGTGTGGCAACCGTGAGCTACCGGGGACGGGGTTACATACCAGTTAAGGCTGTGATGCCAGCGCCCATATGGCTGGCACGTCACCGGCAAGAGCCATCACATGAGAGCCCGGTGATTGACATGCGCCCGCATTCGGAGAGAGAGATTTGCCCGCGGGGGAAGAGAGACATAGAGAGAGAGGGCGAGAGAGAGAGAGAGAGAGAGAGAGTGAGAGAGAAAGGAAGAGAGAGAGAAAGAAAGAGAGAGAGAGAGAGAGAGAGAAGAAGAAGGAGGAGGAGGCAGGAGGTGGAGGAGGAGGAGGAGGCGGAGGGCTCCGCCATCTGTCACCGCGCTAGAGCTCACACAGCCAGAAAAAAAAGAGGAAAAACAGAAGAGAAAGGGAGAAAATAAAATGGTGGAACAACAAAACTCATCGTTGACCTGTGATGCTGCTTCCAGGGATGCAGACTATTTGTTTAATGAAACCTGTGAATTTCCTCTTTCATCTGCCAAACTCCCTCTTGGAGTTAGAGAAGAGCTGCGCACATACAGTATCCCAGCAGTAACCATGCGGGCGATTATAGAGATATTATTGAAGGTAAACATAGCCACAATAAAGTTTGATCAGGGAGTGTTGTAGTGATTTCTCACTATCGACCATGAAGTATCTAAGCCCTACTATTGCAGTGTTATATGAAATAAGTTAAGCTTAAAAAAAAATAATTTCTACACAAGCAATTCATCACCTTAAAAGGATATGTTTTCATGTACAAGTTTGAGAAGATGATACAATAATACTGTGGAGCCTTTTATAAAATTACATTAATTAACTCTTCAGCAAATGAAAGGTGAGTAAACTGGATTTAGTAGCAGGGTTTACCCTTACATCTCTGGTTTAAGGGCGGTAGGGGGGTGGGGATGCATTATAAGTGCATTAAGGCCCTGGAACAGAAGGCATATTGTTTATTTATTTACCTAATTGGATCAAATTATTCTTCAATGTATTCAGAGGAACAACAACCAAAACCAATTGTGATTTGTTCTCTCTCTTGTGGGCACAAATCCGGGCACAAATGACCCACTTGTCAAAGCTGCAAATTAGTCAGATTAGAAGATATACTATTGCATAGGCTTCTACTGCATGCATGGTGTGTGTGGACTGGTGCTCATGATGTTAAGTGTGAAGATCAAATGTTTACTGGTAGCTCTGGCCGAATGTGTGAGGTTTGGCAAAGATGGTGCTGGTGTTTCCTGCGTGCAATTCTGAGTGAGGGGCGCCTGCAGGGGGGAGCATCAGAGAGAAATGGAAGGAGACACAGTAAGAGGAAGTGTAAGAGAGAGAGAGTGAGACCCAGGTGTGCAGGCCCACTAGGGATGTATGAAAAATGAGGAGGGGGGGGGGCTGTTGATGACAAGGGATTGGTGCTGGCAAGAGCTGGCAGAGGCATGTTGGCGCATCATTGGCGTAGACTATATACATTCCTCGCCACCAGCATCCTGGTCCCTTCAGTATGTCTGCTTCACTGCATTGTGTCCATCCCAGCTCCAAGATCTCTCTATTTAGCAGACATTAGTGGAGTTAATGTGGGAGAAATGAGCTCGATGACCACCAAGTCCAACTTGGCACAAAGGGACACCCACTGGACTGAGGGAACAGGGACCTGGAGGCTGAGAAATAGCTGATAGAAGCTCATCATGTCCTTGGGCCTGCATCACCCCTACATCTCCTCCACGGCCACAATTGAGGGAGCGTTTTGGGGGTTGCGGGGTCATCCCTGGGGTCACAAGTAGTGTGGCAGCTGTGGCTAGGGAGCCGTGATGCCGCACATCCACTAATGTGTCTTATCCCTTATGGGATGAGGGGATGGTAACCTGGCACCACCCCAAACCATGAAGGGTTGATTGTGTCAGTGTGTGTGTGTGTGTTTGTGTGGGTGGAGGGGGAGTAGAGGGGCATCCAGCTTCACTGCCAGCCAAATTGGTGCCCTATCCTACCTCAGCTGCATTGAGGAGGAGGGCGGGGGGTGTTTTTCAACAAGTCCCAAACAACCTTAAGGTCACCTTGCCAAAATAAATGCTAAATGTCAACAGCGTGGCTTTAGCCAGTGCTGGGCAAGAGGCAACCTCAATCAGGGAGGCTTTGATCTGATAATGAAATGCCAGAGGAGAGCTTGTTTGGAATTATGATATTTCAGAATTACTTTGCATCCTGTTTGTGTGCGGATTAGTCTTAAGTAAGTGCCACCTGCTGTGCTTTTTCATAGGCTAAATGCATGTAATCAAAATTAAGCTCTTTCCCTTTAAGATATCAAATTCTCCATCACTTTTTTTCCCCTCTATGGTCAAATGACACCCAATAGCCTTTCAAAGTCATCAAGCCACACCTCTTTACCTTTGTCATCTTTCCCCTCCCTTCCTCCTTTTCTCCCTGTCAGACATGTGAGGTGATGACCTGCACTTCAGTTGTCTTTCTGGAAGAAGTGCAAACTTCTGTTGGCACAAATATGAAATACAGCGTGCACAAGCACGCACTCATACACACACATACACACACAAACACACACATACACACACACACACACAAATACACACACAGACCCTCCCACCCCCACCAGACTCCCGGACCCCATCTGCACTCTCTTCTCTCCAGCCCCCTAATTGCATATGCACAAATGCAAATGCCTATTAATTAATTACTTGACTAATTAGTGCAGTGGTATTTTAGAGCGATAAATCAAGTGGATGGGGCCGAGGATGGCAGGGCAGTAGGAGGGCTATACGGAGCATCAACAATAAACCCACACCAGAGGGAGAGCTCCCATTGTACAAGTCCTGTGTGTGAATGGGAGTGTGCTGTGAAGAGGGGGTGCACACTGTAGCTTCTGAAGTGAAGCACCGTTTAAAAATGCTGAAGAGCCCAAAGAAGTGACCGAGCGAGGTAAGTACTCTCTGTCTAAGAAAGGATGGGAGAAAGGTAGCGAGACGGAGGAGAATACATTTAGGTTGCATATGAGAGTTGACCTCTGCTCCACGAACTGTGTTGTTCCTGGCATGTGGCCAAGCTTGGAGGCTCGTTGCACCTATTTTCACAAAAGGGAAACCAGCAGCTACATACTGTGACTGCTCCTACTGATGCATATTTATGCTGATATTGTAAACCTTGTACAATAGTTCAATGAGCATAACAGTTGGCATCATTTACGCAGTGATACTGATGTGATAATTGTGGCATCTGTGATTGGGAGGTGAATAATTCTGGCAGCCGTGGTAAATTGTGTGTCTGTGTGTGTGTTTGTGTGTGTGTGTGTGTGTGTGTGTGTGTGTTTGCCTGTAGGTGTGCCAGACCCCCACCATAGGTACCCATGGAGATCTCCGGACTGAAATATTCATTCTTGTTTGCTCGCCCAGACAGTGTGGTCCTAATTGCAGCATCAGAAAGCTCCACCTCTCCCTCTCGTCTGGCTTGGCTGCTGTGGAAACAAACCTCATCTGGGAGCAGCATACCTGTGTGAGTATGCGTGTGTGTGTTTGTGTGTGTATGTGTGTGTACATCCGTCCTCCTTTAAAACTAGAGTTGGTAGATTTGTGCTTGGCTCACTCTTCCCTCACTTTCTCACTCATTCACAAACTGCACACAAAAGCACATTTTTAAGGAGCGGTTCACATCATCAGTGTGTCAGATTCATTCATCTAATTTGTCTGCATTTCACACTCTCCGTGTATTTTCAGCTTCCCTACTTCACCCTGCTTGTTGTGTTGGAGTTGGGTCTACTATTGATCTCCCCGTCAACATGTCTGTCTTTCGATCTATCGGTCCACAGGGTGTGCGTGAAGCTTGGGAGTTTTTCATCAGTTCCCGTGCCAACCCGACCCGTGCCTGGCCAAGCTGAACCATCTTGTGGGATTTTTGGCTTTTAATTATAGTAAGAGAGGATTAATTATGGCAGGGGAAACAAGGGGCCATGCATTAT
The DNA here is from genome assembly GCF_013103735.1 of Etheostoma cragini. Lineage (NCBI taxonomy): Eukaryota > Metazoa > Chordata > Actinopteri > Perciformes > Percidae > Etheostoma > Etheostoma cragini. The sequence goes on from NC_048421.1 coordinate 14,800,483, forward strand.
TGATGCTATGAGTGAAGGGCTGGAGGGGGTAGAGGGTGCTAATTAAATCACTGCCCTAACCCTATCCTCAACTCAAATTTAAAATGCCTTCCACTAACCATCAAACCATCCTTACCTTTCCAGGAATCTCACACCGATTTAGTGTTTACTTCATCTTCTAGCACTCAGTCGTGTATCCAAAGATTTTCTCTCTGTCTCCATAGCACATCTTGCCTGCTGCCACATCCTGTTGATAATGATTGGTACATGTATTCAATGTGCCTCAGTGGTGACATGTTTTAAATTTGCTTCTGTCCTAAATGAGCACCTCAGTTTCAATTTCAACCCCCATTAGGAAAGCTTCTTCCAGTCAGCAAGGGACGAGCCTTGAGAGCCAAATGTAGCTAAAGGCTGCCATCTTCTGGAATTTATGTATAATTATCACTTTTTATCATTTCTAAACAACCAGTGACCAGGTATAAGCTCAATGCATTGCCTTTTCTTACACTTTATCTGTTTAACATTGAAATGATGTTTAAGTAAAATAATTATTAAAAAGCTCCATACAATACATACAATTTTGTATTGTGCCATAAGGATACAATCAGAAACTCTATTGGGATAGAGTAATTTTTTAGACATAACTTTCCCGTCACTGTTAGAGTACTAAAGTGTACTGGTAATGACCTATTAAGGGATTTGCATTACGCATAAGTTACACAAGATTTCCAACATCCTTTTTGTCGTTGTTGCTAAAGACCACTAAGTAGACCACAGAAGAATCTTTGATGTCATTGGAATTTGTTACAGTCCCATATTTGTGCTGTTTGTCGCTGTCTATCTTTGTTGAAAGTTTACAGACAACTGTGAAGAGAGGGAAATCTTCAGTTTGCAGGGAACCTCAATTGGATCCCAACAAGGTTTTATGGCACCTTTAGACCCCAGTTTGAGAACAACACTTTGAATTTCTGTTTAACCTTCCACACTGATGCCATGGTCTTCCTATCTCCCGTAATTGGTCTCTTCCCTTTTTATTCCTGTTGTCCTCTTTCTAAATATTCAGTGATTATCCCATCACGCACTGTGTTATTCCAACACATTCCAGATGGATAGTGGTTCCCTGGGGTCTGACATTGCAATGACAACAAGCGGAGTATGTAATCCCCTGTCCATCCCTTTGTTTTTCTGTCATATTTTCTACATTGCCAAGTGCACCACTTTGGGCCAGGTCTTCCGCAGAAGGGGCCTAGTGGTTAAAGAAATCTTCCTTCAATCAGACATCCTGGTTTACAGTCAAATACCCACCTGAACCTGAAGCACCTGAACTATCCCGTAAATTAAACGCTGACTAATCACTGTGTTGCAAAGTTGTGCCAAAGACAAGAAAAAGTGTTAAACACAAACTAATCATTACAATGGGAAGATCCACAAAATGCAAGTTTTAGGAACTCACAAAACATCCTTAGCTGTGTCAGACCTCTGACCTGTGGATGGGGTCAAAGAGAACAAAATGATCAATACAATGACCCATTAGAAGCAATTGTAAATCGTAATTACACCAATGGAACAGCAGATGGTGCAGATCATCAGCATCATTCATTCCAACACAGTGCAACCCAACTAAAGCTGGTACTGAAACCTCTGGGCAGTGCAGCCCTCCCAGCTGGATGTGACTATGACTGTTCATGCAAGCAGTACCTGATTATTGTGTGAATGTATGTTATATAACCGGATAGAGGGGATGAGTGAGGAGTCAAGTGAGGTGTTGAATGACACTGCCTCTCTGTGCCCCTTAACTGAATTACCAGGACACCTGCTATGATGGTACAAAAGCCTCTCTGTGATCATGATTAATGGAATATTTTACCTTTTACAGTGATTTCTGTCCCTAAAATCCCCTGTGAAGGTATCAGCTTATTATTTCTGAGCACCTGCCGGTAGTGAGAATTAGGTAGAATGAGAGAGATAGGTTCGAGAGTGGATACTAAGAACATTGTTTGTTGCATTTTTTATTCTACTGTGTTTTTTTTTCCTTTTGGTTTTGACCTATAATTCCTTCAGAATACATACCCAGAATGTATCTGGTCTTTGTAGCAGGTCAGGTATCAACTGTAGGAGGTCTGATGGGCCTGTGAATGACTTTCATAACAGTGAGGTTTTTGTCAGCACATATTACAAGATGCGTCATTTAGGAGTAGAATTACACACTTTCTTTCTAATCTGTCTTTGTAGCTGGTTTGGAGTGTCTTTAGTGTGTGTGTGTGTGTGTGTGTGTGTGTGTGTGTGTGTGTGTGTGTGTGTGTGTGTCTGTGTCTGTGTGTATGTGAGAGAGAGAGAGAGAGAGAGAGAGAGAGAGAGAGAGAGAGACACACATTTTGTACAGCATGTCCCTGCTTACTGCTGGAGTTATTATCAGGCTTTGAGTTCTCAGGCTGCAAGTGTGATCTATCTTTTAGAGGTTTTTCCTCTGGTTCTGCCAGCACAGGGATATCATGACATGCCTGACACAAAACATATAAACACAGTGAAGTGTAAGAAAAGTAGAAGCAGACACATGTGGGCCTACATACTGATGGGTTTAATCAATGTCTGCAAATACACCAGCAACATCACGAGTGGAGCATGTGACACCTCAGGCTTAATTAGAGGTACAAACAAATACAGACACTTCCAGGGGTATTCAAACATTGCAGAGAGGCTAGAAGTGGTTACATAACATTATACAAATAACAGATCAAACATTGCGAAATTAATAAAAGTGGCGAAGCATCAGTACATTGGAAATATCACGATCAGATAAGGTAAACACAGAACATAAACATTGAGAGTTTTTTTTTAATTTGAGGTGAGGATTAGCTTTGTTAATCCATTCATGCACAAATGATTTCACATACTGAAGAATATCCATTTGGTTTCCAATTAGAGCTATTTGTTCTACTTGTCAGTGTGTCAGTTATGTGGAGTAATTTGTCAGACACCCAAGGAATTTACAATGCCTGGCTGCTCTGACACTTTTGTGTTCATACATTTGACAGATTACCTAACAATTTGTCATCATGCCGCAGAGGGAGAGGTTGCCCATGTTTGTGGTGCAACCATTTTTATTGTTATATTGCTTTGACATTGTGGTGTTTAACCAAAATGTTTACCTTCTCCATATAGCAAAAAGCCAAACAGCTTCACATTTTAATCTAGCCTAATCCAAACTGTTCTTGTGTTGCTGTAGATGACAAGCTGACAGGGCAGAGCGACCCTCCAAGAGTAAATATTGTTAGATTTGCCCAAGAACAGAACGTGTTGTCTGAATTTGAATCAGATTTACTGGTCTCCACATGCAAATACCCTATTCTGTTAATCATTTGGTGTGCATCAAACCTGGTTTAAGCACATAGTTAGGCACTCTCTTTTCTGATCAACTGTAATTAGGTCAATGATCTTTTTCTTATTTTCTATTTTGTGGTTTTACTCTTTTTTCCCTTTTTCCCAAATAAACATGTTTCAAACATGTTTATTTGCAGTTCCTTTCCTCGCTAAATCTGCAGACCAAGGCTGAAAGACACATTATGACCCATTAAAGACAACAATTTTCAAGAGAATTGTGATTATGTATGGAGAATAAATGACTCAGCTTATGTAGGACTCTCAGATCACAGCTGATCATCCTATTTATGTTTACTGCCTTGCACTCGCTTGTTTATATAGTCTGTGATTATTTTCATGTTCTTTCCACTGTTATCTCGGCTTGTCTTCCCAGGTTTGCTCAATCGAGTTACAAAGCAAACTCTTTTGAGATGTGACGCTAAAGGAGAGTTTTTGCGTCAATAAAAACGACTAAGGCACCTGGCCAAGCGTTGGTATTTAACTAGATCAAAGTGAGAATCTGGTCATACAAATAGAGGGAAATGGAACACAGTTGAAACCTTGTATGTGAAAAGGAATTCTGCAAGGAAATGGCAGATGGCACAAAGGATTACTTCAAAGAGTGTCTTAATGCCTTCTGAAAATCATGTTTAACCGTAACTCAACCCTAACCCTACCCCCTTGCTTCAGTAATGTATGCAAGTGGACCCAAGCACACTGTGACTTTGCTTATATTGTAATGTGGTAACAGGCACCACATCCACAGAGCACACTTCTCACTCAACAGTGATGCCTGGTTTAGTTTAGCCAAATAGTTTTGCATTTGTGGCCTGCCCAGGTATTGTATAGGTTAGATGTTTTATAAAGTCATAGCTGTGAAACTATTCCATTCTCAGGTTCTCTGTGACTGCAGGGAGAATAAGGAGGAGTGGGCTCTTCTAATATACAGCCATCTGTCTTGCTGACACAAAGGGGTGACCTGACACCAGTTAATCAGCTCTTAACCATGATGTTAACAGCACAGCTCTTTACTTGTAGTGCCCTCAAATCAAACAAGGGTTTAGCTTATTTGTACAAATCAGATTCAATCTGGAATCTAAATCTTATTTGTTGAGATGGAGAACAAAGGCACTGGGGTGCACCTGTTCTATCCCTTTCAAAAACTCTTCAAGACTCTGACTAGCTAAAACGTTTGCTTCTCACTCCCTTTTTGGCCAGGCTTTAAATTAAAAAAGAAATTCTCAGTTTAATAGTTAATTATTTGACAATTACCCAATCATGGTGTTATTGAATGCTGGAATTCTTCAGCTTGTGGTGAGCCGTTTTCTTCAACAGAGCCTATTACACATTCCTCATAATACATTGCGCAATTCCTGCCGAAGTTATGCAAGCACCTGGCAATAAACCAAATGGCTGTCTGTATTTTGTCTAGCTTGTCCTAAACCTTAACAACCTTTCAGACTTTATTAAGAGATGCAATAATGAGTTGCCACTTGCAGGCATGTGGAGGGGGGGGGTGGGGGGGGCTTTGATTTAGACAGAGTGGCTTTGTAGCAGAGTAAAACCAAACAGTGAATAAATACCATGCTGGCGTGTTCGGCTTGGTCTGACCGCTGGGATAAACACTCAATTGACTGTTCAGTGTGTTTCCAGAGTGCCATGTAAACCTTGACCTTCCTCTCTTGTCTGCCCACTAAGCCCCTGCAACCACTTCACTCTTCCTCTACCTCACTCTTCTTCCTCCTCCCACTCGACCACCACAACTCCAACCCTCTCCATGTCGAAGTTCAACTCTACCCTGAGGCCAAATCCACTGCTCGTCACTGTCCACATTCCTCTGTTATATGAATAAAATAACAGCAAGACTGTGAAAATAGCACTGGGACCGCCCTTCTCTCTATTCCCTTTTCTTTTCCATTAACAATCTGCTTTCTCTCTTCTTCCCTCTCTACATCCATCATTGTCTGTTTGTATTCTCCATTCAAAGATGTTGATATTACATTTCCTTTGTTGTTGTTTTAATATTATCTCATTTGATTTTTACAGTTTGCGGTTTTAAAAACATTTTATTGGGATTTGTTTCCGTTATTAATGAATGTCCACAGGATGGAAGACAAATGGACATTTCGCTGTAACTCATTAGGCAATTTTTGAAAAACATTGGTCATGGAACCACATGCCCTGCCTAATGAATTTAGTGATGTGAGTAGGATGAGCTTAGCTGCTGGATCCTCATGTACATCCCCCCTCTGCATACATCTCTCTTCTTGTTTATCCCTCCTTGCACTCTGCTCCCTCCCACTCTCAGCATAAATCTATCATTCACAAATAGAGGCCAAAAGAGGCTCAGCTGATGTGATGAGATTATTTTTTTTCTGATTACAAATCAACCTCAGCTTAGATAGCTAGAAACAGCCGCTTTCCCTCCACCCACTGTCACATCCTCTTTCCTCTCCTCCCCTATTTGCAATGGCCCCTCCCCTCTCTCCTATTATCCCCACCTTCTTTTGGACCTTGGTCCCTCCCCTCTCCTCCACCCACTTCTCTCCTCCACAGCCACATCTAGGACGTGCTTCATTCACTCCAGCTGCACAGGTTGTAAAGGAAAGGGAGAAAGAGTTAGAGAGGGAGAACCGGAGAGGTAGAGAAGTTATAAGCAACTGCTGGAGAGAGGAAAGAGGACAGGAGGTTGAATTGTGTTCAGTTTTTAGTTTTTCTAAGAGAAGAAGGGAGTCAGAGTGTGACGGAGTGAGGCTGGAGAGAGAGTGGGGCTTACAGCAGTGAGAGGTGTCATTCAGGGAGGTTATAGTGATTTTCTGCAGCGACCCCTCATCTCCGCTGGGAGTCAGACACCCAGGATCCAGAGCCATGGAGCCCCATGTGTCCACCGAGGACGAGGGGGAGCCAAAGGAGAGAAAGATCCATTTTGCTGTGCCGGCCTCTGTACCCACCAACCTGGACCCTCGGCAAGTGGAGATGGTGAGCAGGTGGTGGACAGATTGGTGTTTGACCCTGGGGAATCAATCAATTTCTTAGGATTCTTATTTTTCTATATGTATATATAGCTCTGACTTGCTTTTGTGATTGATTTACATTTTTTAAGTTTCACAGCTGAATTTCTTATGGACCAAAATCCCCTCTGCCTTCCACCTAGTCATTTAAGCAGAGGGGTAGCATTGTTCAGTGTAGCTATGAAGTGCTGTACAATAACTGGCCAAATTTCTCCCCTTTAAAACATCTTCAAACTGCATCACCTTTTCTTTCTGCTTCGTTTCATTTTTGACAAGTTTCTTATGCAGGGCCAGGTTTGTTGGGTCAGTCTGCACACATTTGAGAAATTATGATGACATTTCCCTCTTGCTGTTTCCTCATGAGTGCCTTGTTGTCTCATCTGGACCTGTTTAACAATGTGACGTTGACTTGAAGAGTCATTATCTTGCATATGAAGCTCTTTTGTAACCACAAAGCAACAAAAAGCCACTGTTAATAATTACTTTTCTGTCTTTGGCTGCTTGTCACTCTCTGCCTGTGACTGATCTTTGTAATCTGAGTCTTTTTAGTATTTCTTCAGTATTTTTTTCCCACAGAGATGTCTAATGACTGACTCAGCATAGCCTGTATCATTCTATGAAATGTTTAAGCTCCTGATCTTTCTTTTTTGGCTCCAATGCTGGTGGCTCTTATTTTAGAGCAGGGGAAAGTGGGCCAAGTATGAACCGTTGCTGAGGTAGATTGAGGCCAATGGCTGATTCCTCCTGAGAGCTTGAGGAAAGATGGGACAGGAAAGCAATAGAGATGTGCAATATGAAGTAAAGTAGAGAGAGAACGACACACAACCTAATCTTTGGGTTCATCTGTCTGGGGTCACCTCCCTCATTCACTGTCCTTGTTTCACAGTTCCCATTAAAGAAGCTTTTGATGAACTAGACTGACTTGCAACCATGCTCCATCATTTACCTGACTGATTATCATGCAAGAAGACGTTTGTTTGTTTGTTTGTTTATTAGTGAGAAAGTGTGACAGTTGCGCTTTTCTTGGAACTTTTCTTTTTAGGCTTTTCTTGAATCAAGTGTAAATTTCTTGCCTGACACGACCAGCTTTTCACATAATAATGTTGCAAAACAACTTGTTTCATGTAACGTTTTCATTTTGAAGACCAATACTAAATTGTAGATTGAAGGACTTGTATCACTTCAATAGACTGCCACATACAGGAACACGTAAACGCTTGCTCTCTTCACGTCTCCTGCTTATTTTCTGTCTTTCATGCATGCCCTGTCATCATGCTCTTATCTCTGTCATCTCATCCAAGAAACCACAGGATATCAATCTACCATATGTGAGCTGCTTCATTACATGAAAAAAATTCTCTCACTTCCTTCTGTTTTGGGGAGGACCTTATTGCTCAATCACCTTATGGCCAAACAGTGATCAGCTATATTTAGGCTTGTTACCAGTTGATTCAAATACCTATGTAAAGTAGATGTTTCAAGAGCATGACAAATATAAAGCTTCAGGCTGTTTGTTTATGATTGTGTGTGCAGGTGAACAAATGCTGATTGTTATGACAAAGCAAAAAATGCACTGAAGGGGACTATGGGAAACCAAAGGGCGTATAGGGGAGGATGTGTTTACGTGTGCTTAAAAGCAGATAGCATCTACCCAAGCTGATGAATGTCTCCAGGGACATGTGGGTGGGCAGGGGTAACAGTTAACAGCACTCATTTCATTCCCTTCCCCTCCCACAGCAATTACTGTCACCCACAAGTCCATCTTCGCTAATGAGTTGCAATGACTGCACCATTCTTTCAAATTTGTTACACAACCGGTGACTCCTTACTGTTCTTTCTGTTGGCATTTAAACCCCAAAACCGTTATCACCTAAACTCCCAGGGCCTTGTTGCTACGGAGACAGGTTGCACAACTATGTTGCCCGAGGTCCCCCCACAATGTCCCAGAATCTAAAAGATCAACTTTAATGGACAGTTCTGTCTGTCTGATAGGTTGTTTACATCAGTGCGGTTACATGTTTGTGGATATGTGGGAATGCTCTTTAATGGGTTGTGTTAATGTGAGAGGCACTTTCATACATCCCATTCAGTGAAATATTGCACATTGTCACTCCGTGAGGAATACATAGGGAATGTATTCTACTTTGTCAGCAAGTTCTACCATAAAAACCCTTACGTTTTGAGACTTGAGTTGCTTACATCTTCTTCACAACATTAAGGCAGATGGGATTGGGTTTGTTGTTTTCAAAGCATTGAAAAATGACCTTTAAAAAAAAAAAAAAAACTCTCTCAATTACAATGTTCAGGTTACTCAGTATAATCCACTGACCTCACTGTGAACACATTTCTACCAACCTCTGAAAACAGTCCTCAATAGGTTCTGTTCACTGTCCAAAACAACCTGAACGTCACAAAAATAAAATCTTATCGTAAGTGAAGTTTTCTCACTTCACTTCCAAATGTTTTCCACTCGTTTAAAGAAAATTAAAGTTGTGTAAGCCATTTTAATTCGACATCTACTATTAAGCCCTCAAATGACTTCACCAGAATTTTTCATAAACACATTTGTCATCATATTTCTTTTTTTGTTTTCCAATGCCATCCTGTACATCCCTGGCATATCTGAGTATATTTTAAGTCATGTTATGGTCTCCTATCTTCTTGTAATCCACTTGGGATAAATATATTTTTTTAAAGATTATCACTTTTTAGTAATCTTTGAGAGGTCATGAGCAAAGTTGTGATTGTCTGCAACAACACGGAGGAAGCACATGGCTGTGTTTACCATCCCTACCCCCACTCCACAAACACGCACACACACCAATCCTGCATGCTTTGCAAGTGATGTAGGGTAATGTGCGCCATGGAAAGAGATTAGGGTCATGGTGCAGACACTGCATCCCTGCTTACCTCCAAGTCTGCCTCCCTGTGGACTCAACAAGCAGACATCTCCTCTCTCAACCCAACCTGATCTGGTCAGCTTGGACTGATTCTTTGAATTGAATCACACTCAGAATATCAAAGGATACGAAAGGGCATCGGTCCAAAGCCTTCCAATGGAAAACACTTCCCCATTAAGCTATATTAAAAGGGGTTAGTGGGGGCATGATTTAGGTTCCCCTTGCCACGCCCACTCTCCCCACCCCTGTTTAACCCTGCCCAGTCCAGTCTCTGGGTTAAACGTCAAACAGTGACCTTTGATGCAGTATGTGTTTGTCGTAAACATTAGCAGTTTGGGGGACTGTCGACATGCACTGCGGAATAGCACAAAGCATGCTGGGACTGGGCAGGACAGGGCAGTGATTTTCCCCTTGCATGTGGACTGTCTGTAATGTCGCTGTAGTGGTGTGACTCAGTTTGCCCAATCACATGATTGGCCAAATACATGGAAACAATTCTTATATTTGTTTTAGAGTTGCCTACTCAAAACAGTCTGTTGAAGTTTGTAGTTGCAAAAACAAATTAAGATAAAATGATTATTATTATTATGGGAAGATGAATTGCCTTGCTGGAACCCACAGATTGTAATTACAGTTTGGACACAATCAATGGACCTCTGTCTTCTGTAGACTGCGTATGTGTTTGTTCCTCCCAGTTTTTGACAGTCCTGTCATTAGTTAATGACTTGGAAAATAGAACATAAATATTTTCATGTTTTGCATCTGTCTAAAGCATTTAAGCCCAAAGTTTCCATTCATGTTCCTATTCCACTTTGTTTTGGCAGTCTATGTGCACAAAAGCCTGTTTATTCCATTCAATTATTATTTTCCATTCTCAAATTCACATCCTAATGATTATAATAACTGAACAGTCTGTGTCATAATGCCTGCTGCATCACAGGCAACGGGCCCTGTCCAGAACCTTATGGAGGCCTGCAATGCTGCAATAAGGCCTTCTTAGCCTTTCACCTCATGGTCAACTAATCCTCTGTTGTCAGTAGGTGTCGTTATTCCACTCAGTCACTTATTCATCGCTTCAAGGATCTTTGTTAAGCAAACTAAGTCAGGCTGTAGTCAAGAAATGAAGAGATACAGCCCAATTATGTGCAATCATTCATTTGCAATCACAGTGCACCTGAACCAACTTTTAACCCTGGCTATATAGTAACAACAGCAGTGACCATATCTGGATGAGGATTAGAAAGGCAAAAGTGACACAGCAGGGGGAGAATGGGGGTGGGGGATAAGGGCTTACCGCACCAGGAGCCGACTTGTCACCAAATGTGTCCGATGTCAGTAGCCTATGTTCTATTCAATAGGAATCTGGACCTTGAACGGCATCTTTGAGCTGCCTTCCTCCCTCCTGATTTTACTTTCAGTGTCAGGAGCTGGAGTCCCTTTCTCCCACCATAGAGCCGAAGGATGGTCAGACTGATGCAGGCTTGAGGAGCACTGAGGCGTGACTGAAAACCAATGGGATTGGTCTCGAGCTCTGTTTCATCAACACAGAGAAGACATGGCATTATGTTGTTGCTGCTGCTGTAATCACTGATTTTCGTCACAGCAGTTGAGACATTTGTTTTTCATGTTTATCTGCCCACAACTTAATGGGCTTACAGAGGCACAGCAGGTCATCTTCAATGTGTTAAGGGGGAACGTCCCAAGGCAGAAACAAGGTTATGAACAATATAATAGTAACACGTGGTTTGTTGTACTTAAACAAATACAAAACCTGATTTTGATTGTAAGTGAGGCCTTTTTCATCCAAACAATCTTTTCGTCAAATATCACCTGTGGGTACTGGGTACAAATGACGTTGCAAATGAGTAACTATAGCTGCCCTTTGTTTGTACCTGCTTGTTGACCTCTGGAACTGGTCTTTGTCAGTTGCACAATGGGAATCACTAAATTTGAGTGCATGAACAAAAAAAAGCAGATTTATGGTGTTTGCAAGCTGTTTGAGGTCCATCGTCTTTGTGAAAGATTTGATTGGCATCCCCCCTGTTGTCACCTCACCCTGTGTGTTGCTCTAGCGTGCACTGTGACCTGGCGGGTGGCTTCCTGTCACTCATTAGACATAGACACATAATCTCCTGTGTTGAGATGGTAAACCATTTCTTACAACAGAACAACAGGCCAAACCAACAGACAATTACACAAATGTAGGGGGAGTTCAGCGAGACAGAGGAGAAGGAGATGGGGGGTGGTTGTCTGAGTGTTGTATCATTCTGTTGTTGCTGTATGTTGAGAAGCAACATACAGCAGCTTCTATGACTTATGGGAGTTCAATGATGCTGTTCAATTGAATAGAAATGAGCCCATGTGCATATCTCACCTCACTGAGCTGTAATTGGGGTTGAAATTTGCATAACCACGTCCTTGACCCTTTTTAAAACGTTTGGAAACTCGAGAAGTGGGTGGTACTTATTGACTAACTGTCTGTTAGTGATGACTGAGTATTGCCTGAATGTGTCTGACAGAGCTGTTTGTCACGTGGTCTATCTCATCACTGGCCTTTGGTCGTGTGTGTGTCATGCTTATGGGTACATTTTGTCTGCCAGCTTCATCAGGAAGGGGCAGCGTAGGCTGGTATTTAGGTTCAATCATGACAACAGCCAACAGTCTGTCCAATTATTTAAGCAAAACACAAAGCCTAAAGAATCTAATTCCTTAAATTTCAGTGTGGACATGCTCACGAACAAAATAGCAGGCAGAGATGACGTCAATGTAACAACGCAGATATTTTGCATCTTGGAGCTCACAAACAGTTCCATGTGTTATCTTTTAGCCTCCCTCCAATAAAACCTAAAAAGACACGGCACACTGTTAATCACACTAACCAGATACCAGCTTTAGCTTTGTATTCATGTAATTTGCCGAACATTTTTCTCAACAGCAATTCAATCAGGAGAGACATGTTTGCAGATGTGCAAATAAGACAGCTCAAATAAAATGTACAAAGTCTTTGGCAATTAGACTATATTGCTACACAAATCTTTTGTATATCTACATATAGGGCTAGAGAACCATCAGACCCCCCCGATGGAATCTAGACACCTGTGGTGGCGACGAAGGAGCCCGAAGACCAGACCTGAAGGAGGCTCTGGACCGGTCAGCTGGAGTAGATGGAGGTGTAAGTGGAGGTGGAGGGTTGCACTCTTTGCCTGCAAAGACAGCTGAATAGCAAAGGGAGAATCAATTATTTAAAGCAGGGTTGTGACCCTGTGATTGTCCCTTAGCATTGTGTAACGATTCTGATTGGTTTAGCAGAAAGGTGAACGCCTTCAACAGCTGATTTGAGTCAGGTGGAGCATTGACTTAGCGGGAGGTCTTCCTGAAAGGATTTACGCTGAGAACATTTCAATCAGAAGAGACTAGTTGCAGATATGTGACAGTTATACGCGCATGATTAAACATTTATTAGAATATTTATTAGGATAACAGCTGAATTGATTTAGGTGTGCATCAATTAACAGTTAGGCCTTTCTGAAAGAATTTACACTGAGCTACATTTGTGCTCTTGCACTATTTGCAAAAATGGATTTATGTTTTACATTACTCCATTTTACCATTTGTGATTGAACTTACAAAACATTTCCAAGAAACATGTCCATAAAACGTGTGTTTTATTTGTCAAAAATGTGTCACCACTAGAAATGTATCAAAAGAAGAAAAACACTCACACTGAGAGGGATCATTTTTCACTTTATTGTGTTATTGAACTCATAGCGAGATTGCACTTACACCACATGGGGTTCTGCCGCTTCATTTCAAAGGCTCACCGGGGGTCAGGGCATGGCCCAGAGAAAATGGCAACACCATGCCCTTGTCTAATTGAGTTGCTCTTCAGAGTTCAACCAGCTAGAGAGCACGACAGCAGAGACAGGGAAAAAAACAGCAACAGGATGGACAGAGATGGTCTAAAGAGGAGAGAGACGGAACTTTGTACTCAGTTAACGTACTTGAGGTTGTAAGGAAGAAACGGTAATGACAGACAAACTGGAGGTGATGGAAATTGTCAGGGTGAATGATTTATGTGCTGCCCCATGGAGTTCATTTTGAATAATAGTAATAAAAGTGTATGAAAAGTAACAAACCAAAGATGTAATCCACCTTCACTGGAAAGAACAGCAGAGCTACTCCACGCAGAAACTCTTTTCAAAAGGGCACAAACTTCACACACAAGACCTACATTTCTTTGCACAAATTTTCTTCATATACATCCCAATAGTTTCTGGCTGAACAATATGAGTATGTTCCCATTGGTTTACTGCCACATGCAGACATAGGTACCTACTGCATTTCTGAGTGATGTAGTGGCACGCGCTTGTGGGCAGATGCCATAACAGAAAATCAATCTTGTATAAATCCATATCTATCCATCCAGAGCTGGGTTACAGCTGGGCCAGGAGGAAGAGAGTTAGAATAGCTTCATATGAATCTGAGTGATGCCCCCACCCCTGTCAGAGAGAGTTGACACACTGCTTAATAAGATGGCCCAACGTAATGCAGGACTATTGGACACAAGAGATTTAAGCTGACAGGGAAGGAGATCTGAGGTGTCTTTCTCTTTGTATTATCTTTGTGTTGAGGCCAGATCTGCACAGCAGACTCCCCTCGAGATGCTGCGACTGTTAGCGCTGGTGCGAGGGCCCCAGGGACCCCTCTGATCTAGTTTATGCCGTCCTACTGCCGCAGCTTTTTATAGTCCCAGCCACGAGAGCACCGGCAAAGAGGACTGGCTCTAAAGAGCAGAACTATATCAGCCGATCTGCACCCAGGCTGCTACGTAAGACTGTGCTGAGGCAACACAAATACACACATGTGCAGAGTCAATATTTACCAATGATTCATGTAGACCACACAGCACAGAATGAGGTATTGGAGTCTTAAATTAAAATCATCAAGTATACTTCCCGTCCTTGCCTCTAATTACTTAGGAATATAAAGCCATGATTGTTTGCTTAAAATTTAATAAGAGAGGATTACATCAAAAGACATACGTAACATTGTGTAACAAAGTTAATTTAGCAATCAGCAATACAATGAATATTCTCTCTTCCTCGTCTGTCACACAATGCAGTCAGCACATCATTCAAATTCACTCATCAGATTTAGATAAACTGAAACATCTCATTTGCTACGACCCATTAGCCAATGTTTCCATTGAGATCAAAGTTCTGTGTGAAATCTAGAGAGGTGCTGCTTCCTCTCAGAGAAGCCTGCAGACGTACACCTGTGGAGCCGCTGAAAGGCCACAGCAGCAGCCTGCTTAGAGCCCCTGCGTGCAAGTCCACTGCATCTCAACTGATCTAGGTACAAAAGCAATGGCTGCTGGCAGAGGAGAGGGTTTGGGAGATTGGAGCCAAGGGCTTTAGGGAAGTAGAGGAAGGATGAGGGATAAAGCGTAGCAGGAGTAATATCACACACTGTGCCCCAGTGTATGTGAGAGAGTAACACACATATTACGTAACTCTGGGAGAATGGGATTGGTTTTAAGGCTGGCAAAAACCAAATTTACAGGTTTAGGCAAAATTACTAAAGTCACTGCATATTCATGTCATCTGGCGTTGCCAATATCATACAGTAGCACGTCACCGCCACCACCACCACTGTCACCATCACCATGTTCGTGTGTAATGTGAATAGAAGAAAGATACATCTGTGTGTGCTTGCTACAAATGCCTTTATGTATATTATGTTGACTGGTGTAATTGTCTTTGCATCTATTTTACAACCTGTTTTAAATTTAATTTGGGAGGACTGTTGTCTTTTTCCTGGTTTATAAGGTTGTGTCTTGTCATTTCACAAGACCACCATGATGATTACATGATGACATTAAGACAGTCATCTACATACACACACACCCCAAACACACACACACACGCACCCCAAACACACACACACACACACACACACACACTGCGAGCACACATTCAGGTAAATAGATCATCAGATTTCCAGATGATGTTTCTCAGTGACCTCAGTTATCTAACACAACTATTTTACCTTCCATTTTTCTCGCCGTCTGTATTTTTATCTCTTTGAATCTTTTCCTGCTTTCATTCTCTTTAATTCTGCAACTGTCCCTTTCAACGACACCTTATTAGATGTCATTATCAGGGGTGATGCAACGGACTTCAGACAGTAAAAACAGCAAAACTTTGGAGATAAAGGTCCAAGGCCTTGGACATTACATACATCAGTCTGGAAACATGTAATGTGGAGCTGATGAATGTTATCCTTTACATATTAGCCCTGTTGATTAATTCAGGGCTGTATTTTCTATTAATGTAACACAACCATACCTTAAGAAACACAAGCAGGACTAAAAGATGTGGTGTGACAGCTATTTTGTACTTTCAAGACTAAACTAGAAACTTAGTGCTTAAGTAAAAAGTTTAGCTATGATGTGAAATTCTGTATGAGCTAAAGTTAATTAGGGCTACAGCTAACAATTTCATTGTTAATTAATCTGCTGATGACATAGTCTTTGAAAGGTCTGAAAATAGTAAAAAAATGTCCATCCAAGTTTCTCATAGTCAAAGATGACCTCATCATCTTGTTTGTTCTGACCATTCTTAAACTAAAAGACATTTAATTTACAATTACACAAGGAAAAGCAGTGAATATTGACAATTAAGAAGCTATAACTTAGAATTGTTGGGCATTTTTGCTTGAAAATGACATTCACCACTTTAATTAATGTAGACTTGTAACAATTTATTGGCATGGATAAGTTAACCAGCAGAACCATTACGTTGTCCCTTAAACCTTCCTCCCTATAACCGTACAATACATTGTCTACATGATCCGTGCTCTCTGTTGTGGGTCTCTGTGTGAGACACCTCAGACTGCCCTGAAAGGCTGGGAGCAGGTGTCAGGCAGGCGGAGGCAGTACGGTTCACAGCTCCATGAAGCTCCAGGCCTCCACACCTTGCCAGGGGGAGATGTGCGGGAGCCCTGTGGATGTTCCCTGCCACTAAAGAAAGAAAGAGATCAAAAGGACAGCCAAGTCAAAAGTAACTTAAATTCAGTTCTGATGCATTCTGGTGATAGAGGTGAGAGTGAGGGAAATGTCACTGTCAAAGAATGAAGGATGGACATGGAATTAAACTAATCTAGGAAGCAGAGGATCAAGTAAGATGGAAATGAGAAGTGAATGAGAGAAAGATGCATAGCGTGAGAGATCCAAAGGAAATAGTACAGCTGGAAGTTGCCTGACGAGATTAAAATCTCACAAATAAGAAGAAAATCCTCATTTGATTACTCTTTTTACCCCGAAGCCCGGCAAGCCTCTGCTTTGGCAACGTGTGCCTCACAGTGATGACCCATACCTTGCTTAACAAGACATATGGGAAACAACCACAAACACGACTCACTTTTTGGAGCAGTTTAACGCTAAATAGAGCCGGGCTACTTAACTCTTACTGCGATGTAATGTGGTGTTGTAAACAGTGAGGGTTCATGCCATGGCCAAGGTTAGCTTGCTCCACAAAGGAACCTTTTCAATACCTCGTTTATCTGACATGCCAAGTCTACTTAGCTCACTCAGCTCCACTGCTTTTATTCTCGGAACACTTTATTTTATCCAAAACGTATTTTTATAGATGCTAAAGGACGCTTTTAAAAAGTTAGTTGGATCCTTTAAGCAGACCAGAGGCTGTTTCAAACTTAAACACAAACACAGCAAAACACCCAGAACAACTTCTCAAACCACTCTGGCAGAATAATAAACGTCTTTGCTGCAAACCTGTAATGGGTGGAAGCTTACAATTATTTTCATCACTGATTAATATGTACAATATTTGTCTGATTAATCGATTTATCATTTAGTTTTAAAATAATCATGAAATGCCAGATCAGAATTCCCAAAAACAAGTTCCAAGGGGCCAAAACCAGAAGACAAAGATTACAATTCCCAGTGACATTCTGTATATCAGAGAAAAACAGCATTTTGGCATTGATTGATGACTTAAAGGACTAATCAATTATCAAAATAGTTGATTATTATATGCTTATTTTTTGGCCAAAATACAGCTAAAGACAAGACTTGTATCCTAGTCCTCCTACACAACCCTGTTTAAATGAGCTTTGAGCTTTTTAAACCTTGTTCAACTCTACAGAGGGTTAAGGTTTTATAACAATTTTGGTGTAGGTTGACTTTAAACTAAACTAACTTGAACATTTTCAACCCTGTTGTTGTTGTTGTTGTCACAAGAAAGGCCAAACTGTAAAAGTGCAGTCCCAAAGGCAGGGCACCATATTGGCAAGCTGGAGGGGCATAGCCGGGCATTTGGAAACTGGAAACTGTGTGTGTCGCCATCAGATAGGAAGACCGGACAGCGTATGGGAGTGTCTGGGCTGATTGCTGAGGCTTATTTTGTCTAAATTCCACTTTTCCATTATCCCTCTCTCTGTGAGGGTGTATATGATCATGAATGGTGCACTCAGGTGATCAAACACGCTTGTGTGTTGTGTGTATAGGTCATTCAGTTCAATTAAATCCTGTATCAAACGTTTTATCACTCTATAAATGCTGGATAATTTGAAACTTCAGCAACAAGCATGAATTTAGCTTCTGTTCTGCACAAAGAGCCTTTCACTGTATCTGTCTATGAAATCAGAAAGTTACATAATGAATCTTCTTCTGCTCTATTGACCATGGAATGGGCTGGGCAGACAACTGGGCAGCAGCACTGTTGAAGGCAGAAAGGCCCCAGCATTCCCTTTACCAGCATCAACTGGCAATAGCTTCCATTTAAATGATCAAGTTTTGTGCTGAGCATTATTAATAATACAGTGCCATACAGTTTATTATTCATTTATTTATGTCTACCCTTTATGTTTGTTTATAGATCCGGCGCAGGAGGCCAACACCTGCCACACTGTTTAGAGTAGCTGACCAATCATCTCCTGAGGATGATCAGTCCACCCATCAGGTAAAGGTGAATTCCAAACCTTTGCTATAATAATTATCTGTGCATTCCCATCTGTCATGTCCACTTAACCCCATGAATATAAGAATATCCCACCCTCATTTTGGAATTAACCATTTCATTGTTTTTTTTTTGTGTTTTTTCAACCAAATGTTTTACTTGCCATTTCATTGTTAAACATCATAATGCTTTGCTTTTCTATTATCTGCTGTCTGTCTAAAAAATATCAGTATCTGGTATTTACTTTGTAATGTTATAACTTATTAAACCCTGCTATATCCTTCAATGTGTCCATCATCACAAACTCATTGTGTGTAGTCAGCCATTTTCAAATCCCCCAAAAAAGAAGGTTCAATTTTGACCTTAGAATTGTGTTTGACAAACAATTATCCACTGAGAAAGACCACAAGACGTGACTGAAAGATTGAAAAAAAAAAAAAAGTAAGTAAACCCTGTGATAAGAATTTTTTGTTGAATTTTAAACTATTAAAGAAAGTGTTGATGAATTAAATATTCCATGCAACACTTTGGGGAAGTGTTTGCTGTGATGGAGAAGCTAAGTATTCTTCTCTGTAAGCCAAACCCGTCCTGGCTGACGAACACATGCAGTGCCATGGAAAATAAGGTAGTATAAGAAAAAAATAACTTTTTAATATGATGTAAAGGTGCAGCCATGAAAAACGTGGCATTTGGGGTTTGAAGATGTCTGTGGGCATCATCAGCTGCATCATGAACGGTGCCACTGTGAATGAAATTTGCAATATAATTAATTTGCCATACTTTGCCTTCTTTTTTAAGAAGACATATGTGTGAATTCTTAGAAACAAACTTCAATCCCCCTGCTACCTTTACTGTTTTGTGTATTGTTTCTTCTCTTGGATGATTGACCTTCACTTTGCACAATGATGTATGGTATCTATGTGCAGAGAAGGCTTTTTCTTTCTTTTTTCTCTATGTTCATCTTCAATCTGATGTGTTCCTAGTGTATAGAAGGATTTTGGGAAAGGACAGTTAATTTGGTGCCAATCGTGTTCCAGTATGCAACACATTAAGTGTGACATGAAAACTTGAAGTCTCCAGTCAATACACATAATGAAACGAAAGACATCTTGTGTCCAGAAATGAACAACAATGTATTCATAGATTCTGGAGTGGACTAAAAAAACAAACAGTATCAGAAGAATTTTTTTGTCTTAAATCATGCCTGGGGGGGATTTCTAAAGAGAAAGTTACGTGGTGTATGTGGGGTAATGTTTCTCTCTCTTTGTTCACAGTGGGTCGTAGGAGAAAACGGAGTGCTCAAACCAAAGCGTGTCAATCCAAACGTGTATCAGCCTCCATCACTCAGAGGTAGGTGTGAGCAGTAATGGTGCTACAGGTGGTGGTTGTGTGGTGTGCTTCATCCTTGTGTTTAAGTCCTTTTTTTGTTTTACCGTGCTTCGCTGCAGTCAATTTTCTTCTTGCTTTCTATGCTTCATAATAGCAGACAAAGGGGAAAATGCGTGTGACAGATGGGTAGATGGGCATTAAGAGCCTTTATTTCTTTTCTTTCTGCATATGTGTGATGTGTACAGGCATTTTTCTGCTCTTACTGTACAATCTAGTAACAGGATCTGTATATTTGTGTGTTACAGAAAGAAAGGGAGAAAGAGAGAGATTAGAGTGTGACAGCTGTGAGACACCGAGTGTGAGTCTAGGAAAGTCTGGATCATCCAGGATTACAGTCAGTTGTGTATACAGCTGTGACACACATACACAGACATGAACACACGCATGTAGACAGGATAAAATAACATACATGAACATGTACTTTCTTTTGTGTTTATGCATGTGGCTTCCTGCTTGCTGCATATGGTCTTTAAATTAGCAAAAATCTACTTAACAGAGCTTGTCAGCAGAGCTTCATTTAATCAGAATTTCTGTGTGTGTGTGTGTGTATGTGTGTTGCATGTCGAGTGATGACATAATGAGCCAGGAAGCCTTATTCCTGCATCAGAAATATGTCCTTCATCCACTCCTACGCAGAGATTGGAAGAGAGAGCCACCTCAGAATAACTTTTAATTAGGTAACCTACCATAAGATAGAATAAGTGACCTGCCTTGGTGCTGTACTGTGTATCTGAGGGTGTGAAAAAGAGAGGGAGAGAAGTCAAGGTGACCCAAAAGTAGTAAGGAAGGGTCTGAGTCAGCACTGCTAGGCGAAAGCGCTGAGGTGGTCAGGCAGTCGAGGAAAGAGGAGGGTACAAACAAACAGATGGGAGAACAGGGTGAGAGTAGGAATAGAAAACAACAGAAGAGGCACAAAATATCAGTGTGAGATACAGTTTTGCCGTTTCCTGCCTGTCTGTCTGTCGGTGCATGTGTTTAATTGGCTTCCTGCCTGGCATGTATTCAAAAGCCCTTGTGAAGCTTGATAAAAACTGACAGTGTTGAAGCGTGGTAAAACCAAAACAACATATCCCTCTATTCCTGTGTCCGTGTGTTTGTGTGGCTGTCTCCCTATGCGCGTTTGTGTTTGTGTGTGTGTGTGTCTGTGTGTGTGCTGTGTTTACCTGTGTGTAGCTGTGCAGAAGATGGCTGAAGCCCATATGCAGAACCTAGGTATCTACCCCTCTTTAGAGGACCCTTGTGAAGGGGGGGACGAAGACGACCACTGGCAGGGAACAGAGGGAGAGGACACATCTCCCACCAAAGTTGCTGGTGAGAGGGAGGCTCTATGTCAACTGGCTGGGAACACAACAGCAGCAACACTGTACACAGTGGCAGCAAGGACAATATTGTTGTTGTTGTATTACAGACAAATACACCCTGTGACACTTGAACATTGCTTTAAACCAAACACCGTGCACTGATTATATGGGCCTGGTTTGGGTGTTTAGTTGTGTGCCGTGTAATTTTAGATAGGTGTCAGATCAGATAAATGGTGTATTTGAAACATCTCCAGCACAGCTGCAACGAGAAAAAGAAATGTAACTCAAAAATCGGATTTTCTATACAGTTCTACTTATTCCAAGGTTATTGGAGTAGTTTAAATCAAACACAAAACTCAAAAATCTGGGAAAATGGTATTCTGAAAATGAAATTGTGTATTAGAAATCATGCAGTGGGCATCCGGCTGGCGATCAATGCAGTGTACGATTATCTAAAGGTATACTTTTCCTTCAGGTTTGTGTGAATGGTTTGGCCTTTTC
Source organism: Etheostoma cragini (assembly GCF_013103735.1). Taxonomy (NCBI): domain Eukaryota; kingdom Metazoa; phylum Chordata; class Actinopteri; order Perciformes; family Percidae; genus Etheostoma; species Etheostoma cragini. The sequence goes on from NC_048421.1 coordinate 14,821,902, forward strand.
CTTTTATATTTATCCTGATTGTGTCTGCAAACACTTTGTGATTTCAGGACTAATTTGTCTCTCGTCGTTGATAATCCTCCTCGAACACTGTTTCTTTGTTACAGCATGTGAGACAGCAACAAGTTCTGCATGATCAAGTTTGTATTCACTGTTGACTGAATGTAAAAAAAAAAGTAAAGTAGGCAGATGTAAAAGAGCAGGACATATTACAACTTTTAACCTGCTCTGAAATCATGAAATCCCTTTCTTTCTCAGTGGAACAGATTCTCTTCTCAGAGGAAAAGTTGTTTTCAGGGTAAGGTACGCTCGTCTGTGGGCCGGCCGCCGCATATGAAGCTCTGTGCATTGAGAGACATTGAGACATATTGGCATTCTGTCTCTCGCCCCAAATCTGTCAGAGGGCACACTGCAGCTGACTAAAGGCCTGGACACAACAAAGACGTCAGGGAGGATTAACAAGCACACAGAGCAGGCTATCTGTGCTGATCCTGCACTGTATTCTACTCCGGTTGTTTAGAGTAGAAAACCTTTTGATTGAGTTTGAGTTATGTGAAGCAACAAAATATCTGTGGATACCCAGTATGACTCAACTTTAGTACACAAATATCAAGTTGAAGTGAACTTTCTTTTGCATATACACTCTCACTATTAATCTCCATTATATCACATGAAAACAGTTGCATTTTATTCAGAATTATTGCTTTGTCGGCACAGATGACAGGCCATCTTAATAACTCCCCCAATATTATCCAAATGGGATGTGGAAAGATCCTGGCTGGGTCATCTGTTCTTTTCAGTCGAGTGACACAGTTTGGGCTCGGCCTGTGTTATCACAGACAGAAAATAGATCAAGGAAAACAAGTTATTCAATCTGGAATGTCAAAAAAAGTGACATCTGATGAAAAGTATATACATTTCAAAAACAAGGACAGTCTACTTGTCGGACTCATCCAGTGCGTTTATAAATTGGGATTTGAATCTCAAAAAGGAACCCAAAAATCAAGAAAACTAAACAGAAATGTTACTTTTTTTTACATTTGTATATAATTTTTGTATATATTAATTTCTGATTTAAAGGTCCCATTTAATGCTAATTTTCAGGTTCTTATTTGTATTCGGAGTCACATACTTTTTCCAAGGCTGTCTGTCTTAATATACCTGGTTACGTCTAAAATGCTTTGTTTAAGTGTGTTTCTCTTAGAGCCCCCCTCCCAAAAAGCCCAGTCTGCTCTGATTCACCGTTTCCTGTGCTCTCAACATCGACCATCATTGCATCCAGGGAATGACTGTACAGCACTCTGGCAGCACTTTTTACCAATACATATTTTCTACCTTTCATTTTTTGTTGTTGAGCAACCAATCAATTATTTGACCAATTGTTTTAGCTTTACTGTCAATCCTAGTGCTTCCTGCCCACCAGTCATCTCCTTCACCTGAATATACTCCACAAGCGTTTCCATCCATTAAGAAAGGAGGCACTCCATAGGAGACTTATGATATATTGATATCAATGATTACATTAAAAGCATAGTTGGTGTTGTGATTTTACTGCTCCTTTTGACATCAACCTTTGTCTCCTCAGCTCACCAAGAGACGGCAACCACCGAACACTCAGACAAGTTTTCCACCGTGAGAGAGACGGCCAGGCAGATCCAGGCAGAACAGGAGGAAGAGGAGGAGGAGGAAGAGGAGGAAGAGGAGGAGGAGGAGGAGGAAGAGGATGTGGAGGAGGAAAAGGGGGACAAAATCAAGGGTATAAGAGAGAAGAAAGGTCAAGGGAATTACTGAGAGAGAGAGAGAGAGAGAGAGAGAGAGAGAGAGAGAGAGAGAGAGAGAGGTGTCTTGTCAAATGGTTAGAATCTGAAGAAGAGATGAGGAAATGGGGGTGCACCTTCATTAAATCTAACATGAGAGTGAGCAAGGATCTCTTTACTACTTCACTTCACCTCTAAAGATTGAAAGGTAAAGGTGGAATAAAGAGAGGACAGAGAAGGAGTTTGTGTATGAGGAGTCAGCCCATATGAGCAGGTGAGGAATGATCTACTAACAGAGCAGGTAACTTAGAACCAAATGTCCCTTTGTTTCTAATGAGATTGGGGGGGCCAACAAGGTCAACATGACCCAATACCCTACAAGACCAGTCCTGCCTCAACCTTAATGCTTCTGCACAGAGCTAAACGTTCTTTTTAAGAGGATATTAATTACCAAGATATTTACACTTCCATGCAGATAAACTCTTGGGCAATTTTTTTTAACAAAGACCATCTCTTATGCGACTTGTTCAAAAGTACATGAAAGTCTTTAAATGTGTGTGGTATTTGTTCCATTTTATTTGAAAACATCATAGTTTGATATGCAGAATATTCCATGCTCAGCCCTGAGACTAAATGTACATGCACGGCCATCTTAGAAAGTAGAAATAACAGTAAATCAAAGATCTAAAACTTATTCTGTATGCACAAAAGGTGTTTTCTCTCGAATATTGTTCACAAATCTGTCTAAATCTTAGTTAGTGAGCACTTAATCTCCTTTGCCGAGATAATCCATCCACCTCACAGGTGTGCCATATCAAGATGCTGATTAGACAGCATGATTATTGCACAGGTGAGCCTTAGGCTGGCTACACTAAAAGATCACTCTAAAATGTGCAGTTTTATCACAAAGCACAATGCCACAGATGTTACAAGTTTTGAGGGTGCGTAAAATTGGCATGCTGACTGCACTAATGTCCATCAGAGCTGTTGCTCGGGAATTGAATGTTCATTTCTCTACCAAAAGCCGTCTCCAAAAGAGTTTTAGAGAGTTTGGAAGTACATTCAAACGGCCTCACAACCGTGGACCACGTGTAACCACACCGTGCCCAGGACCTCCACATCCAGCATCTTCACCTCCAAGATCGTCTGAGACCAGCCAACCGGACAGCTGATGCAACAATCAGTTTGCATGGCCAAAGAATTTCTGCCTAAACTGTCAGAAACCGTCTCAGTGAAGCTCATCTGCATGCTCGTCGTTTTCACCAAGCTCTCGACCTGACTGCAGTTCGTCGTCGTAACCAACTTGAATTGGCAAATGCTCACATTCGTTGGCGTCTGGCACTTTGGTAAGGTGTTCTCTTCACGGATGAATCTTGGTTTTCACTGTACAGGGCGGATGGCAGACAGCGTGTATGGTGTCGTGTGGGTCGACATTGTGGATCGAGGGGCCCATGGTGGCAGTGGGGTTATGGTATGGACAAGCGTATGTTACACAGGTGCATTTTATGGAATGCACAGAGATACCTCCATGACCATCACCTCATGTGTGATTTTTCAGCATGATTTTTTTTTTTTTTTTTTTTTTTTTTTTTTTAACCTTTTATTCAGGGAAGGTTCACTGAGTGCAAGCAACATGCACAGCACCATGTTTCAAGGATCTGTACACAATTCCTGAAAGCTGAAAACTTCCCAGTCCTTACCAGCATGGCCAGCACGCTCACCGGACATGTCACCCATTGAGCGTGTTCGGGATACTCTGGATCGGCGTATACAACCGTGTGTTCCAAGTCCTGCCAAAATCAAGCAACTTTCCTCAGCCATTGTAGAGGAGTGGACCAACCGTCCACAGGCCACAATCAACAACCTGATCAACTCTATGCAAAGGAGATGTGTTGCACTGAGTAAGGCAAATGGTGGTCACGCCAGATACTCACTGGTTTTTGGATCCCCCTCAATACAGTAAAACTGCACATTTTAGAGTGGGCTTTTACGGTGGGCAATAATCAGACTGTCCAATCAGAATCTTGATATGCTACACCCTGTGAGGTGGATGGATTTTTTGGGGAAAGGAGAAGTGCTCACTAACACAGATTTATGAACAACATTTGAGAGAAATAAGCCTGTTGTGTACATAGAAAGTCTTAGATCTTTGAGTTCAGCTCATGAAAAATGGGACTCATTTAAATCATATTTTTGCATTAAATTACCACATACTGAAATCTTATGGATTATGATTTTAACCTCTTGGCAGCTGTAAAGGTGGCTTGGAAAAAGAGAGAGCTGTGTTCAATTTTGATTCATGTTAGCTATAACTGTAACAACTTTTCAAGGCCTAAAAAAGTATAAAAACACCCACTTTGCAAACCATTTATGTATCAGAACCTGCTTATATTCTGCCCAGTGCCCACCATCTGACTCAATCAATCTAGAGTCAGTGAATCTATAATAAAAACATAGATATTGAAAATATTTGTGGTGGAGTTTCACTTTTTTAAGACTCAAAATAAAGCACCAAAGTGTTTTTTTTGGGGGGGGGGTTTTGTGTTAAATCCATAAGCGAGTGTGTGTGTGTGTGCGGTTATTTCATACCACACTTTTCATATTTGAGTATACTTAATAACGAATCATTAAAGGGCAACGCTACCTCTAATTTGTTTGAAATAACCGTTGACTCAATGCATCACACATTTGGATGGGATTCAACGCAAACTGACACCACGTTAAGAAATCAAAAAATGTCAATTTAAATTTGATACTATTGACTCATTTGGGGATTTCTCAGTTCTCACAGATTCCTTTTCGTATGTTAACACTTTTCTATTGTCATCTTTTTGATTGTATGTCATGGATCTGTTGTAAGAGCTATTTTTCTAATCTAACGTCCAGTGTATTACTGTCGTAGTTCAGCTCTGTCTTGTTTCCACTGTCTATTTCCAACTCACAAGCCTAAAACCAGGCACTGCAGTTACTGTACTACTGACATCTGAAGTACTGACTGTACTACTGACATGTGAGAAAAACAGTCACTGTGCAAACTTTCTGAAGTCTTTTTACCACTTAGTCTCTCCTTTCTCGGAGTCAACAACAATTTATAAAAGTCTTTAGTCAGCATCTAATTTAATTTCTACTTTAAAGATACATGATTTGATGTATAGGAGGTTTTCAGTTGTGCCACAGGATGAATAAATCTTTGTATCAGCTGGGCTGCGGTTTGTATATAAGTACTGTGTAAAACGTTGACCTCTGACCTGCCCACATTGTGGGATGACTGGAGGAGGCTCTGCAGCCAACCCTCTCTGCCCACCTCTCCTCTCCAACCAGGTCAAAAGAAACAACATAGAAAGATATGTATGAACACTTATGCTTATTCTGTCTTTATTTTAATTTTATTTTTTCCAGTCTCTTGTTTCTTAAAGTGATGTGGTTTCTTTAATGTGAGCAACAAAAAAACTATCAAAATAAACAGTCTTTCCTTTTCTCCTTTAAACTCTGATCTGTACACTGTGTGTGTGTGTGTGTGTGTGTGTGTGTGTGTGTGTGTGTGTGTGTGTGTGTGTGTGTGTGTGCTGCACAAACCTTTTACGTAGCCTATACTGGCTTAATTTGTACTGCAAAAACCCAACTGTTTATTTAACATACTAAACAATTATGACCCTAAAATTAAGTATAGAAAAGATTAGATTTGTTGCCTGGATTTATCACACTTTTCTCTAATGTCATTATCATGTTATATGTTTGTAATATATTGTAGGTGTGATACATGTTAAGACCTTTACTTAAAGATTTTATTAATAGCATATTCTATTTTCTTACGTAACCGGAAGTACAATTGAGTTTCTTCTCTTGCTTTTTTTTTTTTTTTTTTTTTTTTTTAACGCGTCAGTAAATCCAAAGATCCTATTGTAAACATGGATACCGTCTCTGGTATAACCCATAGACTGTATACATATTGATATAAGTATAACTATAGACTGTTAATATACAGTCTATGGTTATAATCGAGATGGTAGCGTCACGTGATTTTTGGCGTGTTAATTTGAGACATTGATAGGAGCCTACATCTTTCAACGGCAGTTCGGCTTTAAAATGACGATGGTGTTTTGATTAACATATCTATTCCCGTAAAAATGTGCATACCGGTGTGTACAAGATTATTTTCGAATGTCCTTACCGGAAGTGAGAGTTTTTTTGTGTCTGCCTCTTAGAATGGTAATATTATTCTGCCTGTACTCTCTTCAAATTGGAAGGTGGCATGTGAGCATACCGTAAATATTAACAGTTTATGGATGAGAGCGATTATAATCATGACTATGCTGTCCTCCGGTGGTCATAGTGTGTAACTACATCAGTGTAAATTATGAAAGTTTTATTTTGAAAGTATGTATAAGCTTTTAGTGACTGACTGTATGGCATATAAGTATTACCGTTAACTAGCTGCTGTTACAACATATAACCATAGCTTCAACCATAGATGGCTTCAACCATAGACCGCATGGCTTCAACCCATGTACGTCGAAGTAACATTTTAACAGAGCATGTGTTTTTCCTCTAGCGGTCACATTGAGTAACTACTCGTTAGCATCAAGCTAGAAGGGTAACATGGTAATACTTCCGGTTAAAAACCTTCAAAATAAAACTGACAATCGTCGGGATATAGTTATGCACTTTGTCCACCAGAGGGCAGCTCGTGATTATAAACGCAGTTATTGTAACCTTCAAGTCAATTACAGTAATCGCCAAAAGCAAACAGAACAGCTCACTATCTTCTGGAATATGCTTTTTAAATGAGCTTTACCATATGAAAATAATAAACAATAACACAAACACAAGTAGATAAATGGCAATATGAGGGAGCAATGTAATGCAATTATTATGGGGAGAAACACTGATTTTGAAGGAACTCAGTAGGCTAATTTGCATTCTTTATGACGATTTAGACGCACTCTGATTGTTTGCTGCTTCTTAGACAATGCCATTTTTTCCCTAAGGAAATTGTGAGTTTTGTATGAGATTGTGATCAATTTTATTCACCCAAAATACATTTAAAATGCACAAATAATCAGAAGGTTGTTAGTTTGATCCCTTAACCCTGCAGTCCCAGGTCGAAGTGTCCTTGGGCGAGACACTGAACCCCTAGTTTCCCCCGATGCTGCGCCCTCGGACTGTAAATGTGTGTGAGTGTTCTTCTGATGAGAAGGTGGCAACTTGTACGGGAGCCTCGGCCACAGTGAATGAATGTGTGTGAATGGTTCCAGTACTATGGAAAACTGCCATATGAGTAGTTGTTAAGACCGGAAAAGCGCTATATACAGTCCATTTATCACATTTACAATGAAGGCTTGTTTTGAAGCGAGGCAGTGACACATCTTTCAGCGAAGCTTTGGGATAACGCAATACAAATCCAAAAAAAGTATAGGCAGGCCCATGTTAAGAAGTAGGCTATTGTTAGAGGAACAAAACAGTTAAGAGTAAGTAATAATAACTTATTTTTTATATTACTTTTTATACTTTGTGATTTGTGCTAGGGGCAAACTGTAGCCCATAAAACGAGGCGGGAAAGGGTGAACATTTCCTCCTGTCATGTAGAGAATTTACACAGGAAGGGAAAGAAATGGTGACACTATTACATAGCAAGGAATACTGAGAGCAGAGCACAATGTTGGCGGAGACTATGGTAAATTCCCAGACCTATCGTCACAGCGCTTTGAAGTAGCAAGTGCGTAGTTTTTTTTTTAAGTGACTGGAATAAAAAGACGGGTTGAATGAAATGGACACTGAGGCAGAGTAAAACCTGAAGGAGGCAGTAATGCAACATTGTGGACACCAACTATGGTAAAACCTCAAAGAAGAAGAAGAAAAACCATCTTGCGGCGATATTCAATCTTTGAAAGGTCAGCCCCGGGTCCGGAAGGCAGGCGATGACGATGATGCGGTAAATCAAGTACGTTTAGATAGATTAGTGCTTTAAGTTTGTGTTTTTATGAACAAGTTTTAAGTGGGGTTATGTTAACTTTATTCCTTGCTTCGTAGCCTTACTTTCTGTAGCTGTTCACTTGAGACGTGATGTCTTTGTGACATGTTTCTTCACGGTGTAACGTTAACATTAAGCTAACCGTGGTCGCACACATAGCCTCGTCTCTTCGCTTCATCACACCGGTTATTTACACGAGTTATCTGTAAAAGCACCAGCGATACTAGTGATGATACTAGTGATTCTTTTTGGTCTGACTTGTTTTACTGGTAACGTTGGTCAACAGGGGCATGAACGTTAGCGTGTTAGCTTGCCTGACACAATCATGCTAAAGTACAAGCAGACAAGTTGTTTGTTTTTTAGCAGAAGTGAGGGGCGGGGGGGGGGAGTAGTAGCTAGCTAAGTTACTGCGGTCTAAAAACGCTACAACACAATTTAATCTGAATTTTAAAGATTTAAAGATGTCCTATCCAAACGTGGAGGAATGGTCTTTCTAGATAAGTAGATAAACCGGTTATGTCTCATGATGCTTGTCAACATTAAGTCAATAGTCTAGAAATACCTACCTAGCTAGCTAGCTTGCTAACCTAGGTCATGAGACAATTGAAAGCCACTCAGCCTTGTCTGATAGGGATTCACTGGGTAACCGATGGTCTAATGGTCAAACTTGTTGACACAGAACAGACTGTCTTTCTGTTACAAGCAATTATTCTGACAACAGTCTGATTCCAAAGTGCAAGCAGACTTCAATAAAGGCTTCAGCACTAAGATACACTTGACAGTTAAATGTGCGTTTTAATTCAGTTTTGTTTTGTTTTGTAATTGTTTAGTGTCGAATCCTAACCGAAATGATCTCAGGAAAGATGGATTAGGTATAGTCAACCACTCTATAGTTTACAGACACCCAACAATTCCCCCCGTCCAACCCTGTATGTATACATACAGTAGCACAAATAATCTATCTACACAAAGGACACAAAATATTTTTGGTAGTTCAGATTCCGATCGTAGTCTCAGTGTCATGGAGTTGGTTGTTTTATGGCATAACATCATAATATCTTCAGTGGATAAATATTGTTCTTTAATGTAGATGACGGTTGGCCAAAAGACAGTTGGACTGTGTTTATTTATGTAGAGAGGCTAACAATGATACCTTAACCTCATATATATATATATATATATATATATATATATATATATATATATATATATATATATATATTGATCCCAATCAAATGGGAAATTATAGTGTTACAGCAGCCAAATATGTAACACAGCACAGAATATAAATATAAATGAAATACTAGTATACAATAAACATGAAACAATAAAAGGAATAAAATACAAGAACAAATATTTGAATATAAACAAGCTGGGAATACAAAAATGTGTAACTACTTAAATAGTATGATAAATATGTAAGTAAACTAATTGTGCAGGTTGCACTTAGTGCAGTGTCAGATTCTTCTCTAGCACCCAGGGATGAAGTGTTAAAAAGTTGTATTGCCTGTGGTAGGAGTGATTTCCTGTAGCGGTCCGTGCAACATCGAAGCTGTTGGAGCCTCTTAGAGAAGGTGCTAGAGAAGGTATCTATATATAATGTAGCAACAAACATACAAAGATTGTCAAAAATATATTTTAAAAATCCACATCTAAATATAACAAATGGATCAGGTGTATTTTTGGATCTTAAACCACGTAAAAAGGTTGAGGAAAGTCATGAGACTGAACGCAGAGCAGCAACAGTAGCGAAGGAACAAGGAATTTTTCTCTGCCCTTATCTTTTCTTCCATTTTGCAAACACACAAACACACACACGGTGCAGACTAGTAAAAGCAGGTTTATTAAAATAAAACGTGGCATAACTCTTTAATAAATGTTTTGTTCATCAAACATTTTTTTTAGATATTGCCTTGATGAAGACAAGACAGATACAAACGTGTGTATTGGATCTTAATCTTTAAATATAAATGTTAGAGTATTGTGAGCATTCCTTAATGTAAACACGTTTCATTGTTAAGGTGTTGCTGTAGCACATATCGGACTCAGTATAAACTGGTTTATATGCACAGCTTTAAAGGGGTTGTTATATCCTTATTGGGCAAAAGGTGTGTGATTTATAGCCCTTGTTATGCACATTCTCTCCATTTTTTGCTTAATACAAAAGGACTTTATTTCCCTTTTTACAGGGGCGGAGTTTCCTGTCTCTTTGTAGGAATGCCGGGTGGAGACTATGGGGAGCTTGGGGGCAGCCTCCCTGCCATCGCCTCCTTGAACGCTTCCTACTCTACATCGCTGTCCCTCCCTTCCCCGTACCTGTTACCACCCGCAGAACGCAAGGCCATCTCTGACGTCCGCCGCACCTTCTGTCTCTTTGTGACATTCGATCTGCTCTTCATCTCCCTTTTGTGGATTATTGAGCTGAATGTGAGTGCGCGTGTGAGTGTGAGTTATTTTGGTAGTGGTGTTTTTACAGACATGGTTTATGTCCTGTCTGCTCCAGCAGTGACAGGTTAAGACTGATTGGACTCTGCTCTGTTCTCCTGCAGATCTCCAGCTCAATCTGGGACCGCTTAAAAAGTGAGGTTGTCCTTTATGATTACAGATCTTCCTTCTTTGACATCTTTGTAAGTGGGTCAATCCATCTCTGAGAACATTTCATGTCATTTCTATGTAGAATGAGCAGAAATATACTCATGTTTAACCTATAATGTATTTATTTATTTATTGACCAGGAATATATTGTATTATAGTATGTGAACGAGCTGTCCAAGTTTTATCATTTATCATAAAATGTATTGACACAAGAGGAAGATATGTTAACATAAGTCAACATGCCTGAACCACATGATCATTTTAAATGCCTGTGGTTCTTTTTATATTCTTTTCTTTCTTCCTCCTTGTCTCAGCTGCTTGCCTTGTTTCGTTTCCTGTGTCTACAAGTGGGTTACGCTGCTTTTCGGTTGAAGCATTGGTGGGTAATTGCGGTAAGTGAGCTAAGGCCCAGGGAAGCACACACACTAATGAAATAATGTAATATCTCTTATTAGCAGATCTGGATGTGAATAATAACATAACTCGTCCTTCCTCCACAGGTTACCACTCTAGTGACCAGCGTCTTCCTCGTTGTTAAGGTCATCGTATCTAGTGTGAGTGTCCCCCTCCTGCCTCTGCTACATTTTTACAGTTGTGTACATGTGGTTGATGCCTATCATTCAAAACCACAGAGACTTTTTCAATATTGTATTAGTGCCAGTAAGACTGCTGTGTGACCTGACGATGAGCTGAGACTCACAACTTATGATTTGTTAGAGGAACCTTTTTACAGCTCTTGTTCTTTTTTATATTCAACAATAGGGAAGTAACAACATGAAATACAACCACTTCTCTTATTGGTACGTGGTTTCTGTCTCTACATAGCTCCTTTCCCAGAATGCCTTTGGCTATGTGATTCCCATCACTTCGTTTGTGGTGGCCTGGCTGGAGACCTGGTTCCTTGACTTCAAGGTGCTCACTCAGGAGGCAGACGACGACAGAGGTGAGAGAAAGATTTCCTACAAGTTTGAACACAACATCCCCAACATCTTTCTCCTTTTTTAAACTATTTTCCTTCTTTGACATTAGCCTACCTGGCAGTGGTGAACGCAGCCTGTGAACGAGCCCCCATGATCTACCCCCGCGCTGTTTCAGACGGACAGTTTTACTCTCCACCTGAATCCGTCGCAGGTGATGTCTCCCCCTCTGTTGTGATCGGTCCTTGTTTAATCAGCCCTTAGTGGGTTTATTACTTCCTGTATTTGAGCCACAATCTGAATTTTGGCTCTGAACCCGTGTCTGCAGGATCTGAAGAGGATCTGGATGAGGAGGGTCTTGGACGCAAAGCTGTCACGACACAGGTACCTGCATCAGTCTGAGGAGTCTCTATACTTCTCACCGGATCGTGACTGATCGTTCCTCTTCTCACTCTTGTTCCAGGAGAAGGAGTATGTCAGACAGGGTCGTGAGGCCATGTCTGTGGTCGAGCAGATCTTAGCCCAGGAGGAAAACTGGAAGTATGAAAAAAACAATGTGAGTGAATAATTTAGCTTCAACATATTTGATCTGTCCAGTACAGAAGTGTCTTGCACTGACACGTTGACTTTACACTGTAAAATGCTCAGTATGTATCTTGGTCATAATTCTTTAAAAAGGCTGCCCTCAACATTCAGTTTATTATTCATTGGTGGAGTAATGGCATCCTGAGTTAGTCCCTGGTTCCCTTGGGTTATGTGTCAATGTTGAAGATGAAAAAATATTATTGGCTGACACATCTTTATCAGATCTTTTTTAACTCTCAGTATCGGCATCAGCTTTGACAATCCAGTACTGGTCAGGCTGTACTGTTAAGCCAATATGGATCCAGTTAAGTTGCTTGTTTGGAGAGAAATAAAAGGCCCAGATGGGCTTTTAGAGTAGGAAAACTATAACGTACTGCTTAGATGGATCACATACTTGCTATGTAGGTAATTCAGTAATTTGGACATGGTTCTTTGCTGATAGGAGAAGCAGATTCAGTGAGACTTTGAACTCTGTGAAACATCATTTAGCAGCTTGGACCCAGATAGAACACTAATCAAACATTCACTGCAGGAATTATTTGTAGTTCTTGTCTGAATCTGACATTTTCAATAACAAAGGCCATCTGTATTTTACCACCAAATAGGTAAAGAGTATTTTGCTTCAGTTTTCCTTAGATACACAGAAACAAAAGAGAACTAATCATCCTGCTAACAGTATTTTCTTTCATTTCAGGACATGGGAGACTGTGTCTACACTTTAGAGATCCCATTCCATGGGAAGACTTTCATTCTGAAGGTACAGCAGCGCTTTGTGTATTCATTGTGAAACCGTGTCTCACCAAGACACATGCTTCAGTAGTAAACCAAGTCCAGCTCATTTAGACCAATAATACTGTTTTTGCCATTTTACATGAATATTTTCACATTTGTAAACTACTATCAAGTGTTTTTTTCAAGCTGTTTAATGCCATATAGTATATAAAAATAAGACTGAATATAGCATATGTTTAATGCCATATTCATTCTCATTGGCTTCTATGTTTTATGACTGATTTTATACTACATTATTGTAACTGTAAAGAGTTGGTCAGGCTGTATCAGTGCAGCTTTCACAATCCTTTTAAACACTGCCGTAACTAAGTTAAGTACACTGTGCAGCTAGTGGACATGTATGTACTGTATTTAAACAACCACTAGACGTCACTGTGATGAAATAATCGAGGCTAATGTGGTGTTAAATCAGACATTACAGAGACTTCCTGGTGTTATTCTACTAGCTTCAGAGCAACTGGACTCACATTACAAAGGAGTTCCTTTAGCAGGGACAATTTCCCAGAGAGATAGTCAAAGGAAACCTGCTATTTACAGGATGCCACATATCTGAAGGTTGTTTAAGATGCTAATGATAGTCACCTAAATGATAAACTAGGCCTGGTCATAACACAGCCTCACATTCATTTGAGTTTTAGACACACTTATGCTGTGTTTAATGAAATGGCCTGTGTGTTGTCGTGGTTTTTTCTCTCCTTTTTCTTGAACAGCAGGCATCAGCAGTGTGTTGATTCTAAAAATGTCCATAGAAACTATGATGCGCATAAGTACAATCTTTCTCTTTACTAGCTAGTTAACTTTGAAAGGCTAAGGCTTTGTGACTGAAGTGTGATTAAAAAGTGATCAAATAAAAGTGTTACGGCGGGAAATCCCATTCTAAGACAAGTTTAAAGGAGGCGTTTTGTAATGTTTGTGTATTGTTGTTTTTGTCCAGGCCTTTATGCAGTGTTCTGCTGAGCTTGTGTATCAGGAGGTAATTCTGCAACCAGAGAAGATGGTCCAGTGGAACAGAACTGTTTCCGCCTGCCAGGTGACAATGTATTTCTACTCTTGTTTCAGAATATTTTTCATTGTGTTGTGCCGCAGTCTTAACAGTGCTGTCTGCCTTCTCCTCAGATCCTTCAGAGGGTTGACGACAACACTCTAGTATCATATGATGTGTCCTCTGGAGCTGCAGGGGGAGTTGTGTCTGCGAGGTACATCAGCACCGCATACCGCTTCAATACGTGGCTGTTTATTTTCCGTCTCCTCATTTTCATGCAGACGGCAGTTCTGAAATAAAGTAAATTGACGGACCGATTTGATTTTCTTTCCTTCAGGGACTTTGTTAATGTTCGACGGGTGGAACGCAAACGAGACTGCTACCTGTCTGCCGGCATGGCAACTGACCACGACGGCAAACCTTCAAGCGGTCGCTACGTCAGGTGAGATTATCAACATCGGGACAAAATTTGACAAAAGTGAAGTTGTGTTTAGTTTAATTTCTTAAATTTCTCTGTCATTTCTCCTACCTTTTTTTTTTTTTTTTTTTTTTTTTTTTATTGATGGCCTCAGAGGAGAGAACGGTCCAGGAGGATTTGTGGTGCTCAAATCCAGCAGTAACCCGTCCGTCTGCACCTTCATCTGGGTCCTCAACACAGACTTGAAGGTGAGAAGATACACCCTTCAGTTAATCTGCCACTTTATGTAATTTGAGGCAGGATGGGATCATCTTTGCCTTGAAGATTGTTAAATTCAAATGTTCTGTAATAAAAAAGAATGCGAATAGAGCAAGAAGAGGTTTTTGAACATGACTCAATCAGTAATTCTACTATTATAATAGTAAAAGAAATAATATTTTTTTTTTATATAGCTCTTTTTTTTTAAGATAAGCTTTTGGGCTTTTCCGCCTTTATTTAATAGGACAGCTAGGTGAGAAAGGGGAGGGAGAGGGGGAAGACATGCAGGAAATCGAACCCTGGACCTCTGCATCGAGACATAAACCTCTCAGTACATGTGCGCCTGCTCTACAACTAAAACCAACCTAAAACAAAGCAGATAGGGAGCGTAGACAAGGTTACTTGAAAGACAAAAAAGAGAAAAGGAAAACTAAAAGGTGCTTGGACAGGCATAGAATGTATTTACATATAAATAACAAGGATGAACATTTGAATAGCAGAACACACTGAGACAGAGTTTTTTTACACTTTACTTGAAGGTATCAACATCAGACTGACATGAGACTGTCATGAACGTGCCAAATATAATAAACAAGTCATAAATGTTTAGGACATGACACATCTTTCAGTAAGTGTCGTTGGGTTTTGGCAGGACACATCATGGTTATGGTTCATGTGTCAGTGTCATTTCACTCTTTAAGTAAAGTGTTACCGGACGTTTTAAGCTGCTGAGCAGCTGATGGGAATGTTACTGAACAAATTGAATTGTTGACGTGACAATGACGCTCGAAGCGTCTCTAGGGACCAATGGATGTCTTTACATAATGCCATAGCAATATCTCAACATAGTTGTTGAGATATTTATATTATGTGGTGGAGCGACAAACCGCCATCAATAGAGCATGCTGTTAGCTTAGATAAAAATGAAAGAAATTCATAAATACATTTCAGGTGTGCAGGTAAGTTATGTGTAAGAAGCCCAGAATTAACAGTCACTGTTTGTGTCTCGTCAGGGCCGACTGCCCCGCTACCTCATCCACCAGAGTCTGGCGGCCACCATGTTTGAATTCATGTCCCATTTACGTCAACGTATCGCTGAGCTGCGGCCCTCGTTCCGCTCCCACCAACACACATAAAACAGGAGAGACATCTTTGACTGAGAGATGTCCCTATTCTTTTCTGTTTGTGGACCCCAAAAATGTGCTTTAGCAGTACCCTCAGCTGAAGGGATGTGCTAACCTGACTGAGAACACTTGTGAGACATGCAACCACACTTCAGTCACAAAGAGGAGTTTTTCAGATTTCAAAGACAATGTTCCTCCTCCTCTTTAAACTTTAACATTGTTTTTTTAAGCGTGATCACATACATATTTTTATGTGGACCTGTAATTGTCTTGCTGTGTCCCTCTCCGTGCAATGAGTACTGTGCTTCCTGAATCTGCTAAGTCGTCTTGTGGCAGGGTGGACAATACTGAAACAAGAAAACCTGTATGAGCATCCCAGTGAATGTCACTGTTTAGGCATCTGTTTCACTTGTTACAAAAGAACTGGTGCAGTGGCATGAAGGAGCTGTCTCCCTGAGCCTTTTCTTACTGCACACATTGATTTGCTGCTTTTGTTTTAATTATTTTCTTTGTATGTTTTCACTGTATCAACTTAAATGTGTTTTTCTGGTGCACCTGCCCTAAAAGAAATCCACACTTCACAGCCATATTCTACACAAACACTTAACTTAAATGGGTAAAAGCGATATCCACACAGTTTATTCTCCTTTTCTACACTGTAATAGATGGGGAAATGTGTCACCTAATCACCACTAGAGGGACATGCCACTGAGCCACATACTGAAAGCCTCCTACTGTGGTTCGACATCATCCTCTATCCCAAGGTGAAAAAATTGGTTAACATGTAATGAATTGTTACTGAGGGTTTTTAATACTGCTTTTGTTTTGCATGTTGGGATCAGCCAGGAAGTCAAACCAGTCAGTCAGATGAGGTGATGTGCTGCAAATGCATTGTCAAGCTCATTAAGACAAATGAAGATGATGGTGATGTTGTTCATAAATTGGGCTGCTGTATACCAACTAAAGCAAATTTTGGTGCCAATAACCTGTAGTGGCCTTATGGTGAAAGAGCTGACTCATTATTTGTCTTCAAAAGTTATTACTGTACGGATTTCCATTGACTTTAGTTTTGGCTTCCCTCCTGGCCTGAGATGTGGCACTGAATGATGTTTTTTGATAATTTCTTACATTATTGAGCATGATAATGAATTAGAAATGTCACTTCTAGCTTGAGTTTTAGCTTTGTTTCACAGTCTGTACATTCATATAAATCACAATTTAACAATGTGAATGTAATGAAAACTAAAAAGACTGAGGTCTGGTCTTTGGTTCTGTGGAGTTGAACCAAAGAGAGCAACTTGTTCTCCATGTGCTTTTCAATCTTGAGAAATAAGCCATGAAACAACTTTATTGAAATGTTCATACGTTGGAACGGCATATGCATGGGTGCAAACCGATTGAATGTGAGTGTAATGTGGTCATGTGCCACATCACACCCGCATCATGGCCACACGGCCTTGAGGCCTTTTACTTTGTAAGCCCGGGTTGATTTTGAATGCTGCGATCACAGTCTGAAATTATTCACTTTTAAAAAGTCAGACAAGGGGCTAGAAATTTAAGGGGATTGGTTTTAGCCATTCAGCACGGTATTGACAGGATGTTGTTAATGAGATCAACGTTTTGGTGCCTTTAACATAGTCACATTACATGTCTGCCTTTTCTTTTGCTTTTCATTGATTTTATACTGTTGAATCACTTCTTAATGCGTTCAGCAAAGTTATACTGTATGAGTATAAAGATTGCTAAGGGTACATGTTTTCTTTGAAAGCTTTTTTATAACATTTTCAATGCGTCTATAGACCATTCATCAAACATGTTAATTTAAAGCTATCACATACTCTATACTGACCAACCGTTTTTGAGTCTTAACCAGTGTCTTATGTCTAATTAAAATATAAACTCATGACAGTTCCAGTTTCCAAGCTTCATTTAACTTCCGTCAATTCCAGTTGTTAGTATAAACCTCTTTCTTTAAAGTATGTATGCATGCTTTACACAACCTACATAATTATTTATATATATATTATTATTATTTACCTTCCCTGTAATGTGATACTGAATGACTCTTATATCATGGTAATTTCAACCTGTATATGTTCCAGCATTGGATCCTGGGGGTGTTTATGTCATGAACAATAATACCATTTGACCTGGGCCTATGTCACATGTGTGTCAGCCTGTAGCAGTGTTCACAGTGCTTAACCAGGCTCTTGCTTTTTCTTATAAAAATTTTTCTTTTGTATAATCAGATATTCAATGAAATTTTCAGAAATTCTAAGTAATCCATACAAAGATTCACATTTACCACATGTATACATTCATGGTTAGCCAGGACCTTAGTGATGCAATGAAGTTAAATAATCCTTCATACAGCCGTGGTAGAATTGATATAGAGTGTGTAATCAGACCTACTGTTAAAAAGGAGATCTGTTGTCCTCAGGGAAAAACCAATTGCCAAGGACAAGAGATGGAGCAGCTCACATGATTGTGCTGTGACTGTCTTCTGAGGCTGTGGGTGTGTGAATGTGTTTTATTTAAATCGATGAGGGTTAGGCTCTTTGTCCTCTTCGTAAGGCTGATGAGAAGCACCAGTCCTTGGGATGCCATCTGCTTGAGCTTCTCTACCCGGACAGGCTCCGGCTCATGATATGGATGTGGAGCCCTGACTGGGCCCTTTAAATGGGAAGCTGAAAATTAGGTAGAGTTTGGGAATCGGTGACTTGTTTTGTAACTTTCTTTTTAACCTCATTTTCTTTCTGATTATTTTTAACAGATGTTCTTCCTCTGAGAGAGAAACCAGGTTGTTAACATTCATTCTAGTGGACCACATGTTGGGACACGTGCCTTTTCTTAATTTCTTTTTTAATACATAGGCTGTGAATAAGGTCTCTTCTCTAAAGAGAGAGCATGTACAGCACAGAAGCGTTGTGAAATTAAAAGCAAAACAGCTGAGTTTATACACATCAGACCAGGCTCACCACTGGAATCAGCTTTACTCCTGCTTGAAGAACCAAGGAAGTTGTTCTACCTTTCAAAGAACTGAAGTCTGATTTACGTCTGGATTATCAACCATTGTGAAAACGTACTACCCGTTGACTCTAGATGGGTTCAGCGTTTATGAAGCTCTGCTGCTGTTGCTGCTACGATAGTGGTGACGACGATGACGAAGATGAGGAAAAGCAACCGTTATTACCGTAGGAAGACCACCTGCCACTTTAACACTATTATCATCATGTGCCATCATTTACACATAACGGAACAATGCACCAAAAATGTATTTTCTGATGTCACTAAGTACAGTAATTGACACGGGTCACTTTTGATTATGGATGTACATCCAATGTATGAAAGTGTATTTATTCCTTGTGTGTGTTGGCTAACAGTCAGGATCCGTTGGAGTATTTTAACCGTGAAGTCCAGAAGCGTCGTGATGAGGAGACCAACCTGTGGAGTGAGCCAGGAGACCCCAGCCACTCGGAGAGAGATGATGACCGGGTCCTATACGGCCTGCTGCAGGCCAGGAACAAGACCCGCATGGGATCCACGGTATGTGAGGAAGGACTTTCTTGACACAGAATAGTCTTGAGGCTTTACTCAATCATGTTAACCAGAACTTCAAAAAAGAAACCAATAACTTGTTAAAAAGAACTCAAATTGACTCCAACTGGTGCAAAAAAGGTCTGAAATGTAACTACAGAAGGTGCTAAAGAGACAAAAAAGGTTAGAAAACAGAAAACATGACTGACAAATCATCTTAAGCTCTATAAACGTATTCTTTCAAACCAGCTATGGGGCAGCAGGGCAATGGTGAAATTATCTGATTACAAGAGAGTAGACTGGAAGAACCTCTCCTATGAGAAATGAAATAGTTTTTTACACCTTTTGTTCTTTTCTTGTTCAGGGCTATCGCAGACTAAGTATTGGCATCGATGCCATGAGAGATACCCGCCGAGAAGTCAGAGACAAATGGAAGACGGTCATGGAGCACTTAGGTAACGCTGGACAGATAAGATGTGGGACAGATTTACACTTCTACATACAGAGTAACTGGACATGGTTTGCCTTCTTCTCTAGGTTTCACGGCGGAGGCCGACTCGCTGCTGACGGTGTCTGCTGGAGCCTCATATGACCGTATGCGTAATGCCCCCGCAGCACGTGCCATGCTTAATACGCTCCACACTGAGACTTCCCTCTTCAGCAGCAGAGAGCCACCACCAGAGAGATATCTACTAATCTTGGTGAATTTTGAACTCATACTTATCCCTCAAGTAAAAGTGCCTTTTCTGTGACCTAAAAAAGCACCCTTGGTTGGTGTAGACATTTGACTCATCCTAATCATGACCTAACACTAAATGAGGGGATTCTTTACTCTATCCCTGTGCTTCATGCCATAACGAGGGGTACTTTTTCTCAACTCCTTTGCAGCCGTCTTGTTTAGTAGGTCTAACTGCAACTTCTCTATCCAAAAATCCCATTTAGCCTCTGTTACCCGTGTCTCCAAGGCTAGGGGCAAGAACTCTGGAAGCAATGGTGAATTCTCTCACAGTTGCAGAGAAGGTATTGGGTATCATTCAACAGAGGCTTATCTTATCATTTTTAAATGGCCAAAAGATAAATGAATCAAGATTCTTCCAGAGGTTCAGATCACAGGCTCTGGGTGATATAGGTTGACATATGCAATTCCTGTGGTGCAGTGAAAGGCACTAACCCCTTCTCAAACCCATATTCTGACAATAATCCCATTCAGTTTCGCTGCCTCAACCACTTCCACTCTCTCTTTACCTCTTCACAGGATCGTCTCCTGTATCTAGATATAGCTGAAGATTTTCTGGAAAAGGCCAGGAGCTTCTATCCTCCAAAGGATGATTCTGACGAGGAGGAGACGGGCCTTGCCATAAACCTGCCGCTGCTGCTGGCCAGGGTGGAGGCCATGAACGGAAAAGCCAATGAAGATGAGGACGAGAGCGGAGGAGATGATGGAAATTTAAGTGACAGATCTTAAGATCTAGTGGCTGCAATAATAATAAATCCATGGCAGGGGGCAGTAGTCATCAACCCTGGAGACATGGGTGATAGAAATGCATAGCTCTTAACTTAAAATGTGTTGCTGCTTCTTGGACGCTTTAGACCGAATAATTTTTTTTTTCTCCCACATCTGCACAGCTTAAGTCTTATTCTATTTTCACTAGCCAAAATCTAAAAGGACTTTTTTCAAATGTTCTGGTAAATGTTGCAGTGGTATTTAATGTCTGTATCTTTGATTCTGTCTACCACAGTGTTTTATGAAGTTCTTAGCCTGTTGATTGTTCAGCTGTAGTGAACCTTCAGGGTAGCAATGTTCCTTTGAGCAGATCCTCTTCATGTTTTGTCCTATGATTATCAACACGCCTTCCATCACATGATGGGTAAGAAGACTGAAAAAAATAGCCCAGAGATCAGATTTTTCTTACAGTTTCACAATAACGTGTATATTGATACTTTTAGCTCGTAGTCTACATTTAGTTTTAAACATTTGGGAAAATAGCAGATGGAAATACAGTACAGTATGTTGAAGCATTTAAATTGGTTGTGGATGTGACTGAGGTGAATTTTAGGTAATGCATGAGGGTGTTTTCTCCCCTCCAGCAATTAAATACCTAAAATGGGAAAGATTTCTAGGCTCATATTGACGTTTGTGTATGTGTTCTTGTGTCCAGTTTATGATAAATAAAGTTCCAGCCTAAAGCCTGTACGGTGTCACATGGTATGATAACTTCTCTGGGGCTGCCTCATGTGAAGTGATAGAAGTTTCCATTTACTAAAAACTTACACAAAGAACAATAGAAGAATTTGCATGACTATTGGCAAATCCGAAACTGAAATAGGATTGTGTGTCAAGCGAGTATTAAGTGGTTTAGGAAACTGTGGCACGAGAACAACGTTCCTTTGAGGGTCTTCTTCAGTCTGTTACTGTGCTCTTGTGTACCATGTTGGCTGTGTGTACCCATGACTGGCTTACACTGATCCACAGACATACGTTAATCCTGGCCTTGTACTGTCTGTCGGTGTCTGACCATCCCTGAGACCAGACCCGGGTTGGTGAAAAAGGAGTGTTGGTGGTGGTCAGCTGCTTGTTGTTGCTGCTACTGTTGTTATGTAAGACACTCTTTTGAGGGCACATGTTTGAACACCTTGCCAGGCTGCTGACACACACACACAAACACACACCCACACACACCCCTGTAATAGCTGGTAACACTTGACACTTGCTTGCTCTTTGGGGAATTACTCAAATTGTTGGTTGCTTTGTAAATTATAGTGTGGTCTAGACGTAATTCATCTGTAAAGTGTCTCAAGATAACTTTTGTTATGATTTGATACTATAAATACAATGGAATTGACTCTGTGGTGCCAGTATGAAGCATAAGAGTCAAGTTGAAGATACTTTTGGCTGCTAATAAAGCACTGTGTGTCAGGTCTCGTTCAGTCTTCTATTACTCAAACTTGCAACATTTTGCCTTTTCTACCACCTTCTGACAGGCCTGGGTTTTATCCTGCAATTGCCCTTCTCCCCCCCCCTCACTCCGACTACCTGTATCTTTCTCTGTGACAGCTCATTTAAATGTCACTTCCCAGCAGCTATGGCAGCGCTGTTATGCAACACAACACAACACTTGTTTTGGCCTGGTGTGGCCCGCTGCTGGTGGAGAGATGACTGTGACAGTGATGATCACTGTGACAGGGCTCACCTCACTGTTCTCCTTTACACACCATTTCACACACCTGGCTTTACTAGCATGGCTTGACTCACCCATACACAGCAAGGAGGTGACAGCTAGCTGATGCCCTTTTGCTGTTTTAGCAAGCTGAATTCTGAAATTATAACTAAAACTCTGTGCAGTCTCCACTTTTTTTTTACAGTCTATTATTGCTCTTTGTCATGTCAACTCTAAAAAGAGAATCTCAAAACTGAAGGACCTTGCATGGTGACTTACTAGGATTTTAAAGTGACATTTCATCGTTGCTATGGTGTCATAACATGACTGGAGGCATGACCCCAAGGATGCCTACGGTGTGCTTCCTTCCCGTCTGACGCCAAACCAATAAGCAGTGTCACCCTACTGAGAAGTTACAAGAAAATGTTACCATACTTGACAGACAGGGAAAATAGCATTAACTCTAACACTGGATATTCAGGGCATGAGGAGTCAGTGGAAAGGAATGGCAGTCATAGACCGCCATAGATTTAATGTCATCATTTGGCACAGATTTAGCTGATTGCACATTTGTTTCATGAATACATGTGAAACTGATGAAAAACACATTCAAAGACAGTGTGACTGATCTCATCATTAGGATAATTTATGTTGTGTGTGTGATATCAGTACCTGATGTGGATGAATGAGTCAGAGTCAGGGATCGGTTGTAACATCACACCAGCAGACAACTGTCAGATGTGTGTGTGTGTGTGTGTGTTTCCTAGTCTGTAACCTGAGTTGATTATGGCTTGCGTGGCGCTCTGTCACCGGGGTAATGAATCACTGGGGATGTGCGGAGGCAGTGCACTGTAATGGCATTTAATGAGGGGGTTTTGATGTTGTCACAAGGCACAGCTGTTGCATAAACTCCTTCTCAACTGTATTATGATTTTAAAGTCAGCCGGCTACTCCATAAAGTTCTCTAGCTTTTCACCAATTATCTTCAAGTAACAGATGTGTTGTGCTTCTGATGCATACATATTTAACCTACTGCCTGAATTATCCTTTGTGTGTGGAAAACAGCATATCGTTGCTGTCTTTCCACATCACTGCGGTGACACTTGCTGCTTTGTGTACATCAAGACCAAAACCTTATTAAGACTCCTTTCCAAAGACATAACCTGTGCGTGTGTGTTTGTGTGTGTGTGTCTGTCTGTCTGTGTTTATGTAATCACCATGCAGAGTCTCCATGATACTTTCCACTCTGACACCACAATCCCAGCTGAAGTAGAAGGTGCTGAATGATGACAGAGGGGACTGGGCATATGATTTGAAAATCAGGGGGGTTTCATCCCAATTTCCCTTAACCCCTCCTCAGAGTTTGGACTTCCAGTTCTCAGGAACAGGGACACAGAGCACTTGGTGTCAAATGACATTGGACACTGATTGTAGGGTGACAACATGGATCAGGAATAGCAACAGAACATCTATAAAGGTCGTGGACAGACCCGAGCCCAGGCAGAGGCAGCACAAAGAGAGAGAAAGAAAGAGAGCCAGTAGATACAGCCAGCTGGAGCATCACTGTCCCCTTGAACAAACAGCCTCATCACAGACACAACAGCAGACCTTAAGAGCGATCAATAACCCAGTCGAGGTGACAGATTTTCCTACAGCAGAGACGATGCCAGTCAATACCATCCTGGAGAAGAGTAACGGTGTGGTGGTGGGAGCTGAGCTGACCTGCAGCCTACGGGAGGAGAACAAGGCTCACAGGGAGAGCTACAGCGCTGACTGGCATAGTGTCAGTCTCAAGACTCAGCCTCAGGACAGGTGAGAGCTCACATACCAACCAACACATTCTGCATGTCCCCTTAGGGGGAAAGGTTTCTATTTCCAGCAATAACATTGTGGCGGTGATTTGAAATCTCCCTTGCCATCTTCAGAATTGGATTGAGATCTACTTGACAATTCTTTTAGAACTTTTCTTATATTGGAGGGCAGTTTAATTAAGTAGGTAAATCATAGTGAGTGATCCCACAGTTTCTGACTTCAACTTTTCTCTAATGCCCGCAGGCAGACAATGAACATGAATGACAACTCTCGTAGGGAAACTCTTTCCCGGCAGTGGCAAGCCCGTCCGCTGAAACAAATCTGCCCCTCTGGTGTCTTCAGAGTGGGCACTGTGGAAAGAGGGGTGAGGGAGCACCAGCTACTGCCAAAGAGAAAAACCCTCCCCTTGCCAATCTTCACCCCCGCAGAGTTGGGTGTCAGGCTTGGACGTGGAGCCCCACACACCGAGGTGGACCTGCATATCTTCCCCACCCCGGACGGAGTCTGTCCTAGTAAGAGGACCGTGGACGAGATCACAAGAGACCTCCCCCCAGTCAAGCCAACCCTCATGGAGTTTTTCAAAGCACCCAGAGACCTGGGTCGCTCCATGTCTCAAGAGGCCCAGAGAGGGTGAAAAACAAAAAGAGAAAGAGGGGATGTTAGGAAGGGACAAGATGGGTGACAAATGGGAAGGATTGTGCGTTGAACTATGTGTGTCAGGAAGAGCATGACAAGATATATAGTTATTTATATATATACATATATATATATATATACATACATATATATCTAATGACAGTCATCCAAAACCGTAAATCTTTAGCACTATCAAGTACAGCACCAATCGTTGTTGGCATTTGGTGGTGAATGGTACTAGAAATAGCATTGTGATGAAGAGGCAGGGTGTGTGTTCTCAGCTGTGCCATGGGCTGATCCCTGCCTGTGCTGGCCAGCTGGCCTCACCATATCACCAATCTCTCAGTGGAATCACTGCCAGCCAGCTATTCCTCAACAATGCTACGTACAACATTTTGATGCCTTTATTTTGCATTGAAATGTGCAAATATCATTGTAAAGTACATCAAAGTGTTCTTGGAGATCAGATCAATAGATTGTACGTGTAATAGATGGTGAGGGACTGCAATGACACAGAAAGTGACGGATGGAAAATGACATGAATAAGGAAAGAAGGATAGTCAGAGGTGAAGAGGAGGAGTTTGGGGACTGGGTATGCAACTTCCATACCTCTACAAGCCCTTGACAATTTCTGTGGAGAGTATAGAATTCTCCGGTGTGATCACACACTACAGCTGTGTGAAATAATTAGGTGTCTAATTAGGAGGACTTAGAAAATCTAATAACACACTGTATATTAAGTGATCTGTATTGTTAGTTGATATGTGAACAGATACTGCATTAGTTAAGAATGCACATTCTTCTGAAAGAATTTTTAATGTGTGCAATCATGTCTAAACATTTTTCCTAGATATTTTTATTTTTCTTAATAAAAGCTGAGTTCCTCTTCACTTCTCATTGTGTTTTCTTTTAAATGGAAAATGAACATATTCTCATTACATTTAATAATGAATGGAAAAGGCTTTGTGGCATGGTACTCCACCCTCTGAACAATCCCCACTTCACCACTTTACATCCTTTATTCATCTTTCATGTTCCACCACCTGTGTTTGTTTCCAACACAGAGCGCACTGTTCCTCTGTTGGCGATTGGAGCTTTGTTGGATGCACTGCACCCCCTCAATTCCTCTACTCTCTAAATCTACAATAATATGCTCAATCTAATTTATCAATTATTTACTTCTGCCATTTGCTGCCCTTCTCTAATCTCTTTTCTCTTCTGAAAATATGTGTCTCTTTAAGCCCTTCTGACTTACTGTCCCTATCTCTCTGTCACGTCACTTTCACTTGTGTTTGTTAGGCAGTGTGTGGTGGTTTGATATTAATAGCTGGGTAAACATTGGCATTACCCTGGAGACAGTGTAGAGACAGTCGTATTGGCACATCCTTCCCATTTGAGCTCTTGATCCTAGTCTTTTATCAGAGATTTGGTTGTGCTGCTTTCACCCCCTATCTTTAAAATTACCCACCCACAGTGCACTGTCAAAGTGCAATCCACTTTTCAAACTCCAAATGAACCTCCGAAGCCTGAAACTATTTTCAGTCGATGCCAAGAAATGTGTGAATTGAGATGCTGTGTGTTGTCACAAACAAATCTCGTAAATTGACTTAGAAAATTCTTTCCTATGCCTCAGCTGTCTCAGATAATTGATGCTGGTTGTATCATTCCATTTGGCAAAGTTAACCTAACTGCTACTGCAAGCAAGTTAATGCAACCCTTAAGAACAGACTCACACTGTACACAAACTCCACTTTATCTCAGTTTGAACCAGAAAACACATCAGTTTTTCTTATTTAAACATACCAAGATTATTCAATTTTATTGATGTTCTTACTTTTCTTGTTGTCACCTAGGGATGACGTAGGGATTGAGTAGTGCCTCCTCCTAAGTACACATCAGTGTATTTAAAGAAAAGGTCACATGGTGTTTAACAGCAATCAATTGTACATGTTGTCACCAGTCTATGGTTGTCACACTCTTGGTACGTCATTCAGGTGTATGTGATGGCCTACATCAGTCACTGTGAATGCTTGTCAATAAAACTATAAATCTTGCTTCTGGTCTATTTGCCATTACACTTAACATGCATTGCTGCTCCCTATTGGATCATTTCGGTAATGCAGGGTAAAAATAGAAAAGCCATAAACACTCCATTAACATAGTCATAATCATGATCTTTGAGTGAAGATGAATAAATTCCAGATTGTTTTTTTCCCTACACAACCCATACAAAAAGCCTAATTGGTGGGTGAATAGTAATCTTTTTCTCTGCTTCTCCCTCCGCAGCACTGTTCTTCTCTATGAAAATAAAAAAATAAAAAAATGTCACACATATCTGAAGCATCTTATAAACTCATCTTTTCAGTCATTCATAATCAACTGCACCAGAATCACAAGCAGCATCCGAAATCAGTACCCGTCTTATCCCGATTGATGTGAAGCCTGCTGTTGACACCTCTCTCCTGCTTCGAAGGGCCCTTTGACATCAGGGGAGCAGACCCTGTTCACTGGCTATTGGCTGGGTGTTGCTGTGCGTTTGTTCGTAGCTGCTGCAGGCGTAACGTCAGCTCCTACAGTCCCAGGAGGAGCAGGCCTGATCACACAAAACAAAAAATACAAATCTGTGTTGCATCTCCTAAATGTTTTTTTATTGTACGATTGTATGATGGGCAATGATAACAAGCCCAAAGCCCAACGATCAATTATATACAGTAATCAGTAGTTTGTCCTTTCAAATACAGATTTGATAAATAGGTGGCAGATGTAGGCTATTCTGGAGATTCTGGAGGGGAACAAGCTGAAAAAGAATAGAAAATTAAATAATTCTCTCAACTTGAGATATGGCAAGACTAATAGACCATCTCTAAAAGTAGACCTTCTACCTGAAACAATTATCCTGGAAGCTCATCTGATGTAAAATGTACATAGAAATGTTATTAAAGTACTGTGTCTGTATCAGGTTTAACTTATTCTTTGCACTTCAGACAATTAAGATGATCAAATCTAAAACATAACACACCAATTCACTTAAAGATCCTTACACATCTAGCCATTTTAGGATTGACTTTACTGGCAGAATATACAGGTTGAATCTACCTCATACTGTGTAGCCTCTGTAGAAAAAATGTCCCTTCCTTTTTCATCAAAACCTCAAAGACTTGCTCTTTCTGTCAAAATTACATTCTGGTGTCTTCTATAAAAAAAATTCTCAGCCTATTATCATACAGTATGGATTTCATACAAACACATCAAAAGTTTTATTTGACACAGGATGTAAATCTGATTAGTGTTCAGGATTATCCTTTCTGTTTCAGAATGTGCATTTGACTTTTTATTTATTCTTACAGTTATTCTCTGCACCACCAGTGGAGAAGAAATGTAATTTGCTGCAAACCCCCACCTGAGGGGTTTTGCACTACTGGGCTTAGTGGCAGCCTACTGACTCTGAGTAATAATATAATTCTGGATGAATGCACGACATAAACATTCTTTGTTGCTACTGCTATGCATCTATTAATCCTTATTATACAGTTTAAGGTAAATTGATTTTCAAATGTGCTTGGCTACATCAATGTTCTCAACAGGTGGAACAACTCATGTTAAGTGCCTTCAGTGTGGGAAAATGTGCCGCTGATTGCCTGTTGCCCAATGCAATTTGATTGGCTATTTTTCAAGCACTGTTGTCGTTGTGAATTGTGTCTTTTAGTAATTTAGTAAAGATGTAGATTATTTAGATCAAACACCTTGGGGCCTACCAACTACAGGGTGAAGTTATTGTTATCAACCAAACCACTGGTGAAAATAGTTGACGTGGAGTGCTTCTCCAAGAAGAATGGCTAACTGCTAATGTTAGGCTAGCTTGTCAGAGAATTTTGGCTTCCAGTGTGTGTAGTTCGGAGGGGATGGTACCTCGTCGAGACCAGGTATTTTCATTCAGGATCTCAACATCACTCTGAGAGGATTGACAACCTACAAAGCAGCAGGACACCTACAACAGAAAGGTGATAAGAACAGGTATGTGCTCACCTAGGCTAAATGTGAAATAGCCTCTTAACTTATGTTAAATGTATTATTTTTTTAACTTTCTGGTTTGGCATCTGTCCAAATTAGATGTTGTCCAAGCAATTTTCCCACACAAAAAAACCACTGGACACCTATAATCTATCTATCTATCTATCTATCTATCTATCTATCTAATGAGTTGCCACATGAAATGTAATGGACATGCAGGGGTTATGTCTCTCTGTGGATGAGAGGAGGGGGGTTTGATGGGGTCTTGTTAGCCCAGTGTGGCCTGAGGCCAGAACCATGCAGGGTTGGACATGCAAGGCGTAGACTGTTAATGGTGGTGGCATATCTCTGGGTAAGCCTTGTTCTCTTGAACTATAACCAGATCTCTGGGAGCCTGACATAGTGAAGAAGTAAAACAGCTCAGCTTTATTTGTGAGTAAAAACTCTACTAAGTTGTCACTGCTTAAGTTTGAGTTCACTGACACTGAACTGTAAGAAATAAAAAGAAAGAAAACATGCTTTGTTACTTATTTTGAAAATTCTTAAGGAATCCAACATGGTGGATTCTTGACTCAGGAAATTTCAATTTAAAAATGACAATGAAACTTTTTACCTGACAGGTAGACTCAGGCCTTGATTATGTTCATAGCTTACCAGTTTAATTAACAAATATGAGTTAAACACTCATGCATTTTGTCATTACACCCAGACAGTAACTTACTGTTGATGTCTTAAAACATGGTTTCACATTTAAATTTCAAGACATCAAAGGTGCACTGGAAGGAACCTTTGGGACGCTTAAATAAAGCCATAGATTATTTGTACATCTGTGAGTGAGAGAATTAGACTTTGTGTTAAAGCTAAGTAGATTTCAATGAACTTGTTCTTACATATGATTATATCAAGATAAAGGTGATACACTCAAACTCAGTTTTACATCACAAGTTATGACCGATGATATTCTCTGTTTCATTTTTTATTCCATTTTAAAAGTCAAACCCCTACGTTGTTTTACTCTGATCTTTTCTAACATGGTCGTGTTATTCATGATAACCTGGTGCATCTGGACATTCTGGATCATCATCAGCTCTACAAGGTCTGCATATTGAAACTATTACACACACACACACACACACACACACACACAGCACAATCATCTGACTGTCCTCCTATTGTCTCATCTATTGTATCAGCCTGCTATCTTGTCCTCTTCCCTCGGGTCGACCAGGTCATTAATCCACATTGTGTCAAAGTGAGGTGGTGAACGTGAGTTTTCTCTCGTTGTCACTCAATGTTTGTTTGGCAACGACTCACCTTACAAAATTATTTTACAAATGCACTTTCTGACCAAGATTCTGAAAAGTCTATCAGTTGTCATCATTCTGCTGTCATTTAAAAGCTTGTTTTATCATGTGTCTGTGTACGTTTTAATAAATATTTGTCACCCTGATAGATTATTAAATGGTTTCCAGGCAATATGAATTTTATCTCTGGGGACAAGTTGTCTTTTAGCTCAGTGATGCAACATTCAGTAACTCGACAAACTTGTGTGATTTTCTGAAGTAAAACTATCTACTATTAATAGTAAATCCAGACATACAGCACAGTACAAGTCCTGCAATCAAATGTTTACTTCAAGTTAAACGAGAGGCATTACCAGTACAATGTACTTCAATTGACCTAATGTTTGTTCAAGGTGGAGCTTTCAACTCTAATATGATGCTGGATAGTTCCATTACAATTTAATTGTGAGATTTTGTGAGTAAAATCAAAATCTGCAACACAACATTTCATTGTCAGGAAAATGTAGTAGTACAGTGTTTTCCTATGAAGCAGATGCACACAGTAAGTCACTGTAGTATACAGTTGGGTTGCATACTCTGTAAGTTACAGTACAATGGTTCTGGAAAAAGCTCCATGCAACAATACTAGACTAGAGTTCAAGCTATAGGCTCGTTTTAAATGAACACTGCAGTAGATTTAATAAATTCCGAAGGGTGGCAGCTAATTGGCAGTTAATTAACATTAAAGGTAGAATAGTAATGATTATAGCAGCCATCAAGTGCAAGCGTGTTTCCAGTAAAGAAGAATGTACAATTTCTGATACTTAAGACCTTGCAGATTAATACTTAACACCCAAGAGAAATTTGGTGATTGGTAAGGGCATTTTTAGTGTGCACAAGTTTAAACTGAACATAAAACCATCTCCATTCCAGTTTCACAATCACTGAAAGTTTGGGATTAAAGATAGATGTGCAATCTGGTAATAGATCATCAAAATACTTGATTTTTGTGTTTTGACATTCTTCAAACTTTTAACAAATTTTCAAGCATCTGCACCGAAATGCAAAGCTGCTTCATGCAGCCATGTGCCGAGCCACAAATTTGGCTTTAAATCAATAGCGTAAGAGTTTTCTTAAAGGGTAACAGAAGATGGGTTTAGGCACCCATTATGCCTGTTAAACCCCAAATCCATATTTTAACCTGTGGATTTCTAAACTAAATGCCACTTAAAAAACTTTAATTTAAATAATTGAATTATCCCTTTAAAGTTGTAAACTGACTAGGACCTGCTGCAGCACTTGGATATGAATTTAACACACACTCTCACATACAAACTCATGCACACATGTTTTATGTAATTGTCCAAGCTCAAGAGTAGACCATAAATAATATAGCTGAGAGCCTGCTACCAAGCTGGTAATGTGACAGATAAGCAAAAACGGCAGTGAGTGTGAAATCCTGAGACTTAGTTTGTGTGTGACGACAGTCCCTCCTTGACATGACCACCAGGTTTAATAGAAGGAGCAGAGCCTGGAGGCATCATGGTCGCTGGGAGCTGCTGCAAGATAGTGGTGGGCTGTTGAGGAGCCTGGGAAGGAGAGATGGGACTGTAATGAGGCTCTCTGCCTGGAGGCACAGAGTCTGAGAATAAACTATATAATACATAACCTCGATACTTGCATGGGGTGATAGCTCTACTCCACAGTAAGGAAAACGAACAAAGGATATGCTTCCCATGTGCAAACATCACTTCTTGTAATACTAGAAACGATTGTATTATGACATAAAGCTCATTGATGTGTTTTGTGTTTGAGCTAAACCGAGAGCAGCAGGTTAGTTGTTGCTAAGATAATGAGCTTTAGCTGACAGCCTAATAGAACAGAATGAGTTAAAAATAATGCACACTTACAGGAAATGTATGAAAATGATCATATGGCTCAAAGTGTGGATAAATATGTTCTGTCCACGCCATATGTGAGAGCTTCAGCTGATATTATGCTCAGTATGTAATTATAACCTGTTTGCAGAGATGCAGAGGCACACAGTAGCGGGTTGCCAAGGTGTCGAAACACAAGCGACGGTCTGCATATGCACACACACACAGACACACACACTCACTCACTAACTCACTCACTCACTCACTTACTCACACTACCTTCGTCTGTGATCTACATTGACCTACAATATGCAGAACAGGCTGTTTAATTAATCTCACTTCTGAAGCTTAAGCAGAGCAGCTGGTAACTCAAAGATCCAAAACTATTGTCTATAAAAGTATCCACCCACTAAGGACTTTTTTTATGTTTTACTGTTTTTCAACCGTGAATCACAGTGGATGTAATTAGTTTTTTTAATACACTAAACAAACGAGAGAGAGAAAAATATCTGCTATTTAAATTATTTAAAACTTAGGTAGGTGTTCTAGATACTTATAGTCTGCAATGAGGTAATGTATGAGTCATCAAGTAATCAACACACAATTGAAAAGTAATAATAATTATGATGCTAATTAGAAGTACTTTTATTCTAATTAGAGATTTTCGTGAGTGATTTTTAATATGCATTCTGGAATTTCTAAGTATAGCCTTTTTATTTTTAAATGCACTAAAATGTAGTGTGCAACTGGGACACTGCTTTTCATTTAGGTTCAACTTTAAAATTCTATATAGGAGACGTTTTTTATCTTTCTTCCTGAGTATATGAAAACAGACAGCGAGGGTGCTGTGCACATTATGGCATGTGGTTTAGTTACCCGATAAAATACGTATATGCTAGGAGTGCAGTTTGAGCTATTCATTATTTTGTTATTGTTGGAACTATTCATTGTTTTGTCATATTTAATAGTTCAAGATTTATTTATTTAATTTCAGTTTTGCTTGAGTCATACAGCTACACAAATTGGTTTTATGATTAGTATTTTCTTTGGGTTATTTTTAGTGTCTGTCAGTGCTTTTGTTTTGATGTTACCAGGCCGCATTAGCCACCAGGTGTAGTCTACATACAGTACACAGGTGAACAGGTACTGTGTGTGGGAGGTAGACACCGGGGAGGGCTGATGGTTTTTTACCAGAGCCTAGAGACGCCAATGATCCTTTTTGTGAAATGTTTGTTTGCCAAGATATTGGATTAACAAACCTCACAGAATGCTATCTCTGCCTGGACAATGCACGGTTTTAAATGGTGCAACAGGTGATAACATAGACTACATCTTAAAGGAAAACGGCAACTTATTGGGACTTGAGCTTATTCACCGTATCCCACAGAGTTAGATAAGTTCATACTCTTCTCATCTCCGTGCGTGTCGTAACTCTCTTTAGCGCACCCCCCACTAGCCTAGCTTACCAGAGATGGTGGAGGTAACCGGCTCCCACTAGCCTACTGCTCCCAATTAGGTACAAATTAATGCCAACATGTTCCTATTTACACATTGTGATTTGTATAAGCGTGTACACATAACAAGGTCCCAGGAGACACAGCCATCTTCTAACTGTATACAAACTCGGAACTATATTCTCAGAAGACGAACCAATGCTACTTGGATGGAGTGATTAGTGCAACACCTGAAAAGCACCATTATTACTCTCTGCTCCTCAGCACGGGCTTCTCGTGCGCTTTGAGCAAATCACTCCGCCCAAATAGCAGAAGTAGAAGTGCGTCGGCTTCTGAGAATATTGTTCCCAGTTTGTATGCGGTTTAAAGATGGCTGTGTCTCATGTGACCTTTTTATTTAAACAGGCTGTGACTATACAAATCCCAATGTGTAAATAGGAACATGTTTGCATAATTTTGTCACTTATGGGGAGAAGTAGGCTAGTTGGAGTTGGTTACCTCCAGCATCTGTGGTAAACTAGGCTAGTGGTGGGTGAGCCTGACAGAGTTACGACACGCACGGAGATGAGAAGAGTATGTATGAACTTACATAAAGTTCCAATAAGTTGGTGTGTTCCTTAAATTTCTCCGCCCTACTTACAATTTATTATCAGGACAACAACAGTTAATATTAGACTTCTAGCACATAATTGTAGTAAGGTTTATAAGAAGGAGATATAAGTTAATGTGGTCTTTGTGTGCATGTTTGTATTTGTTGAAACTATTTTTCCTTCTATTGACCACCCATTACTAGTGTATAGTTAATGAATGCTTGTTGACACAGCATACCATTAACATTAATTAATTAATTAATTAATTTGTTTTGATGAAATACCCATGCTAGGTGAGTAGGGTTGGGAATCGTTAGGATTTTAGTAGTTGAGTGTGACAAATTAACACTGCACGTTGGGTCTGTTATTTTGAACAGACCCCCATTCTTCCCACAGGTGATTTTCCGGTATTAATATTTAAAAATAACAATGATGTGGCCACTGGTTAGTGTTTATGGTGTGCTTAGAAAGCTACCAACTCTGTATAATAGACGGTTCGAGCCTAAGAACTTCACTGTAGCACACAACACTAATTAGCACGCAGTTTACATTCTCTGTACCAACCTGCCTTCCAACTCTGCCCCCCCCCCACACACACACACACACACACACACACACACACACGCACACACTTGCTGTCAGTGGAAGGGGCCTCTACACCCCCACCGTATCTACAGCTCTGTAATTAAAACACTGTAATCTGGGTGGATCGTCTCTATTTTTAAAATCCCCCTGTCATTGAGTGGGTAAAGTGACACAATGGGACGCATCAAGCGGTGAAAGAGGAGGAGAAGAGGGGAGATAGGAACAACCGCAGCAGCAGGTGATGACCAATTCTGTGAGAGATGAGGAAACTAATTAACTGTTTTAGTGGCGGAGTGGCCTGAAGATAAATCTCATCTTGTTATCCAGTGCAGGCCATGCCCATCAACAGATGCTTTTTTTAAAGTTCTTTACAAATACCACCACAGAAATGCAATCTACATCTTGTGAATGTTAAAAGAAATTCCAAATAAAATCATCCCTGGACAAAAAAGTAGGTAAGGCTGGGCAAAACTTCAATATCAGAGATGATCGTCTTTCACACGGATTATATTGTGATGATACAATCATATGCTGTCATTTTGTAGAATTCTGGTAATTGTTGATGTATTTAATCAATGTGATGTTGGCGTGACGCTAATTTTAACTAAGTAATAAACTGTTGGGTGGTTTAATCAAGACGTTATATTAAATTCATGTTTTTAATGTAAAGTCCTAATCTCAAAGTTAATTTACTTACTTTAGTTATCCAATAAATGTGGTAGAAGTATAAAATTGCATGAAATTAAAATACTCAACCAAAGTACAAGTACCTCAAAACTGTGCTTAAGTGCAGTACTTGAGTAAAAGTAACGTGCTACATACCAGCACTGCCATACTTTGACACATAATATTAATAACAATAATTATAATAACTGTATTTGTATAGCTCATGTCATGCATAAAATGCAGCTCAAAGTACTTCACTGCATGGCATTAAAGACTAACAAAAACAAGAGAGAAAAGATAACATACGCAAGATAAATAATTTCATTAGAATAGAAAAAAAGATAAGACTATAAAATAAGGCAGAGATATAAAGTTAGTAAAAATGGTAGTAGAAAAAAAAGAAAAAGTAGAAAAAATAGATAAAAGTGAACTTCATTAACTAAATGCTAGCCTGAATAATTAGGTCTTCAGTTGATATATTGATTTAAACCATACCAGCCCTGAAATGAAGTAAGGAATGTTATGATATAAGCTCACTCTGAATGTTGAGGTTATTATTAGTACATATCAGGAACCATATATGCGTATGACATTTGTCAAATATGAATGAGACCCTGCAGCTTTTTAAAACAGCCCCCATAGGGACTGGGCTGCTCAGGTATGATTTAATGACACACACATCCTCACTCACACACACACACACACACACACACACGTACACACAGAAATGGCCATCTCCAGGGTTAAAGGGTTAGCTCATTGCATTAGTGATCATTTATTCATCATACCCAACGGTTAAATATGGAAAACCATGCATGAAGATGGAAAACAGCGTTGACCATATTGGTCGGGTGTTCTGCTGAAGGCATTAAAAACTAGTGGCATGGCATCACTGTTGCTTAGAACTTCTTCAAATTTTGATCGCTGGTGTTGGAGTTGTTGCAGTGACAGTAAGATGGCAGTTAAAGCTGTTGTCATTAGTCCAATAGTCTGACTCACTTTCACCCCCCTTTGCCCCTCACCCCCTACGGCATCAGCTCAAGAACATGGCCATTACCTTTCCCCGTTCCTATGGCAACACCACCCTGCAGCCCTTACAGTATGTGTTGGTAGCAGTGTGTGTATGTGTGTTTGCAATCATTTGTTTGTGTGTATGCACAGGCATAGATAACGTCAGCTAAGACTACAATCAATATTTTAAAGGTTTAGTGTCGTCCCCTTTCTCTTGCCTTGTTTGTTTCTGATAAACTTTCACTGCTCACAGCCTCAAGAAAGACACCATTCAGCTGTCTTCAATTGTCTAGTGGTGATATGTTGCAGTCCAGTGAATGTTTGTGGGTTTGTAATAAGTTTACAGTTGTGTTGTAATTATTTTTAATCAATCCAGCGGCAAGTGATAATAAATAATAAATCTCTGAATTGGAACAACTGGACGGTCAGAAAGGCTCCATACCTTCTCATCAGGGGCCATACAATGTCACGCCGACCCTTTAAGGAAAACAGGTTTGGAGCCATCTGCAATGACACAATGACAACAAGGAGGATATAAAAAAGAGATGATATCTAGCAACGACAACAGCATGAGAGTGACATTACATAGCCGAAATAGAGTAAAGGACTGGGAATAGAGCGTGGCTGTTCTGTCTTTGGCGATCCACTGGCTGGGCTGTAGGATTGTGGTAGAAAGAGAGCCAGAAAAGCACTGTGAGATAAGGCTTTGAATATAGCTCCTCTCACACTATTCTTTTTCTCTTCTCCCTAAGGAGGAGGGCTGACTGACAGACACTCCCCCCCACCACCTCCTCCTTCGCTGGCTGTGGGCAAGCTTCGTATAGTGCCTACCACAAACCTGAGCCAATTAACACATCTCCATGCACACTCTGAGTTTATTAATACATAATAAACTAGTTAGAAACAGACACCAATTATCTTGCTTTCGGCCATTTAAATGTAAGTGATTGGGGGAGGTGTGTCTTAGGCAGTGGGAAGGGTTTGTAATGATGCTGCAGAATAGCACACCAGTCTATGGTCGAAATCAATGGGATGAGACATCCACCGTCCCCTTGAGAGGATGCAGCCTTTAGAGAAAAGCATATTAACGCTGTTTGACGGAATGAGCTCCCACTCTGTTGTGTGTTTGCTTTTTATTTATTGTGTGCTTGATTAGTCCCGTGGTGATCGTCTCCATCTAAGGCAGCCAAGCTGGTGTCATTGTGTCTCAACTCCCTCGCTCCAGTCCTCCTCACTGAATGCTGACTTAATCACGCACAACCTGTGCCAAGCTCCCTTTTTCTGTTTTGATCTGACATCCCCAGTGCCAAGATGTCTCCTCGGTCTGACTGGGTCTCTGTGTGTATCCAGATGCAGCATTGACCTGGCCGTGATCTCTTATTAGATACAGAAACAGAGATGAAAGATGGTTTAGAGCAACGTATGCCTCGCCATTCCTCATGAGAATTAGATCTAACCTTACTGACGAAGGCCTGCACAGACAATGAGCCTTTGTGCTATCATGCTCTATCTAAAACTTTCCTTCGGGTTAGATAATTCAATTTAGAATAGAGTATGATTTCCTGAATTAAATTATAAACTATCTGTAACAGTGAGTCACACACTGATTTACCGTTCTGCCTCGTTTTCTCTCAATGCAGAAAAGCTGCAGAGCAGAATCAGACTGTACTGCAAAAGATCACACCACCACTGACTTTCTCTTAGTTTTTTTAAATGTGAGTGCAGATGTGTTCCCTTTGAATAGGTTTAAGCTCTCTAAACAAAATAGCACAAGTGAGTTCTTGTGACATAAACCTGTGAATACAAAGTATGTATTTGCAAGGGACATTTATTGTTTGTAACATACAAAATGGAGCACCACCTTTTGAGTGAAAAACCGCAACCTCTATCAGATTAGAGTTGCAAGTAATATTGTGCTTTTTAAAAAGCACAGATAAAAGTGTCCACATCTGTAAAGAATTTAATGAGAAGGAGAAAATTCATTACTTTTAAAAATAGAGCTTTTTATCGTTTTATTGTTGTCTGTTTTCACTGGCAAATACATTGTGTGTACCAGAACCACATTTCCACTTAATTTATTTCTAAACCCCAAAAAAAACCAAGAAGGGGACAGTGATGATACCCTAGTTACAACCATCTCTTTGTACTTATTATCTCTTACTTCATCCATTAATAGATGGTGGACGACATGTTTGTATGGATACAACTGCTAGTTCATAGTTCACAGAAATTCTTGAGCGTACAGACAGATAAAAATCATCAAGAGTGAAAAAGACAGAGCTGATGGAGTGAGACCACACTGCCAGGCAAAGTTCAGGACCGGCCAGGTAAAAAAGGCCAGTGACAAGTCACATCACCTTAAAAAACTGAAAAATGCCTCGGGGTTACAGTTGACAGCACGATATTCTTACGAAATCAACAAAAGTCACGTTGGTAAATTATGCTTGCATTCACACTGAGAGCAGCATACTGCAGAAACACATTGGTGAGTGTGAAATGATGTAGGTGTATAATTTCGTCGATGGTTTGAAACGCGTTAATTGAGTAAAGTGTTTATGTGTGCATGTGTGCGTTTTTTGCCAGCTTCATAGTGATCTGGGTAATGAAAAAAAATGACGCTATGTTTGTTCATTTGCCTGCATATAATAGATTTATTTAAAATTGCATGAGTTTGAATGCAAGGACTGTTTGTTCCCTGCTGAATTGGATGCGGCACAATTTGCCTGGGGTGATTTGGAGGAAAGGTGTGTGTGTGTGTGTATGTATGTGTGTGTACCAAAGGGAGGGAGAGAAAAGACTGTTTACTTCCATTCACCTGGGTAAGAGATGAAATACTATTTCTGTTCCTCAACTTCATTGCATGTGTTGTTATTTCTTCCTCCTTTGAATGCAACACATCGCATTAGAATCATTGAATGGGGCTGAGAAAGGCCACTCCATCCTTGTGGGACCTGCATTGGCATGGAGAACAGATCTTTTGTGTATCCTGCCCTCTAATCAAAAATACTGAGGGACTTAAAAATGGCTTTCACACTGTGAGTTGACAAATCTGTCTTGCTGCCTGACATTCCTGGTAAAAAAGGGAAGCACAAGAGATCTTCACAATGATATATATGTATATGGTAATGTCAATCAGAGACAAGCTTCTTGGAAGAGCTATCTATATTCCGATTCAGTGTTAAATGCCATTGCTGGTTTAATCACCATTATTTCTGTCATGATTCCATGGCCGCTGCACAGTTCATTATTTTCCTTGCGGTCTCTGTTGTAAAAGGTCAAAGATGATGCTTGATGACAAGCAAATGTACTTTGAAACTCACAAACCTGCACAACTGCAGACTGTTGATTGGGGTGAAGAGTCAACATGTTAACATGTTGTTCCTGCACTGCCACTGGAGCATCATCCCCAATAACATCCTCCTCCTGCACTTATTATAATTAACTACATCTCAGCCTTGTCAAGCAGTCCAACTTGTGGGCCCATAACGACATATAACATAGACCATGTTTATTGCAGATCATTTCATTTGTGAAGAGAAGCACCATAACAAGCACCACCCATGTGTCCACAAACTGTTGTGGAAACATGCTAACTCTTTAGCATATGCTCAGTGGTAGTGGGCGACTCGTATTGCCTCCGAAGTGAGAGAGAGAGAGAGAGAAAATAACTTTTAAGTGGCTCTCAGGCAAGATGGTGAGTCATTTTAACTGACATTTAGCCAAGTCAAGACTTTTGTGTAAGAAAGTGACAAGACACCAAAGAATCAATTGTCAATTGCAACATTCAGTGCCAGTGCTAATAGTTGTGTGTTTGTTTCGTGCCATATTAAGTGGGAGTGTTTTACATGTCAGCTTGTTAAAGACTAGATATCCAAACTATATGAGAATATTGGGTGCAATGTTTCTATCTTTGCAGTCTTGCTGAAATGTCAGTGAGTGACGCATCCTATCGCAGTCATTTTCAGTCAATACATACAGTACATGATCCGTGGTATTGGCTGCTACAAGTAGTTAAGAATTGTCATGTGAATCGAACAATAGAGTTGTTATTTTTGTCAGTCATCTTACAACATTTATAACTGTGTCCATCTCATCTATGCTTTTTCTGTTTTTTTTTCCTGTTGCTCTGTTTCTGGTTTTAGCACCGAAAAATTGCATTCCCATTCCCAGTAACGTTACAAAAACTACAACACTACACCGGCTCTAGCTAGACTAAAAAAGACAAGACAGGCAAGCCGCACACAATTGTTTGGGCTTGCGAGCCAGCCAAAGAGTCGTAACGTTACATTTTGAGTGGGTGGCAAGCGCTGAAATGGATGCCAGTAAGATTCTGAATGGAAAGTTACTTTTTAGTTTATTTCTTAAAATGTTACATGTAAGATTTAACACTACAGTAGCCGATATGCCATCGTTGTTTTCAATAAAAAAACATTTGCACAAAGCAAGCCAATCCACTTTTCCATGTTGATAAGAGCATCAAAGTGAGAAACAAAAAGAAATCAAGGGATATTTAGAATGGATAGAAAATGTGCGATTAATTGCAAGTTAACTATGACATTAATGCGATTAATTGCAATTAAATGTTTTAATCGTTGGACAGCACTAATTTGAATATGTAAAAAACAAAGAGATCTGTGTACTAATTCCGGGGTCTGGAACTAGGCTAACTTCAGACAAGGGGTGCTGCTTCAAACTTTTGAGCCACCTAACAAATAAAACAATAACGAAAGCAATAAACATGTGTAAACCCTGCAATGTCCCGGGGCCCCAGTGGGCCCTCTGAATCATTCAGCTCCCCCTAACTGTACCCCCTGCTCACCCTGTGGGGGTTGTGTTAAGGCAATGCCTGACTCGCATGAAGCACTGCATGCTTCTTTGTGTCCAACAAGTATTTACTGGTGCATGGTAACAATACCAAATTTAGTTTTCTTTTTCCTGACAATAACAGTAAATTTGAGGCTTACAAAGAACTATTATAAATTGTCTTATTAGCAGTTCTGTTCACCCTAAATAATTCAATTTATTGCAGTGGATCATTTAGCCTGACACCTTAACCTCCTCTCTGTAAACAGTCTCTTTATATGTAAGTGAAATCCGACCTACTGTTTATACAAATGCTTACAGTGTCCTTGCATTGATCTTTGTAAGGGTAAAAAGTAATTTTTGCTTTCATATTAACTGCTCTCTTTCATGCTCTGAAAACTTAAATGCAACAATAATTAACTTACACACAGGTGGTAGTAGTAACCATGTCAACATATTTACATGCATTGTAAAAACTCATTGTGCATGCCTATATGCAAAATATGTTTTGTCTGAAATTGTCTGTAAAGTTCACAGCTGTTAAAGTCTAATTATCCAATGAGCTTTATTAATTCATGTTGTTTTTATGAGAAACTTGTTGTTGAGTTAGGACTTCGCTGGTCTGTTGCACATCAGTGTCTGATGTGTGCTTGGTGAATAGGCACATGTGTGGATGCATGGGTGTCTTTGTAAGGATTCATCTACCCCAGCTCTCCTAACAACTAATGAAATAATAATGAGAACTTTGGTTGCTTTTGAGTAGGGCACAAGAGACAAGAATGACTTGATGCAGATAGAAATGCAGAAGAAATAAAAGAGGAAATTGAACTAAAATGTTGAGCTGGATACAATATTAACCTAATATCTGACACCTAGAATGACACTTTCTGTGAACTAGAAACAGTAAAAAAGTGTGTTTTTGTTCTTGAGAAAGAAAAGAGATGTGTGCAATGTGATGACACTCAGCGGCACAAAGAATAATGATATCACACCTCATGGATGTCGCGGCATGTCCTCTTTGTGTGAAATCCTTCTAACGCTGCATAACCTGCATAGGTTTGCTCACGGCTATATTAATTCACATTTATGCTCTCTTTTCCACATTGTCTGATGGCACAAAAGAAGACCATGATCTCTAGATTAAACTCTTAAGGTGCAGTGGGGACTGCTGCCAAGTTAAGTGGTCAAGGTGAGCCGGATGTTTCTTAATTGCTGGTCACTCTTCAGAGAGATCAGATTAAATGCCATGAAGCCAATATGAGCTTGGGCTGTTGTCTACAAGATGGATAACTCAGCCTGGCCTCTCATCGCCTTTCTATATAAAGCTGCAATAAATGCCACGCTCCTTGTACTTAGTGCCTATGTATTAAGTGTGATGTACCGTTTCACCTTATTGCTTTAAATGTTGTCTTTATTTTCAGATACAACTAGTTAAAGTATCCTTTTTGTGTAACTTCCTTAATATTAATCAATACGATCCTATCACATTTAAAAGTGCACATCCTAGTGAGTTAATGTATTCACTTAATGCTTTCATATTGTGCCTATGAGTAAATATCACATCTGATTAGATGTGAATAGAGAGATGGATCAGAGAATATTTCACAAGTCTGATTTGAGTTGAGTGTGAAATTAAATCTGTAGAGATTTGTATGGTACTAATTTAGTTCTGAGTTGAAAGACAAGACTTGGAAGAAAGCAGAATTTCATTTCAGTGTTGACAAGATATGTTTCATGAACAGATGACAACACTTTATATGGTCATTTTAATGTTTTAATTGCATGCTGCAAAGTCTTTTTTTGATACAAAATAATTCATGCAGCATCAGTGATTTCAAAAGTGCAAAACGGGTCCAAAAATCACTTTACAGATTAATAAGAGAGCATGCCAAACAGGACCAGAACCACTCCATAAAGCTCGGACGGAGTTTGTTGAAAAACGTGCAAGATTTCTGTATTTAGAGTGTATTTACCAAACGAGACCAAGAAAAATACTTTGTATAGAGAATACCCACATGTCCATCAAGTCCACATATCACACTGGAAGACGTGGAACCACAAGCATTCACAATCATGCTTTTTGACAGTTTTAAAAAATATTCATGAACAATCATTTCAAATTTACAAAAAAAAGAAAAAGACTAGCTAAACAAAAAATGAGGTTTACAGCTTGTAAACATTTTTGTCACTTTGTTCAGTTTGGCAACATTAAATTCACTCAAAAGATTCTACAGATCGGCCCACGTGTAAACAATTTCCCGTTTTACCACAAACTTTACGCACGAACATTGGTCACTGGACTACTTTCCTGTAGTCGTTTTTCGGAAGGAAATGTAATGTTTTTGCATATCTTTCCTCACTAATAAACACATGGGGCGTCTTTGAGTGGCCTAGTACATGCAGATACAGATCATGACCTGCGGAAGGAAACGCGCACCAGATCCTCACCGGATCTCCGCTCCAGTTCTCCACAGGACCCGCTGTCCGTGCTCTACCTGAGCCCGATCATGACCGTCTCCACGTCTTTAGAGGGTCTCCGGTCCTTTACCAGGAAGTTAATCATGCTCTCCGATTTGATCATCAGGTTGCACCCGAGGAAAAATATGCCGAACACGACGGTAAGCGACAACACGCAGAGCACCGCGATTTGCACCACACGCATGACGAAGAGTTTGCGCTCGTCTTGCACCAGCACCAGGGACCCTCCGCCGTCGCCGGTCACCACGTTGTCGGTTCCATTGCCGGAATATGTCGCCAAAGTCCCGGCGAGGGTCTGACTGCCGTTAAACAGCGCGCCCTGGGTCACGTCGAACAAGGAGAAGTTCATGTTTCCTTGCGGGTTATCAGCAAAAAGATTCCACTAGGCAGGCACACACACAGTCTCACCACAAAACCTGGACTCCAAGTAAAACTTTGCGTCATGTGACTGTTATGACAAAAATAAGAGGAAGAAATACAAAAAGAATACGCTTTAAAAGTCCAGCTCTATATGAAAACAACGAGTTTTTGCCAGTGCGTAATGACCTCATCCACATCCCCGGACTGCAGTCAAACAGCGTCTCATCAGGTGCAGCCAAAAGTACGTTTCAACTCAAAGTCTGCGTTCCTCTGGGTTTAAGTGAGTCT
Organism: Etheostoma cragini; assembly: GCF_013103735.1. NCBI lineage: Eukaryota > Metazoa > Chordata > Actinopteri > Perciformes > Percidae > Etheostoma > Etheostoma cragini. The sequence goes on from NC_048421.1 coordinate 14,865,847, forward strand.
TCTTAGACAGTGCGCAAGGTGCAAAACGTCTTTGCTCCTTTGTAATAAGAGCCTGTGTTCGCCTGCGAGCGCTTCTTTTGTGCCAAGTCTGTGGTGCGTTTTAAAGTGATGATGAGTTCCCCGTTGACCACACCACCACTCCTCCTCATCAGGGGAGATAGTCAGAGGTCCTCAGATTATTCGCTGCTGCTCTGATGTGCAAAAAAAGAGAAAGAAAGAAAACTTTATTTGAACAAGTCTTAATCTGTAATTCAGTCTACCTTTTCATTTTATCTTCCTGCTATTATTTTGTAAATAACTGCTACTGACGTAAATGATATCTGCTTCTAATGCAAGATAGGAATTTAACATTAGATGCACATTTTACTCTCCCAGAATTCGTTTTATATATTTTTCTCCAGTGGTGTTGGAAGTTGTTTTCAGGAAGCATGAGCATCCTTGTTTCCTAAGAAACAAAAATCGTAATAGTTTCTTATTTCCAGAAAATTAGTTTTTAAAGAACCAGTTTAAACGTGGATATTTTTAAGTGTGCACTCATTTATGCACATTAATAATGCCCAAAAAGCCTCACCAATGTTGATCCAGACAGACGTTAACTTGGAATCATGAAATTGTTTGAAAATCATTTTAAAACCTGAAAGCCTTCAGTTCAATTTGAATGCAAATGAATTGAAGATTAGTATCTGCTTCTTTGATGGGTATTTGTGTGGAGTTAAATGTCTGTTGCTGAGGGAAATATCACCAATATAGGCACAGCCAGCTATAACTTAGAAATGAAGACATTAATTAATAATCTATTATTCAACCATGGTAAATATTTATCAGAAATATTGGCTCCTCTACTTTAGCTTTTTCCGCTGTTTCCTTTCAGGGAGCAGCTGTTATTAAACCTCTGCGAAGCAGTTGGCTCTCTGTCTTTATTGAATGTGTTAATCAAACATCACTTTGTCTTTTTCAGGTGTTCTGTGTCACCAAGCTCGATTCTTGGATCAGAGCTTCAGGGGGACTCAGACCCTAATGAGAATGTGTTACGGAGACAGTGCTTTGCAAAAATGTCCCCCCCCCCCACTAAATCAGTAACTTCCTTAGTTGATAATCTCTGAGCTAGCTACTGAACAACAACATCAGTTAACGCTTTTAACTAAACCTGGCACTTACATGTCACAGTGATAACAACCATTTTGATTTTAGTTGCTTATATTTCAATTTAAGTTCTAATCTGCAACTTGAAATGGCCAATTTCCTGTCTGGGGACCTAATTTTTTAGGGGGGCTGAGTTTAATTTAGGAGGCTTGAGACCCCCCCCCCCCATCCTAAATAGGCTCTAAAATCGCCCATGTGTATAACTATTGCAGCTGCCTGGGACACCATTACTAAAGTGGAGTTGAAACCCCTGCAACCTCACCTGTAATGAAATATGAGCCTCGGGTTAGAATGTTCCAGATGCAAGTATACCACATGATGAATTAAGTAAAAAGTTGGAAATCCTTATTGATCCCTATTACAATAACAATTTAAGTATTCTCTCCCTCCTCCTGCATGCAAAATGTGAGGTTTTATTCTAGGAGGTCTATACTGTATTGACAGGTTGCATTTATTACCAGTTGAACAGTCTTTATTACCCAATATTATCTCTGCATTTTTCTAAATGATCTGACTTTAAAGTAATGCCATTGAATTTGGGAGGCTCAAAAATGATTTCTCTCTCTTTAGGTCAGCACTTAATTAATCATAATGTCCTTATACCGATAATAAAAAAATAACTCCAGTGAGTGTATTATTAGATAAATTATACATAGTTAAGCTGATTTCTACCCATACATGAAAATTCTAACTTGTTTGCAAGATTCTCCCTTTTTCTGATGAGCGGATATCTACTACACATCAACACAGATTCTTACTGGATGGATGGACAGTTGCCGAGTAACTTTCAAAATAATCTGACTGATCATTTTTCCAGCTAGTCTTTGCTTTAAAATGTTAAACATTACAAATTTATGAAAATATCTGGCCAATTTTAATGGAAATGTAATTGCTGCAAGGAGGAAAGGCCATAAATTCAATAAAATGAGGTACTAGAACCAAGTTAGAAACTATCTAACTATATCTTGGCACCTGTTATGGTTTGGGGTTTTTGTTGGGGTATTTGTCCTGTTTGGCCTTCCCTGTGTTTTTGTCCCGGTTTTCCCATTAGTCTGGTGTTGTAGATTCTGTCTTGTGTTTCCATGCTTGTGTATGTTCTGTTTCCTGTTTTATTTTTTAGTCAGCTTCCTGTCTGGTCTTGTCTTGTCTAGCTTCGCTTTGTTTGTCTGATTGTTCAGCCCCACCCTAATGTGTTTCACCTGATGTCTCACCTGTTCCTCATTACCTCATTACCTCTTGTATTTAACCCCAGTGTTTCCTCTGCCTCTTGTTGGATCATTCCAGTTTGTTCAGTCGTGTGTCCTGTCTCTACGTTGCTGAGTTCACGGTATTGTTCCTGTTTCCCTGGATGTTTTCCCGTGAGTTTTTCCCCCGTCTTTTACCCCCGGACCTCTGTGGACTTCTTGCTTGTGTTTTGGGACTTTGCTACTTTGTTTTGGATCCCTGTCTTTGTTTGTGGACCTTCTGCTATTAAAGCATTGTGTACCTGCTCCCGCCTGCCTCCGTCTCTCTGCGTTTGGGTCCTCACCGCACACCCCCCACAACAGGCACCAATGTTAATCGGCAAAGGATTACAGCTGCTATATATATATTTTTTTTAAGTTTTATTAATCCCCAGTGGGGAAATTACAATTTACACTCTGGGTACACACTTACTGTTAGTATTCACACATATTTCAGGCCTGAAATACACACACATGCTCAGGACCTATACATGCACTAATGGAGAGATGTCAGAGTGTGTGGGCTGCCAGCTGAACCAGCGCCCTGAGCGGGGGGGGGGGGGGGGGGGGGGGGGGGGGGGTATAATGCCTTGCTCAAGAGCACCTGGCAGTCCCCAAGAGGTGAAGTGGCATGTCTCCAGCCACCAATCCACACTCCGTACTTATAACAATACATATGTAAGTATATTGTACATAAACACTCTCAATTGTTCTTTAAAAGATACAAAAGAGAAACTGCATTCTCCTATTTTTATCTTAATACCTAACTTTTACTTAAAATTATGTGAAATTACACTGATAAACTTCAACTTTTAACTGTATTTTTGCTTGTTTTAACCATGTGGTGTCCTTGAGTGCTATAAAAGGCGCCAATAAATGTAATGTATTATTATTATTAACAGGTTGATAAAAAGCGGCCTCAGATATTGCAAAAAGACTCCCAAAGACTTGTCTGCAGAGCCTGTCAAATTAATCTGCTGTTTGTCTCTAAACAAAGTCTATAAAATTGAATTTGGGATGCTCCTGATGTCTGGGTAAGCAGCTTTCAGCTACCAAGTGACAAGCTTGTGTACACACAATGATTAGCTCCATCTACAAATACCTTCCATAAGCCTTGAGGTGGTTTACTTTCAGATCATTTATTAATGGCTGATAAGAACAAGGAGCATTTCTCATGTGTAATACGATCAAGTAATCTCATTAGCCTGAGGATTTGGTTGCTGCAAATGAATTTGCAGTATGTTAATCAATCCTGCACAAGTTGATTCTGTTCTATTATTCATTGCAGTGTGATTATGGAAAGTAGCCTGTACTTACACTTCATCTCTCCATCATTATGTAAATCCTCCACTACAGTTAAAACCTAACAATCAAGGGACTGGAAACTTTGGTTTGAGGAATGTGTGTGTGTGTGTGTATGTGTGTGTGTGTGTGTGTGTGTGTGTGTGTGTGTGTGTGTGTACATTTAGGGACTATGATGATACAAAATCCGAAATCCAACTTTTGCAAGAAAGGATAGTACAAGCCTAGATTTCTTTATTGTTTATTATAGGGCGATCTCCAAGACTTTACAGAATCATTTTATAGAGTAAAACATTTTTCACAATTTGATGGTGGGGGGGGACACAAACGTGTTTCTTGACATGTCCCCGTCGTCCCCAGTGGACATTACACCCTAGCTAATAACACCTCTTTGAGGCTTTAAACTACAACACTTACTAAAGAATTTACAAATGAGGGGAAAGTAATTGCGAGGTCAAGGAGGAGGACTTTTTTTTAAAGATAATATATTTGGGGCTTTTCATAGCCTTTAATGGACAGGATAGCTTGAAGACAGGAAAGGGGAGAGAGAGAGGAGGGACGACATGCAGCCAAGGCCTCGGCCTACCTGGCGCGCACACTCTACTGGGTGAGTTAGGGGTCGCCCCGGAGGAGAAACCTTTGATAAACATGCTACTCCTTTGAAGTTATTCTCAAAATATTTAGGAAATTTGCTACATCATTATTAAAAGATTTTTTGAAGAAGTTTTTCCACTTTTAAAAGCTTCATAAACGGAAGAACCTGTGGCTGATTTACAACTTCTGACTCTGGAGTATCAGCCTGAACATTTGCTGTGAATGCGGCACATTTCATTGATATACCGGTCACAGAAATAGAAACTTATCTAACCGGTGGTTATTGTTAGTATAACTGCATATGAAGATATAGTCATGTGAGGACGCATATAGACATAGTTGTGAGTGTCTGACTTGTTCCTAAGCAACAGTAGACCTGTGAGCCCAGTGACAGATGGTTGGTGAAGTTATTTTGGTTTAGAAGAGAAGGAGAAGGAGGAAGCGATGAGGTGCTTGGATGGAGGTGGGGGAGAAACATTTCCACTTAACATGGGGGAGCTGGCAGCCTAGCAACACAAACTAAGTGAAGACATCCCTAGCAACAAGGAGTTGGTGTTTGACCCCACCCACGTCCTCTCTGTACTTTACCCCTACGTCCTTTATGTCTGTGGTGCCGCCACAGGGCGGATGTGACCAGGACTCAAAGTGGACACACCCTTTCAAGCCCCTCCACCCCGGAGGGAGCAGACTTTCCTCACAACTTCCCTCTTTTCAATTAACACATTATTCCTCCTAAAATGCCCCTTTATGGATTGATTAAAGCAGTCACAGAACTGCAAGGAAGCCGCCATGTCCCTGTGTGTGTGTGTGTGTTTGTGTGTGTGTGTGTTAACAAAAGTGCGGATTGGATATTGAATATGGATGGACCAAGTAACACAAATAGCAAGGAAAGTGTTAGAAGCCATGTTTTGATACTAAGGGGCTTGTCACCTTTGGGACTCCTAATCATGGCGAGTGAAATAAGAAAAACCGTCATTAATTACACACTGATACAGATTGCAGGGACATATTGCCACAGCAGAGTGGTGCCCGACATCAATCCCACTAAACAAGCATCATTAAAGTTATTTTAAGGAAGAGATGATGCTTTGATTTCCATGGGGATATTCAACTAAGTATGTGTGTGTGCGTGCGTGCATGTGTGTGTGTGTGTTTGTCTGTCTGTCTGTCTGCCTGCACCTACTGCAGCCATCTGTTTGAATGGCTGGTGTTAGTTGCAAAACAGATTAGAGATTTCACAAATCTGATTGAAGACAGTCCTCTCCAGTGCAGACATCTCATGCACGTCCCCAGCCGCCACCCATTAACCTCATTTCCATTTAGACACATCTCAGTAATGCAGGCTATGCTGCTCTGTCTTTTAGTTCCCTTTATTTTTCACATTCTGTCTCCTTTATCCCTTCCACTTCTTTCATTCCAGGTGTGTCTCGCTTATATTTAACAGCACGCTACATTACACTTCCCACAGTTCTGGAGTCTGGATGCGCTTAAAAAAACAACAGAAATGCGCTCTTTTCTGCTTTCCATCCCTCAATTATCCTCAGTTATTTCTTTCTCTATTTATTTTTACTTTCTCCACATAAACACTCTCATCCCCTGAGAGGGAAATGTAAGCTGCCGATCAAGAGGGGCTAAAGGAGGGCAAGGCAGATCCGATAGCAAGGCATCACAACACAAATACACAATGTCCCGCGTCAGCGACTCCAGGGCACATTTCATAAGCCTGCCAACCCTTCACCTGAGAAAAAACTCGTGTCCCTCCACCTGACCCTCCCACCCGTCAGTTAAACGCAGCAAAGCAGGAAAGGGTAAGCCGGTTGCGGATAACCAAACACTGATTTTGTCTGAGAATGATTGCGTTTTACTATTGACTCTCTGAGACTCAGTGAGAAGCTTAAAGGGCCAGATAGCTCTGCAACACAGGTCAGGACCCTTCCATCCCTTTTCCCTCCTCCAGCCTGCATCCTCGCTTCTCATTCAGCCTTAATTGGCTGCCATCTGACCCAGCGTCTAGCTATTTACTCAAGACAACTGGCGCTATGTTCTTCTGAAAATGCCATTCATCTTTGGGGGTGATTGCCACAGAAGGATTTGGAGCCAATAGATCCAAATCAGTCAATACTGGAGAGGGGGTTTGATTGACCCCAGGATATTACCTGCACCATCCACCCACACGGAGAGCTTAATGCCAGCAGAACAGTTGACTGTTATAGCTGTTCTACTCATTTCTCTATCTTTGTCATTTCTTCCCTTGGCAATTCTTGGACCCGGGTGGCAGTAACTTAGCAACAAGCTTGAGAATAACAGCAAGGCACAAGGATAAAGATTCAATAAATGGACAAGTGCAGAGATAAGAAGCATTGTCTGCTTCTGCAAGCCCCACCCCCATACACACACACATACACACATACATACAACACAACACTTTCCGAAGTTCATTTCAGTCAGGCAATCTTAGCTTTTCTCTGTTTTTTTCTCTTTTGCCTCTTTTTTTTCTTGTTTTAAAAGCTGGCAAATTTTCACATGCTCCGTTATTTAGTGGAATGGGAAGAGGTTTCCTGTGGCGGGCTCTTATCAGTAATACATTTAGTAAGGAGGAGGACAGACAACTTGGCTTCACTGTTTCTACGGAACGCCTCATAGCAATTGCTTGGGGCAAAATCATGCTGTTTAGACCCTCCCAAAAAAATCAAGAAAGGACTACTTAAACTATTTTTGTATATTATATTCCCACTAGGGGTCCTTCTACCACTACTACTACACAACTTGGTCGTTGAGCGTTCACAGCTGTAAAAAAGGAGAAAAGGTATGAATGCAGTGGTGCAAATGGTCCAGTACAGAAGTTAAATAACCTAAATAATTAAATAATGTATTCATTTGTTCATTCATAGGCTCTATTTGTTTATTATCTTTTTTTTTTCATTAAAATAAAACCAAAACTTAAATAGGCTATATGAATTTCTTGCAACATAATGCCAAAGTAAAGGACTTCCAACCAAGTTGTCCACATACTGTACTTAAAGTGGTATTACTGGCACACACTGCTGTAGGTTTTGAGATTCAGAGTGATTTTTTTCTAAATAATTTGTTAGTATTTTTGTCTTAATTTGGTTATTTTTGTCGCCAAACCTACCCATCTGATTTATTTCTTCTTCTTCTTCTTCTTCTTCTTCTTCTTCTTCTTCTACTTCTACTTGTAGCTTTTAGGAGTTGCAGAGACATCTGGCCAGGTGTTTCTTGAGACGAGGTCGAAACCCAACCGTATTGGCTGTGTGTAAAGTAAGACTTTTGGTGTTGTTATATTCCTCCTCATCTTATCAAATGTTATCAAACCATTAGGAAACGAGTGTCAACATGCTGTTCCCAGATAGGCCAGGCTACATGTAGCCCACTGTATGGAGAGTTTGATGTATGAGGAAAAGCTATGACCCAACATGCGTTAAGCAAGTCGAGAATGAGGAAAGGCATTCAAGTTGCGAAGTGAACAAGCCCACAGGGAACACACACGGCTCATGTCAAGTCGGCTCCGTTACTCTCCAGCCATGGGAACTTTATCAGACCGTCCAGTGATACTGTTTCTCCTAATGTTGGCAGCATCAAAGGTTTTCGGTAAGTTTATATCACTTGAGCTGCTTTGTGAAATGTTCACCTGCTTAGGCGACCTGGGGGGTGCTTCCGCCCGAATTGTAGCTCATCTTTGAAGATATTACCAACTGTTATTATTTATATGTTCTGATGATTTAAAAAAAATATATAATCTTCTCAAACGGAACATGGAGTAATTACACTGTTCGCGTCGCTGACTTGAATGGAGTGACGTTGTTTGTCATTTGCGCTGCTCTGTTGGAGCTTTTGCCACCTCTCCTTATAAGGGAGTAAAATGGGTTTCCCAAAGCGAGGGGACCAGGGCTCCCCGGGCCTCCTCAGGAAAAAATAGTAATTAGGGAATGTACATGCTGTACATTAAAAAGGGCTACATATATGTAGCCTACTATGGAAAAAAAGAAAACTTTATGACTATGTAGACTTTATACACTACACTATCAGACTTATTTAGAGCTTAAGTAGTGTAACTAAAAAAAACACATGGTGTTTATTCAGTGTGTAGGCTACTTTAGGGGCCCTTGACCATGCCAGGTCATTTGGGAGTTAATATGATTTTGGGCAGTTATTCAAGAGTCCAATGAAGTCCATTTATTCTTCTGTCAGATCTCAGACACTTTCTACACAGGTTGATCTACCCTGGCGACTGTGCGTTTGTGTTATCTCCAGTGAGCCACACCCACAGGCCATGCTAGATGACAAATAAAAAAGTGTTTGGTGATATCTGTTGACCTACATAGATGAAAAGGAAGGTATCATTTGCTAACCTGGTCAAATGGCAAGAATAAGGATTAGCGTCAAAAATGTAATGGGTAAACTGCACCGAGACCTGCTCGATACTCTTGTGAAGGACTGAATGTGATGGACAGTATCTGCATTTGTGGTTAAACAGAGCTCATTGGCACTGCTGATTAAAAAGTGCGGTCAGCCTTTATCTTTGTCACTCTCTTGAAAGTGAAAGGAAATGAATTTTGTGCTGTGGTGGAATATAGCTATTACTCAAGAACTGTACTTAAAGTTCTAATTCAAGGTGCACTTGAGTATTTCCATTTTCTGTTACTTTCTTATTCTTCTCTTACTGTACTTATTTACAGATTCAGATTAGTAATACAAAATGTAATCAGAAAAAATGATGATGTATTATTACGGATAAAGATAAGACTTTATTTATCCATTGGTGACATTCACAAGCTACCTGTGTGGATAGTAACCTTTAGCTGCTGCAACATTTCAGTTATCAATAAACATTGTTCTGAATTGGGTGCATTCTGTATAAAGAGTACTTTTACTTTTTGTAACAGTATTTCTAGGTTGGCTAATTTTACTTTAGTAAAACATCTGAGTACTTCTTCCACCACTGATTTTGTGTGACATTTCTGTTTGTGTGATTATCAAAGGTTCCAACATCTGCACATCACAGGGAGTCACCACTTGTCAACGGTGCCTGGCTGTTCACCCTACCTGTGCATGGTGCTCTCAAGAGGTAAAAACACCAGACGCCCACATATACACAGTATCTAGTCGCTCCTCCCATTCACTGCTCAGTGCAACAAGTTGGAACAGAAACCTCATTTGCCAACAGCATTCTTCTTGTGGTCATCCTGGTTGTTCTTTAACATGCTTATACAGTACATTGTAGCCTCTGAATTGTTATGATTAAAAATAGGAAGAAAATGGGTGTTTTCCTTAGGGCTCCTGTACATGGAAGATACATAAGAACTTATGGATTTTTTGTAATGCAATGGTATTTTATTTAGGAGTTTGGAAAAGGGGGATCCAGCGCATCCCGCTGTGACCTGAAGCAGAATCTGCTGAATGGAGGGTGCAGTAAGACAGCTGTGGAGTTTCCCTCCAGCACCCTGAGTATTCAGGAGAACAAACCGCTCAGCGACAAGGCCTCGGGTACTGCTGATGATGTCACACAGATAAAGCCTCAGAAAATCCATATGGCACTAAGGCCAGGTACTTTTACACCCAGCAAGACATCACCCATACAACCAGTTGCTAACAATCATGACCTGATCTACACATTGGAGACCAGACACCAAGGAACATTGTTATTGTTGTGCATGCACTAAAAGCCGGATACACCAGAGCTGGTTGCACATCTTTAACATACTGATTCTGTATTTTATTATTATCTACTATTTAATAATTTTTCACTTAAAAGACAAAAAAAAGATTCAGGGACACACAATTGATCTCATGCAATCAACCCTCTGTTCTTTCTCTCTCAGGAGATACCAAGCATTTCACCGTGTCAGTGAAACAGGTGGAGGATTACCCAGTGGACCTCTATTATCTGATGGATCTTTCATATTCAATGAAGGATGACTTGGCTCGCCTTCGCACCTTGGGCAATGAGCTTGCAGTGGCCATGGGCCGCACCACAAGCAACCTACGCATGGGGTTTGGAGCCTTTGTGGACAAGACCACTTCCCCTTACATGTACATGTATCCTCCAGAGGCAGTCCAAAACCCTTGCTATGGGTAGGTTTAGTTAATGGTACATTTGAGGAGGAGAAAGTTTAAATGAAAATTTTTGAATATTCTGAGAAAGTGTGGCCAGTTCCCCTTCACTGATTTTCTATCCCCCATTCACCTGTTAAATACAAATAGAATTCACGACACATGCCTGGCTCAATTTGGGTTCAAGCATGTCCTGTCACTGACGGAGAGGGTGGCTCGCTTCACTGAGGAGGTGGGGAAACAGCAGGTGTCTAGAAATAGAGATGCTCCAGAGGGTGGATTTGATGCTGTCATGCAGGCTGTGGTTTGCAAGGTATAAAAATGTCATTGTATATACATGCTTGCAGAGCACGTGCATACATACATACATACATACATACACTACCGTTCAAAAGTTTGGGGTCACTTAGAAATGTACATTGCACTCCATTATAGACAGAATACCAGCTGAGATCAGTTGCATTGTTGTTGTTTTTTAACCATGGCAGCAGTTTTCAGATTACATTATGTGGTTACATAATTGCAAAAGAGTCCTCCAATGCTTTCTCAGTAAGTTCATTAAACTTATATCAGAATAGTAAACAGAATGTGCCTTTGGAACATTGGATGAATGGTTGCTGATAATGGGCAATGTAGATATTGCATTAAAGATCAGCCACCCGCCCAGATCAGCTGGTATAATGAAGTGGAATGGAAATTTGTAATTGAACCCAAACTTTTCACATACAGTATTTATTTTAATTTTACTTGTCATCTTTATTTCTGTGTTTATCATCATCAGGACAAGATTGGCTGGCGTCCAGATGCCTCGCACCTTTTGGTATTCACCACGGACGCCAAAACTCACACAGCCCTGGATGGACGTATAGCTGGAATTGTCCAGCCCAATGATGGAGTGTGTTACCTTGATAATGAAAATGTTTACAACAAATCCACTGTGCTGGTAAAGGCATAAATTAAATCACATCAATAATTCACTTTTTATAGTTTTAGAGTTGTTGGACATGACTTACTTCCATTGAAGACAATTTGCTTCCTGTATTTTTCAGGACTATCCCTCTTTGGCACTCATGACAGACAAAATGTCTGAAAACAACATCAATCTAATTTTTGCTGTGACCAGCTATGTGGTGCCGCTTTACCAGGTAACTGCACTGCTTGTGCAGCATTAATTTCTTTAAGTTATGAAAAACATTAAAAATGTTGTCATCATCTTGCTGTCATGCTTGTCATTCCAGGAGTACAGTCAGCTCATTCCAGGCACAACTGTGGGAACTCTTTCCGATGACTCTGGGAATGTTATTCAGCTCATTGAGGATGCCTATGCGGTAAGAATTTCCCAAATGTAGCACAATATGTATGTAACATCTGTAAAGTGATACAATTTAACTGTTTCACCTCATACATTGCTGTTGAGCAGAAAATTCGCTCTAAAGTGGAGCTGGAACTACTGGGAGTACCAGAAGAGCTGAATCTCTCCTTCAATGCCACTTGCCTAAACGGAGAGGTCATCCGTGGACTTAAGTCTTGCTCTGGCCTCAAGATTGGAGACACAGTACGTATGTGTTGAGATGTTGATATGCACATCTGATATCTCCACACACAGATTATCACAGAGACATTTCCTCCTCTTCAGGTGTCATTCAGTGTGGAGGCTCAGTTGCGTGGCTGCCCCAAAGAGAAGAGCCGCACTTTTACCATCAAACCTCGAGGCTTCAAGGATACCCTGGAAGTCACGATGGACTTTGCTTGTGGCTGCGAGTGTGAGGCCAAGGCCGAAGCCAACAGTCCCATCTGTAGCAACGGCAATGGGACCTACGAGTGCGGTGTGTGTCAGTGTCACCAGGGTCGTCTGGGCCCTCGCTGCGAGTGCTCAGTGGAGGACTACAGTCCGTCTGATGATGCCAACTGCATCCCAAAGCCAGAGGGGCCACGCTGCAGTGGGAGAGGAGACTGTTTGTGTGGACAATGTTCATGCCATGCAAATGAGTTTGGTCAGGTGTGGGGCAAATATTGCGAATGTGACGACTTCAACTGCTTGCGCTTCAAAGGGTTACTGTGCTCCGGTAAGTAGATACACGTCTTTCTGTTATAATCGGTGTCAGTGTTCCTTGCAGCTTTGCCAACACCAATATGACATTTTGCTTTGTGAAGGTTTCCCCCACCATCAAAAAGAACATGTGCTAGGTTCTCCAGTCAGTGCCCTTGATCAAGGCACTGGCTCAGATCTGGAGTTGGTGTCCGGCGCTGTAAATGGCTGCCCACTATTCCCTTAAGGGATGGGTTAAATGCAGAAAAGGAATTTTGCTACATGTATATGTGTATGTGGCAATAAAGTACCTTTCACCTTTACAAAAGTAAAAAACACTGTTTAAAACAAGACCAACATGTGTCAACCGCACGCCAATCTTCCTCATGGTCAAACAGTCACAAATAACAAGTGAATTAAGTGGAATCTTCAATCATACATATGATAATTTAAAAAGCCTTATCCGGCTCCCTCGTTAGCCTGGTACTCAGATCTCAATGAATTTAGTTAGTTTTGTGAGCATGAGGACCATGCTGGTGGTAACATTTTGGTCACACCCCGGCATTACTGTGAGAACCACAAACTTACCAGCATTTAGCATGTTTGCAAGAGTGCAAATATCTGCATGTTTTTTTGTACTTGGGGAGAAGCAACCCTTTACTTTATGTCAATGTTACCAGGAAAGCTAAAGTCCTTCCCTTCCTTTTTCCTCTTCTCTGAAGCCCAGTCTGACCTTAATGGGAATTACTCTGGTTGTTTCCAGTGGCTCTCAGTCTGTAAACACATCTTAGTCAGTTTACATAGTTTTCTGATACTTCACTTGACAAATACAAAAGCCAAAGTCTTTTCAAAAATAATGTTCAATTATTATTATTAGTCTTTGTTTGCTTGTAAGTTACATGTAAATAATTGTAAATGTAGCTGCCAAGCATAAACAGTAATGCTTAAAAACGATCAATCCTCTCTTAGGTCTGTAAACTTGATGTGTGTACAGAGTTTTATTCATATTGTTACCTCTAACAGCAGTGCGACATGATGTGCAATCATTCCCTGTTACAAGTTTGAACAACTCAGTGCACAGTTACTCAATCATAGTGATAAAACTTTAATAGACTTTGTCCTTTGGTAATTCAATGTAACAGCAGTGTGGGCCTTTGATTGTTAGGAGGAGCCTGAGCAATAGCAGAATTGGAAGCTGCTCTTTTATCTTTATGTACATTAAGCAGATTACACTCTAAACTTTTTAAATTAAAAGATAGATTTAAGTTGCTTGAGTTAATTATGGGAATAGTAGGAACCAGCGATTTGGGAGCTAAAGGTTGGATATCTCAACCTCTGCTGTATTGACTTTTTTAAATCTGTCTCTTGTGATACCACCAATGAAAGGGCAATACTAAATTGTTGCAATTTTACCTTAAATTCACAACTTAAAAGTTGCATACAGTTCTTCAGTAATAGACTTCAGTAAACATAACTGAAATCCCAAATTGTTAATATGTACTTTACTATACCAACCTTACAGTACTACAAGGTTACGTTTCACAACCAAAACTAAACAAAACATACTTTGGGCCCATTGTGGGTGCACCATGACCTAAGGAGAAGATGAAGGACCACCCATGTGTATGTTGGCCAGCTGGAATTTTTCCAGAATATGACACTTATATCAACAAGGAGGAGTCTTGAGTCTTTCACAAGGAAGGTTGTTTTTCACTAAATGCCTTAATACAGGCATTTAGTGATGACACCCAGGGCTTTGGCGCAGACACTCACCCATATTGCCCACCTACACACAAAGCCATGTCTGGTGTAAGACAGCCCACAAAGCTTAATTTTTCACCACATAGTTGTTGTGTCTCAATAGAGTCAGGGCGTTGTAGTCTTTAAAGAGCGAGCGTCCCTCTGCCCCAGCTCAATTGGAGCTACCGTGACCCAGGGCTCTGAAAGCTCTATCTCTGTGATATTCCCTGTGGCTGTGTATTTTCTCCTCTGCTGAGGAGGGCTGGGCCAGAGAGCAGGAGTCAGCAAGCACAGCCCCAGGCCATAAATATAAGGGAAGAGAGGACAGGAAAGTTTGCATTCCTTTCCTCGCAATTTCCCCAACCTCCCTTCTCTCCATTATGTCTCTATCCCCACTGCACTTAATTCAGTTTCCTTTCTTCTTCAAACTGTGAAATGTTCAGTTTAACTGTCCAGTCTTTATCCCTGTTTTGTCCTTTTAGCGTTTTTCACATTTTTTAAAGCCCAGGCATGTTATTAATGGGCAGGATTACTGTGCATTATGATGATTTGAACCTAAAAACCTCCTTTTATGTGTGAATCAACTTTACAATTAATAAGAAGAACAAGAAACATCGTGCAATGTGCAGCAAAAATATCCATAATTACAATAACAATGTAGTCTTAACATAAATATCCGATTTTTCAACAGTTTTAAGTTGTTGTGGAGAGATCTTGTGGAGAGAGTAAGAAAGGTGACTCAACAGTTCTTGCTAAGCATTATGTGTGACAATGTTAACTATTAACCAATGACCATGCCTGATCCCACCACAGCTATAAACACTATCTAAAAGAAAATCTATAGTATTCAGTGTGAAGACTGGGGAATTGTATGCTTGAGTTAACAACAGCAAATGATTCGTCTTAAGTTCTGGAAATGGGGACGCTTGGACCCTCTGTGATATTTCATGACCAGTTACTCCCCCACTCTGATCAGCTTGGGCTGTGACTCATTCAAATTGCCCTTAGTCATTCATTGCCAAAACATGTTTGGTTTCCTGCTAAGAACACGGCTGTCTCTGGGGCTCTGCCTATGTTTCCAGGGTATCTTAGTCTTTCTGTCTTCTTCTTATCATGGGAGAAAAGCTTGCCTCCAGATTCTGTCTGCAAATGGTTCCGTTGCTGTAATACTGTTTCCGTAATGACCTGGCTGTGGTGCTTTCTACTCATCCATAGAGTCTGAGGGTGTGTGTGTGTGTGTCTATGTGAATGTGCGTGGCTGCCTGCCTGCCTGCCTGCCTGCCTGCCTGCCTGCCTGCCTGTCTGTCTGTCTGTCTGTCTGTCTGTCTGTCTGTCTGTCTATAAGGAGTTGGTCATTTGTGTTCATTCACAAAGAGCATTTCCTGCCTTTGTCAGAGGAGGAATGATTAAGAGATGTAAAGTCCCTTAGTGAGAAATATTACATATAAGAACAATAAGTAATCAAGGTATTTAGTTATTCAGCGTTGTTCTAAAGTAAAGTAACAATGTAAAGACAAACAGAGTTGCACACAAATTTTACGATCAAGCTAAACATCTAATACAAAAGAAGCAACATAACACATAACAGATACAGTACAAAACACATCAGTAACACATTACACTAGTAAGTACATTGTTGCAGAATCAAAATACATCCACAGGTACACTTGCCCAGGCATGCAACATGTTTTAAAAAATAAATAGGATAATAGGCAACAAAGGACAACCCCCCCTGAAACACACACACTCACTGATTAATTTAGCAATTGTGTAATCTGTCTTTCACAGTTTTGTTTGCCGAACCCCTCCCATGTGACTACGGTTCTTAAAAAACATATTTTAGTTAATATGCAGTGAATTATTAGATGTATTATTTGAATTGTACAAAATTATTTAAATTGATAGAATATATTTAAAAGGACCTTTGTGTAGTATTTATAGTGGATCTATTTGCAGAAATGTAATATAATGTTGATAATTGTGTTCTCAGCAGTGTACCTGAAACTTAGAATCCTATTTCCGTTACCTTAGAGCTGGCCCTCTTCCATGGAGCCCTGCATGTTGCGCTGACAGGTTTCTACGGTAGCCCAAACCGGACAAAACAAACCGCTCAAGTGACGGCCTTTCGTGTTTTTATGCCTGACAGGCCACCGTAGGTTTTACTACATACTTGGAAAGAAAGGGGTTTTCAGTTGGTTGCAATCTGCAAACTCACTGCTAGATGCCACTAAATCCTACACACTGCTCCTTTAAATGACTGTTATAGCATTAACCTCCATCCTTTTTTGTTTAATCAGACCATGGGAAGTGCAGCTGTGGCCTCTGCCAGTGCGACGCGGGCTGGAAAGGAGAAAACTGTAACTGCTCCACACGCATAGACACCTGCATGTCCAACATCGGCATGCTGTGCAGCGGCCGGGGTAACTGTGAGTGTGGTGTTTGTCAATGCACTCAGCCTGGCGCCTATGGAGAGACCTGTGAGAAATGCCCTACGTGTCCTGATTCCTGCACTATAAAAAAGTAATTCTATTTCTCACTTCTTAACAAAGAACAGAAATAAAGGAATGGACAAAGTAACAGATGCAAACAGACTGTGTAACTTTTGAAGTAACCCATACTCAATTAGAAGGAGTCCCATCTCCTAGAAGGTTCATGTTTAAGACATCACAAACCTTTTAAAGTCTTAGCAGTCATGAGGCTAAAACATTTTCTTTGTTCTGTGGTTGGAACTAGAAGACAGATCATGGGGTTTATTTCCCTGCGACCATGAATGTTCTCAGCAAATCACACGCAGACTATCATGAAATTAGTTTTGATCTGAACATTTTGATCTGAGGGTGGCGCAAGTGGAAAGATCATGGATTGTCCAAAATAGAAGCGGTTCATCCTTTGGGAACCACAAATATGTATGACACAAGAAATTGGAAATCTTGTGGGTTTACTAAAACAATTAAAGATGGGGTCATCAAAATCAAGGAAACCATAAATATCATCAGATAAATGTATGCAAATTATACGGGAAAAAAACAATTGGTGGTCACGGAAAATTGGTGGTAAGAGGTCGGCAACTTATTAGAAGTCATCCTCTGAAGATGTATACCAAGTGTCAAGAAAAACTGGCCAGTAACTAGTTATAATTGTAACACTACTTATAATTTTGGGCGCTTTTCAGGACACCCAAGGTTGCTTACTCTGCCTTCAAAACAGTAACCATACAGGTAAAACATACAGGTAAACTGTGAAAAGATACCAGCACAGACAAAACAGGAAACATAGAAAAACATTAAAATTGTGGGGCTAACTGATATATCTGGCTCTGGACCTCAGGGGCTGCTACTACTAAATCTTCAGCAAAGGATTAGAGGCTAACTACTTTGGCTGATAGCACTCCGCAGTTCTTTCCATCATGATGTTCCTACATTCCAACATGAAAACAAACCACTCCCCCACACATTTTTAAGAATTCAGGTGTGGTTTCATGTGCAGCAGAGAAACTCTTCTTGTGGCCCTAACACGGCAGATATTACCTGTATATACTCTTAGGTTGTACTGGTAGTTTGTCCATCCCCTGCATATCAAATTGAATCGTGCACTGCTATTAAAGAACATTAAGAGTTTAACCAATGTGTGCTGTATGAAAGTAACCAAATGGGTCTCTTGCTTACAGGGAGTGTGTTGAGTGTCAGCACTTCAAGAGAGGACAGTACACCAAAGACAACAGCTGCAGTAGATTCTGCAAAGATGAGATTAAAGTAGTGGATGAACTGGGTAAGAACACTTCTCTAACCTCCTCACTACACACTGTGATCTTAATCGGTTGTGGTAATGCCTGCTCTTGTTTTCCTGTTGCTGATCATATGGAAGTAGTTGGAGGCTTCATACTTGCATTTTAGTCAAAAACATGATGCACTGATAAATACTCAATGTTTTTAAAGATCCCTTAATTCTTTTAATGAGCCTGTTTTCTTCTTGTTTTTTCATGTTTTCTACAGTTTTCCATGATAGACTTGCAGTGAATTGCTCATACAAAGATGAGAATGACTGCGTGGAGTACTTCCAGTATTACGAAGACGAAAGTGGCAAATCCATTCTGTTTGTGGTGAAAGAGCCAGGTATTGTAAGAGTTTGTGTCCATGTGTGAAACCTTAAGATTCTAAGAGAACCAACCATTATAATGCAGGTGCACTATGAGTACAGAAGAGTTTTTCAGCCTGTGTCTGGCATGCTGCACCATAAGGTAAACAGTGTGTGCATCCAGTAACTTGTCGTTTTCTAAAAACTCAGCACGTTAACCACAGCTACACTTTGTCGCACAACAGAAACTCAAACATGTTGTGATGATATACTGAACCATTGCACAATGGAGGGTTGGACACTGGACTGCAGTAGTTGCTCACAGGGTGGAAATGAGCTCTGTTTTTCCCTCTGCCTCCCTTCCTGTCTCTCGTCTCTCAGAATGTCCTCAGGGTCCAGACATCTTAGTGGTGCTCTTGGCAGTGGCTGGAGCCATCCTGCTACTGGGCCTTGTTGGCCTGCTCATCTGGAAGCTGCTGGTCACCATCCACGACCGCAGAGAATTCGCCAAGTTTGAGGAAGAGAGAGCCAAAGCCAAATGGGATACGGTGAGATAATGATAAAATTAAAACATCCGCATCCAACAACAGCTTCTCATCAATGCTGCTAATACAGTAACAGAATAGGGTTTCCTTCTAAAGGGGAAAGTCTAAATATTACTTCATAAAGTTGCATCTGTTTGGGACTGAATTAAACAGCATTTCCTCTGTTTTTATTTCCCAGGCTAACAACCCTTTGTATAAAGGAGCCACCTCCACCTTCACCAATGTAGCATACCGAGGCAACTAACGACTAAATGCAATGAGCAAAACTCAGGGGTCAGCCACAGAGATGGAATGAAGTAGCAAAGAAATGGATGGAAAGAAGATCTACACTGTAGCTGAAAAGTAGTTATTGCTGTCAATAATGATAACAATGGTGTAATAATTGTACATATTGTAAAATATAACAAACTGTTAATGTACGCCACAGACGGTTGCCTGCTATCACGCTTTCTGTTTTCACACCATGGCATGTGGCTTCCTCTAAGTAGGCTACTGTACATGCAGTTGGATAAGAGTTCATTAACATAAACCACTATGTAAGGGTGTTGCACCGAAATCTGTGATGAGTCGAGATCTGTGTCCCCCTTTTTAAAATGCGTAGCACCACTTCATAGTTAGGGATAAGGGTTTGGTTCATGTTTAGGTAGGGGACTCAGATCTTGACGGGTCAAAGCTTACAGTGCCACAAGGGAAACTGCTGCTGTAAGTGGACTTTTTACCACTTCTTCTACCATTTCAGGTTCTACCACTGCAATATTAGTTTAGGTTTATAAATTGCATTTTTTTAGTAGGCTTTACATTTTTAGTTTGGCTCACATTTTTAAATTGAAATAGAAATAACCACTGCCTTATAGTCATACTACGGATGTAACGGTATGTAAATGTGACCTCACGGTTATAGTGACCAAGATTATCACGATGTTTGGCATTATCGGTATAACTTTTTTCCTGCAAGTTCTGCTGTAAAGATAACTATCTTCAATCAGCTGTCCTTCGGCATTCTTATAATAACCAAAAATGCCCATGCTTTAGACTTAGTCCTCTTAAAAGGCTGATAAATGTCCTGAGCGCTGTCTTATCTTCCTTCCGCCATTATTCCATCTCAAGAAACGCACGTTGGAGGCTACGCAGCTTCCCGCGGTAACCACGGGAAGCTGGGAAGGTTTATACACACTGTGGTAATCCACTGTGATAATAATGAAATTTCAAATGAAAACGGTAATTGTTATCATCAACATTTTTATCCTGGTTTACCGTAATCATTGCAACCCTAAGTCATACTGTAAGTAGGTATAGGAAATGCATGAATGAATGGTCTTTTTGAAGCCCTCTTCAGTGTATGTTGTTTACTGGGAGCAAATCTCCTGTACTGCAGCCTCCAGGCTGACTTGGTTTACAATGATGTGTGTGGTCTATATTGTTATTGAAATAGATATCAACAATCGTAGCTTTCTAAATGCTTTAACATGTTTCTTTATCCCTGCAACATCACCTGTTTTTGCATAGGTTGGGCTTTTGTATAATGGCAAAAAGAATCTTGCCATTGCTGAATTGTAAAATATTTCAATTTTCTGCTAACCAACACTGTGTTACACTGAAGTGCCGAGCTGTTCTTTTGTGTATGAGCTGATTTTATTGCACATCAAGGGCCTTATTTTAACGATTTAAGCGCACGCGGCGTGAAGCGCATGGCGCAGGTGCGTTAAGGGCGTGTCCAAAATCCACTTTTGCTAGTTTGACGGAGGAAAAAAGACTCCGTGCGCCGCGCACATGGTTCAAATAGGTTGTAGGTCTACTTACTGTCTTCATTACTTCATGTATTTTGAGCGTAACATGCAATAAACCAACCAGAGTGTTGTATCATATTCCCTTTAAAAGCGCATTGCTATTATGATGGCGGATTTGCACCGTAATATTTTTATTTGTAATATTTTGAATGTGTGTTTGTGTGTGTAACATGCATAGTGTGCGCGCGCTGTGCTCGAGCCTAACCGCATTTTACTTATACAATGTTAAAAATCAATGAGGAAATGGTGCGCTTTTGACTTTAGACCAGGTTTTTGTTGGTCAATGGCACGATCACTTTCTGCTGCCGCAAGATAGCAATACGCCAAGAATCTACCTGAACACACCTTCCTTTAAGACCGTAAAGATTGGCGCAGGTGCATTTGCTATTTAAACAATGTGGGCGCGGGATGGGAAATTAACAACTGCGTCGGTCTTAAACTAGCAAAAACACTTACGTTGGGCTTCTGCCCCAACTGTGATTGGCCATAATGCAGCGTAATTGTTGGTAATGAACAAATGCGTAACCTCAATATGGAGAAAACAATGTGAGGTGTTTCAGTTGTCTTAGGAGATGGATTGCACGCTTGTTGCATAGTTGTCTGTTTTTGTGCACCTTGTTTAAAGATGCATGGGGTTTCGCTGTAGTTACTCAAAGGGATTGTTACATATTAAAAATATACCTGACTTAGACTGATCTTAACCTTTATAAAGATCAGACTTACAAGCAACAAGTAACATTACTGAAATAGAATTTTTTTTTTTTAACTCTTTCTGTATTCCGAATCTGATGTTGGTTGGCAATACATTTTGGTGTAACATAATAAATATCCCTGATGCCCTGTGTGATTTCAATGAGAGCTGAATGTTTCATTTTGCCTCCCAGCTTTATTCAGACACACAGCAAGCTATTTCACAAAGACTGAGAAATGCTCTGACAATGACTAAATTAAACAAATTAAGCAGAGAGAGATGTAGGAGGTTACCATATGAGGTTTTTCATGATTTATTTGACTCATAAATGTGACAGACGTATAATAAAGAAAGAATGATTCATTAGTTTTTTTACTTTCAAGTCAAGCAAATCCACTGTGATGTGGATGTTATACCAATCAAATAAATGTCCGTCTGCAGAGAGGAGACTTTCCTTTGACCACATTCCTTCACTTATCTTCTGTATTAGGCCATGACACATTTCCTGTTGTATTGCCCATGTCATTTTAGTTTTATTTTTGTGCACTACTCTAGTATTCAATCTGACATTGGCGCAATAATTAGCATTACCCACAACATCTGTCACCACATCCTGTTCACACCAGCCCGATAAGTCCAGTTAATGTGTTCTGCACACTGTTGCCTTTTTTACCCAGTTTTTTTGCTACTTAAGTACAGCAAGTATGTACTTAGTCTAGTAGGCTATTTACTTAATGTGTATAATTTGTTATTATATAGTAATTATGTTTAATTAATGGCAGGCTATGTAGCATATCTGCTGTCTCAACCAGAATCCTAGTACATCATTATTGTAAATGAAGAGTGTATCCATCTGCAGTACCGGGAGGCTCAATCCAGATGTTGACTACCTCCTGACTTAAAACTCTACACAACAAGTTCATCTAATCATTGTCCTTAATCTAGTAAATAACATTTTAGGGTTTCTCTTGCAGCCCATGCAAATGCTATAGTATAATACATCATATAAAGATATGTGCATACAAATGTAGAAAGGTCTCATGTCAGCAGATACCAATGAAGATAAATATAACTCAGTGACATCATTGCACTGAACACTGCATTTTCAAAGTATCAGTAAATCTCTACCGCAGGTCTACAGATAGTGAGTAGTTTCTGTAGAATCTCTGCAAAAAACTTCCATAGTGCACGAAAATGGCTGATATGCAAGGGTGAAAGCTGTTTATTTGAGAATCAGACAACTGTTAAATGCACGAGGTCACAAAAATGAATCCACAAGCGATGCTGATTTCATTTGTTTTATATCTGTGCACAAATTACGTTGGTTGGGACTGGGGAAATGTCAGGTGGATTCTCATACATGGGGCTCAGACTGACACCAGTTGACCATTGCCTTTGATAATCTTAGCAAAGGTCTCCCTCTAGTGTATGAACACTGTATTGCTCAAATTCTGCAGCCTATCACACCTGTGGAGTTGCAGCCTGACAGACTTGTGCAAATTCTTGAATTGTCAAACAGCCTGTAGTAGAGAGCACAGAGCTGGTTGATAGTGTGACTGTGACTTTTTAGTTGAGTTGTTACGGTCGTTATCGACATGTGGATATGAAAGCGTGTCTCCTTCAAGTGCTCCAAAACACATCGCTACTATGTAGGTCGCACTTAATTAGGCCTATTTGTAGCATAATGTCTATCCCGATGCAGTCTGTAGGCTAACTGCCAGTGAGAATGAAGTGTACCATTTTGTACTGCGGCAAAGAATGAGTACATGCTCTACAAAAAGTCTAGAGGTAAAGATAATGGGGAAATATGCGTATAAATTACACGCAACCTGTTTTACAAAGTGAAAAAATGCCAATAGCAAATATTTAGATCAAAAAACAACAACATAATCACATAACCATACTTTCTGCCTTTTAAAAATGCATTGCGTTGCAACTTTTGTTGTCAAAAAATCTCGACATAGCCTAGTAAAATTGTATTTACATGACTGCTCCGATAACCCATGAACGCAGCACTGTTGGATGCACGGCCCCTCTTCCGTTGCGTCAGTTCGAACATGGCGGCGCCCGATGTCGTGGTTGCTGTGGCTGGAGACAGCAGCGAAACGGGGCTTGTTCTGTCACATTCAACCACCGGAGATGTGAAGAGACCTCAGTTCGGGACACGTTTCCTCACGGACCCACGGCAGGTCTTCCAGCACAACGCATGGTGGGTCATTTATGCCAGAAACCCAAAAGGGCAAGCGGTGTGGTCAGTGTCAGTGTCCCCTGGCTGAGGAAGCATCACTACTTAGCCACGTTAGTTGAACATTAGTTGTATTGGATGGTCTTTTGCTAAATTGACTGTAACGTTATTTAACCATAAGCAAACGTAAAAGCTAATATTTAGTAACGTTGGCTATAAAATTCTGTTTGTTGTTTTGACAGAGGGGTTATAATTCATCCTCAGGTAATGGTGTCATCTCATCTGATTATATTTGCCATTAACTATAATATATATTAATTCCAATAAGTATATGTGGATGAAATGACATTACTGGTATTCTGTTGAACAATATAACATTACCTGAAGTTTCCTACTCCTTTTTTGGGTTATTTTATTTTGTACTGGTTGTTTGGGTTTTTTGTGAGTTTTTAGAGTTTTTAGAGTCTAACAATATTGGGTGATGCATGCTGTGCAGTTTGTAAAGACCATAGGGCTACAAAACTTGATCCACACTGGATAACAGTGTCCTGCTATCTACAGGGACAATGTGGAGTGGACTGAAGAACAAGAAGAGTCTGCTAAGAAGAAAGTCTTAGAAAACAATCAGCCACTACCGGCAGAGAAACAAGGTAGCATTGCTGTTGTCAAGACTCACTGCTCATACACATGACTGGCATCAGTAACAGAACTATAAATGATTCTAATGTATGTAATTATTTTCATTTTATTTGAGTTTTATGTAATCAATGTGTAAAAGGTTACAAAAATTGATGTTGTCGTTGATTTGCAATCATGATTATGACTTACTCTTGGTCCCCTGCCTTATCTTTTTTTTTGGCAGAGGAATACGACAGCCGGGCAAATGAGTTCTGGAATGGTTTTTACACGATCCATGAGAATCGTTTCTTCAAAGACCGTCACTGGCTCTTTACAGAGTTCCCAGAGTTGGCCCCACAGTGTAGCCTCAACCATGAGTCCCATCTCAAGGTCTCTGGCACGGATGACAGTCAGCAGGATTCTCTGGATCAAGAACAAAGAAAGGAAGTTGCACCTTTGTCTCCCAGCGATGGTGACATCCCTGGCTCCTCTGCCTCATATCGCATTCTAGAGGTAAGACATTCATTTTAAAGCTAAAGTTAGCTAAACTTGAACCTTACAGATTTAATGACAAAGCCAGCTATCTGCTGTTATACACCTCTTGTTTTCAGTTCTGTTGGCTGTCTGTTAGTAAGTGGTCTAAAAAAGAATGTCAACAGATCTTAGTGGAAATTGGTGTAAAGAATTTCCTGAAATTGCAAAATTTCTAATTAACTACTGCACTTACTTATATTGATGAAAAAGATGGCACATGCCCCGTGGTTGTCTACCACTGTGTTGTTGATGCTAATCTAGTTCCAGATACAGACAGAACCTTTTGTAGTAGAAACGTTAGCAGCCTCACTCAATACATCATCTCTTTTTTTCTGTTTACTAAAGAGCAAAAAGTGAAATATGATTAGCCATCCAGCTTTCATCATCTAACTGATGGGGGGGATGGATGGCCAAAAACATTCTGTGCTAAACATGTTTTGTATTGTGCATAAGCAGCCTCCTCACGTGGATCACATTGTGATATCTTTTATAAGTGTGCCAAATAAAAACTTATCAACATTTTCTAAAAAATAAATAAATAAAAAATATGAGCAGAGATGCATTTCCTAGTAATTGTATCAATCTTTCAGACAGTATTCATTCTCTTGAAACAAACTTTGCTTCTGTTGGTGTTGGGTAAGATTGCAGTAAACAAAATAAATGGTATATTAACTGATGTTTATTGGACAGGTCGGCTGCGGTGTAGGCAATACAGTTTTTCCAATACTGAAAACCAACAAGTAAGTGAAGGCACTAGCATGCCGTTTCGAGCCACGTTTGATAAATACTGTTCTCTGGTACTGTCTAATGATGTGCACATATAACTGCAGCTTTGCTCTTTGCAGTGACCCGGGACTCTTTGTTTACTGTTGTGATTTCTCCAGCACTGCTGTGGAGTTAGTCAAGGTGAGGTGGGATTCCTGAAAAGATGATGTGTTGATAGATGTATTCATCTCTAGGGTTGTAGGCTAACAGATGAATTAACATTGCTTTCTTGTCTTCAGAATAATCCAGAGTACGACCCTGGGCGCTGCTTTGCCTTTGTTCATGACTTGAGTGATGTGGGAGCCAATTACCCCATCCCAGATGGAACCCTTGATGTTATAGTGCTAATCTTTGTGCTATCAGCATTGCATCCCAACAAGTATGTATCTATCTCTGTCCTTCTCCTCTTCGGTTTTCTGTCTGTCTGTCTGTCTGTCTGTCTGTCTGTCTGTGTTTCACTGTCACTGAATATAGCACCTTTTGTCTTACTTATTCACCCTGTCTCAGGATGCAGGCATCCATCAGTAGATTAGCGCGGCTGCTGAAGCCTGGGGGAGTGATGCTGCTCAGGGACTATGGACGCTATGATATGGCACAGCTTCGCTTTAAGAAAGGTCAGTCAGGCGGAAGTCCAGCGAGACGCCATTCCAAATAGCTGTTCAGAACGTCCAAATCCAGAAAGCTACATTTTTCAAGATCTATTATGAGTGGTTATCCTTAAAAATGTGTTTCACTTAGGTCTGTTTTTCTGGTAGCACCGTTTCAGAATTGACTGCTGCATTAAGTCACACCAAAGCAACTTTGTGCGTTTGGTAATTTTAAATGACAGTCAAAGTATGCTGCTCTTAAATACTGTATGTTACAGAAAATGATGGACCACACTTAATGTAGATAGTAACAATAAGTCTGGCTGCACAAGACCTGTCAGACTTGGGGTACATATGCAGTACAAATGGCACTGCAATAATGAATAAGTGTTATTTAATGTTTGCAATTTGTTAAATAATAGGTACTGTCTGTGCATCCTTTATAATTCTTTTAGGACGGTGTCTGTCAGAGAACTTTTATGTCCGAGGTGATGGAACGAGAGTATATTTCTTTACTCAAGGTAAAATTCTAGACATATTAATACAGTCTTTATAGAATTGTCCTTTATTATATATGAAAATATTTGTGTGCCTCTTTGTATTTTAGATGAGCTCCATGGGATGTTCACTGAGGCAGGATTTGAGAAAGTGCAGAACCTTGTGGACAGAAGGCTCCAGGTGAATAGAGGCAAACAGCTCACTATGTACAGGGTGTGGATCCAGTGCAAGTATCGCAAGGTTCTAGCTACTTGAGACCCTGGATAGAGACAGGGAAGAAAACACACCTGGTTGGACCTTTAACTAAACCACTGAAACTAGGAGATCAAATCAAGGCCTTTTTCTGAGGATGTATGGAATTGAGAAGTGATAAAGGGATGGAACTGGATAGGTAAATGCTTTTATGGCCTTCCACTATCTCAGCTCCCATAGTGTTGGACTTGTTTTATGGCTAGAGTTCCATATGGTGCTGCAATTCTACCTGCAAGAGTGATGATTTCTCATTTTGTGCTGATGAGTTCAGTAATCTGAGAAAGGACTGGTTACCCATGTTTAAGTGTTTCTATTCTGCGAAAAGCAGTTTCTAATGAACTGATTTTTTAAAACATTGCATGAGTTTAAAAACAAATTCATTATCTTTTTGTTCATGCAAAATCAATAAAAATCTATTTAAAATCAAAACTGTAAATCTTTTTTACATCTGCATTTTAAAGTTGCTTTCAAACATGTTTTGTTGAACAAAGGAATCACTTAATGATGTTGGTCCATGCTTACTTTCCATCACAGTTTCAAATGGTTAAATACCTATGTATGATTGAATGGCTACTTTAAGGGGGAAACCCCCAATACTATGGCAATTCACTGGTATTATACAAATGCAATGTGTAGACGTGAACTTAATGGGAATGGAAACTTTCTGATAAGTGATAAGTGATTTTGGTGGTTGCCTGGGTGGGCGCTGTAAATTGTATTGTGTACAGAGGGATTTGCCATTGGTCCAGTCAAGAGATTTGGGGCAGGCGTGGACTGAACGAAGGTGAAATACTTAAAACAATCTCACGAGAAAATATGAGATTTTACAGATTATTGTTTACATTGTAAAAACATGGGAAACGAACCGAATCGATCCGGATTCAACTGAAACGACTGCAACAGCACAACTTCCGAAACAGATTGGTTTCTTCCCTGCGGCGAGGAAGACGACTGGAGCCGAACTTTGTTTTGATCGAGCTAAAAGCCAGGACCCGAAATTGATCTCACCACCGGGGTAGAAAAGATAGGGGTAACTTAAGCTAGTTTTAAAGACAATTTATACCTGGTGAAAAACGCAGAATCTCGAGGGTCGCCATTGTGTGGAAGGAGATACCCGACATAGGCATGGTCCTCGGCGAGAGGGATGTGATGGGGATCCCCGCCTAAGGAGCACAGCAAGGCGGGTTTGGGTTACCCGGAGTTGTCGAGGCCTCTGAGGGGAATCCACCGTCGTCTACCTTGAGCTACACCGCACACTCCCGTGTCTCGATCGTTAATTGTCAGCACGCGAGACACGTGGATGCGGCCTAGCCTGGGAGGGTCTATCGAGCACCGGGGAAACAACGGGAACGGTTTCAGGGTTAACCAAACCCTCCGAAGGACGCATAAAATATTTAATTGCAGTAAGTATCTCGTTAGGTGGTCGTCATAAATCTGGGCAGGTCTCTTGTCTTGTTCCAGTGATTCCAGGCGTCGTGGCACCAGAAGCACCTGACAACACAGAACCGAGAGGATGCTTCTTTTTGACAGACGAGTTAACGTTAGCATGTTTGCTACTAACGCTAGCTATCCTTAGAGTGTGTTTGTAAAATAAACTATTGCGGACAGTAGTTGTAATGGGTTGAGCCGTTATCTAGTCAAGCAGAAAAATGTAATTTGGCCAACATTAATTACAATTTGCTTTGTTTGGGTACATTAACGTTATTTTACAAAATCAGATCTAATGTCACTAGCTAGTTAGCTAACGTTAGCCCTTAGATTGTAATGCTAGCTAGCTATTGCCCAACCTCGGTATGCTTGTTAGCTCGTTTATCCAATGTTAGCCAGCTATCTCGCTTATTATTCACTGATTCACTTTAAATTGTTGTTAGCTGAGCCAGGAAACTCAATCCCGAGGTGAGGTACACACGAATAATGACTAACGTTATGTATCCCTAAATCGAAACGAATGCTGCACGTTAGCTAGGTTAACGTACACTATTCATTTAATGTATGCACGTAAATGCCAGCTATAGATAACAAGAAATACATAGCAATCAGTATTGGGCGTGTGACGTTAATTTAAACATTAATATTTGCACAGGCTGGCAAGCTGGGCACTTATTTTCTGTTGTTGCATTTTCCATTTCTGAGAGTATACTGGGCAGTCCCTCCATTGGTGACCGTTCACAACTCGAGCGCTATGTAACTTCGGCCTAAAGTGCCAGGGTGTTATCACATGATGATATACTTTTGCAGGCACATCTTGGCCTTGTCTTTGATGAATATTTAGTATCCATTATTGGTTATATTGCTGTGCGTTTTATCTCTGTGAGTATGTTACTGAATGTTTAGGTTGCTCTACTGGTGCTTGCTGTACAAACATGATAGTGGGAAACATTATTGTCAGGCTTATTGATGACTCAGTACAGGAATTTTCCACATCCATATAGCTAAAACAGCTATGACTCATCACAACTAATGCCTTTTGAAACAGTGATCGTCACTCACACTTGAACATACCAGACCCTACTATGCCTTCCTTAATGTGTGCTCTTGTCTCTGCAGCCATGATGGAAGAACTGCATAGCCTGGACCCCCGACGACAGGAGCTGTTGGAGGCTCGCTTCACTGGGGTTGGTGTGGCTAAGGTTTGTGTTACAGCAGATGTCGCTGAGGTGGAGCATGAGAACTCTTCTCCTGTCAAAGTGCTTATAATCACAGATTTTCTTGGTTACACACTTTTGTGAATCTCTTCCTTTCTTTGTCTCACTCCGCCTCAGTATAATTCTGCTGTATGGCCTGGACAAGCTTGGCCCCCACTCCTTTTCTTTGTCTGTCTCTGGAGAAGGTTGAGCTGTGTCTGTGTTTTTTGGCTGGTGTGAAATGGCATCTCTTCCTGGCTCATGATGTAGAGGCTGCATATGCAAGTGGTGATGCCTGCCAAAAAGGCCAGAGACAGGACAGAGGTGGCAGGGGGAGGAGGCAAATGAGGAATGCAGAAATAGTTCTTGACCAGGTGTGAGTGGAGGCAGCACTTAGCTTTTTACCCTCTTGCTTGCTACATGGATGGAGCCGTCTTTGTGGAAGGTGATCTTGGAACAGTTAGTGAGCGAGAGTCAGTGCCAGGAGTGGGCCCTGTGCCAGCCATAGGCAGAGCTGAGCCCAGAGCATGGCATGGCTGCTGCCGCAAAGAAAATGGCGGCTTTTGCTAAGGCCTCATGCCACTGCCACCCTGTAGGACAGAGATGCAATGTGTGTAGGGGGTATTGAGAGAGAAGTGTGTCAACAAATGGCTATGAAGAAATATGGGTTGGTGGTCCAAACACCCTTCAATGTCACAGAGCAGAGCCAAGTTTTTTTCTTGACCTTGGAACAGCACTGGGGCACTGCTGCGCTCTCTGTTATTACTGAGTTGGTAAAAAAGAAAGGGAAATTGTTATCCTTTGAGGACAATATGGGCTAGCACACCTTTTGGAAATGGTACCGAGATGGCCTACTTATATTTTTGGAAAGTACATTTCTTTTTGAATAGGTCTGATCAAACAACCAATATATGTGGCAGGGGTGAAAACAAGCTGTCATTATTAAACCAAGCAAAGCGCTGGCGTTTTCCAGCAAGTGAGAGAGAAGGAACAAACGGTTAAGACCATGGTGAACAGGGGAAAAAATGGATGACATTATCTAAAGGTGACAGCCAGATGGAGGAATACATCCCCTGCAGCATGCCTAATGTTCAGCCATTTTAGGAGGGTTCAGTGAGAGAGCTCTGGTGTGCTCTGAATGACTAAGTATCTCTCCCTGATTGGACAGTGCCTGCAGAATTTTTATGTGATTCATATGACTGACAGGCATCACCTAGGGAACTGCATTAGGGCTGATGCAGGTCTAGATCCAGTGTCAAGTTAATGGTGACAGTAGCCAAACCTCTGCATCCCTTCTTTCTGTTTCTCACCCATTTTACTCTTTTTTTTTTTTCTTTTTTTTTCTGTGCGCACCCTCTCTTTCACAAGTTTTATGCATACACAATAAGTCCGTGTGCACACATAAAAAAAAAACACTTATATGAATGTATTCTTGCATGTGTTATGCTTCTTTGTGTTAAATTGCCCCTTGTGCTTTATTTGTATGTATTTTTTACCTCAATTTAACAGGGCTCGGGTCAGAACCAAAATGAGTCATCCAATCAGAGTCTATGCAGTGTAGGCTCCCTAAGTGACAAAGAGCTAGAGGTTAGTGTCTTTTACAAATGAACGGGATTTTGTTATGCCACCCATCTCTGTGTTGCCCTATTTTACATGCAGTTAATTCACACTACTTTCCTGACAGACTCCTGAGAAAAAAGGCAATGACCAGAGAGTAAGAAAACGGAAAGCAGAACATTTTGACAGCAGCCAAGGTAAGATTGTTCCACATTGTATGATCCTCTCATTGTGTATCCCAGTTATCAGCGTCTCTGTCTGAACTCCCTGTGCCTCTCTTCTAGGCAAAGCAGGTACAAGGGGACATAAAATTAGTGATTATTTTGAGGTGAGTGGCAGAAAGGTTTGATTGTGTATGCAACAAAGCTCATAGCCTCTGCTTCAGTATTAACTTTTCATACTTTCTAACATTTGTTTTTTTTATTATTCCATCTTGGTCTTTTCATTGAACTCCTTTCTTCTACCTTTGCTTGCCTGTCAGTTTGCGGGAGGTAGCGGTCCTGGTACCAGCCCTGCCAGGGGAATTCCACCAGTGGTCCGCTCTTCCCCACAGCACTCCCTCTCCAACCCCCCTGTCACGGTGAGCATGTTTCCTCTTTGATCTATCTTATTCTTTTTATATCTCAACATTTTCCTGCCGTTCTCTTCTTCTATGCTTGTTATTAACATCAATAGGTCAAGTGGTTTATAGGTTTGAAGAAGTTTGTTATATTTTGTCAGGACTTGCAGCTGCAGGTCTCGATGACTTCTTTAATGGGATGAATTTCACACATTAAGACTGTAAGTTTTTTTTTATTGGATGAATGTTTCTGCCTCCCAGGTGCAGCAGGGAAGCCCTTCCTCTGTAAGCTCGGCCAACACAGAGCACTCGACGTGTTCACTGAAGCCTGCCTCTCTTCACATGCTCCACAAAGCCACACAGGTACTTGAAATGCCACTGGCTGTTTAATCTAATTTAACTCTTATTAAGGCTGTTGTTAAATAAGTGGTACATATAAACCAATAAATTTGCAACTCGAAACCAGTAAGCAACTGGAAGAGTTTATTAGATGGGACTACTTTTATTACATTTTTCACTGATAAAGAATGATTCACCATTAACATAAACACTGTTTTTGTGCTCACTGTACCCTGTAGTCTGACCTTACTATAGAGAAACTAACAGCAATGGAGAACAACAAGAACTCTGACCTGGAGAAGAAGGAGGGCCGAATAGACGATTTGCTGCGGGTACTAATCTCATTACATTTCATCCCTGCTACTCTGCTTGCCATTTTCGATGGTTTTGAGAATATTATGGTCTCTGTTGGGGTTTTTCACTCAAGACATGTCAGAGCTGAAACATTCTTTCTGTCTGTATAACTGTTTATTTTACCTGAACGTTTTCCTGCTTGTTCTGTTTCAGGCAAACTGTGATCTGAGGAGACAGATTGACGAACAGCAGAGGATGCTAGAACGATACAAGGAACGCTTAAATAAGTGTGTGACCATGTCCAAGAAGCTGCTGATTGAAAAAGTAAGTTCATTTTTAAGCACAATGACTTATTTTAAACTATTAGTTTCCAGCGAGTGGGTAATTGTGGGTTTTTGACGTGAGCTGTTTTTAGAAGCTTTTAATTAAAGGCAGGGTTGGTAACTATTTCCAATATACATTGTTTTTATATATTGTTTGAAATGGTCTTTAAAATCCTACAGCAATAAATAACTCATGGTCTCTGAAAATTGAGTGAAAAAAATCTTTAATTTTTAATCCTGTTTAAACGTTCCCCAATTACTGCCTCGTGGTCCGCTTTAGAAAGAACCAATGAAATGCCTCCTTGCCCCGCTGCGTGTACTCTGCCCCTCCAGTGTATGAGCCTGAGCTCAATACCTGTTGTCTCTGCAGTGCTAACAGTTGTCAAGCTTGTTGTAAACATGCAGTATGATAATATTAGGTGGTTGCTTAGTGATGAATGAGACATAAAGTAAAATTGCAGTCCTTTCTGTGCTCTGCTCTGAAGCAGCGGTGCTCGTGCACGTGTGTGTGAGTCGTGGCCTGATGGAGGGGTTAGACAGAGCCCCGAGGAGAGGCTACTTTAAAGTCTTGCTAGCATTCCAACATTACCAACCTTGCCTTTTATGCCACGAGGAATCAACACTACTGGTTTGATGTCTATATTTCTCTACCCTTCCTCCAGTCCAAACAGGAGAAGATGGCGTGCCGGGACAAAAGCATGCAGGACAGGCTTCGACTGGGTCACTTCACTACAGTGAGACATGGAGCATCTTTCACTGAGCAGTGGACAGATGGATATGCCTTCCAAAACCTTATCAAGTGAGGACTTTTTTGTTTCATCTTTAAGATCCTCATTTCACTACCAGATTTATTATAACTATAAAGCTGCTAGTTCGAGGCAAAACCACACTAACCAGTCCCATCAGGATTTCACGATGTTGCGATGGCGCAAATTCAACCAATCACCGTGACGTTAGTGCGACTCGCAATTTTGACAAATCTCAACTTTTTAGCAAATTTGACCAAATACCAGAGTTTCCCACAAGAACCAATTCCAGCAGTCCCGCTGGCCAGACTCTATATGAGTATATGACTGAGAGTCAATGACCAAGCAGTAGTGAGAACAAGTTGACGTCACACACATACATGGCCATATTTATTTCCTTGTTTAACAAAACGTGTGTGACTCAAACATCTCACATTACCCTCAAAATGTACTGCGAAAGACCTAGGTACGCTGTAATGATTTTTGCTGTTTCAATCCTGCCGGCTCCCTGCAGTTTCCCCCGTTACGCGCGCACACACACACAAAACACACACATGGATGCAAGAAAAAACGAAGACGATACGTACAGGATGACCTAAATTTAGGACAGCTACACTCGTTATTGTAAGTGCAATGATAAGTTAAAGTCTAATAAGTCTTTTATCAAACCGTATGAATGTGTGTCCCAGGCCAGTAAAGGAAAATAAATATCCATGTACAGATCAACAAGTCACTAACAGACACGTTCAAATTTGATTCATTCAATAAATTAGAATTTTTTGTCTTAAATTCACCAGCCGTTTTCATGATATACCAACATTTGCAGCATCCTGAGCCTTTTTGGCAAGGTTACTAGGAAAACTCAACCTACAGTAGTTTATTCTCCCCAAATTTAATTTAACTTTTAAAGAACTATACAAAAACAACTGCAACTTTATTTTTTGAAACATAAACAATACATCTTTGTCTTGTGGCATTGTATGCAGAATGATTTGCATTGTACATAAAATGTTTCATGTTTGAAAACAGTGTTGATGCCGTTGTTTGCAAATGATCTAATGTAAGCACATCCTACATAGAAGAGGCAGTATCGGGACCAGGGCCAGAGCGCTTACAGTAGATCATACACAAACTGATAAATGCATTAGGTCTACATGTCATTGCAATCTATGTTTTCTATTTTCAGACAACAAGAAAGAATCAATTCCCAGCGAGAGGAAATTGAAAGACAGAGGAAGCTGCTGGCCAAACGCAAACCGCCCTCCATGGCCCAGACTCCACCTCCAAGTCTGGAGCAGAACAAACGCAAAAGCAAAACCAATGGAACAGAAAGTGAAGCGTATGATGCATTTAAAAAAAAATATTATTATTTTTCTTTCATACCAGCTGTTTTTCCCCCTGCTCGCATATTCGAAGTGGCACTGAGGTTTGTTCTGTGTGCTTGTAGGTTATCACAGGCAGAGTACCACGAGCAAGAGGAAATCTTTAAGCTAAGATTAGGCCACCTTAAGAAGGTAATATCTGATGTATTTTGATTTTCTGTCGTTTCATTGTTTTGTTACCTGCCCAGGTTTAGATAAAAGTTTGGGGTCCTTTGCAGGAGGAGGCAGAGATCCAGGCGGAGCTGGAGAGGTTGGAGCGAGTGCGGAACCTGCACATTCGCGAGCTGAAAAGGATCCACAACGAGGACAATTCTCAGTACGACTTCTTCTTTTCTAGTTTGTCTGTAATTATGTGTCCAATGCTCTGTTTAATTACATGACTTGACTTGCTTCTCACTCTGTGTAGATTCAAAGATCACCCAACGTTAAATGACAGATACTTGCTACTCTATTTACTTGGACGGGGAGGTTTCAGTGAAGTTTACAAGGTGAGAGAAACTTTCCCTGTTTAGGCAGAACGACTGCTTTTTGAGAATAGCTTATACACTATGAATACATTCCAGTTTCTATTTTTGAATCAGTGTAGTGAATACCTTT
Source organism: Etheostoma cragini (assembly GCF_013103735.1). Taxonomy (NCBI): domain Eukaryota; kingdom Metazoa; phylum Chordata; class Actinopteri; order Perciformes; family Percidae; genus Etheostoma; species Etheostoma cragini. Next base: position 14,900,907 of record NC_048421.1, read on the forward strand.
GCCAAGACATTCTGTAAATTAGACAGAGAAACTGTAGCATTAGTACTCAGTATTTACAGTTCTACCAGCTTAAAATTGGGTAAAATCATGCACAACTCAATACAGTCTGCTATAACAGCCTTGCAAACACTGCCAGTTTTAAGCTGCTTAAGAGAGTGCGAGTTGACTCAAGTTTGGTCATTTTTGTTGTGATAGATTGTGGTGTAACTCTAGGGAAAACCAACTTGCTCAGTGAAACTTAAGAAAATATTTGAGGATGCATGTTTCGTTGCTTTGCACTAAAGCTTGGCTCAGACGTGAAGAGTTTTGGGCCAATTTATATGGGCCAAATCTTAACCCCCCCAAACTCGTTATCTCTATGATTACGTCAATACTTTCACAACAGAAAATGAGCCCCACAGCAGCTGACGGAGTTGCCAAGCAACAATAAACAGGAGGCAGAAATGGTAAAAAAAACATTTACCTCCAGTTGTTTCTGAAGAATCAAGAACAGACAACCCGTCTTCCCAACCACTTTTAATCTCTGCTACAGAAAGATGTCGCCCCACGGCAGACCCATTTTTGTCGCATCATGAGGTGGTGCCTTGCTCCCACAATCATTTTAATACTATTCTGTAGTATAAGATGCACATTTTTCTTTCTTCAAATCTTGTAGTGTGTGTTTAGGTCGGAGGAAAGATTATCTGGGGAGATTCTCATGTGCGTGTTGCAACTTGATTTCAAAATCGGTTGTGATTTTAAAACTCCTGTAGTCTGAGCCCAGCTTAAGCTGTTGTGTCAGAATGCAAGACTATTTCCAAGAATCTGCTGTCATCACTGTAAAAATGATGAAGCAAGAACTTCACTGCAGTTAAAACAAAGTCAAGCCAAATGTACTTCCTAACTAATATGTGCAATATTTTCCAGGCCTTTGACTTAACAGAGCAAAGGTATGTCGCGGTCAAAATCCACCAGTTAAACAAGAACTGGAGGGATGAGAAGAAGGAAAATTATCACAAGTGAGTGCGGTGAAATTTTTAACGCAATACTGTAATATATTTTGAATGACTATAAACTGTGTTCTGTTCATCATTTATTAACACATCAGATTCACCGAATGTAAAATATCCACATTGCAAGTGATTGGTGTAAATTGGAAATGCTCTTTGTTTCAGACACGCGTGCAGGGAATATAGAATCCATAAAGAGTTGGACCACCCACGGATAGTTAAGCTCTACGACTACTTTTCGCTTGACACTGACTCGTAAGTCATTTCCTTTGAAACAAATGTGTGCCTTCCAAAATATAGACTCATGTTCGTGCAGATTGTGTTTAGTTTGAGCCAATATGTAGAGCCTGTGTTGAGAGAACTGTGTTTTGATTTGATGAACCAGATCCTGCTGAGCTGGATAAATACTTTCCTTTATTTTGGAGCAGGTTCTGCACAGTCCTGGAGTACTGCGAAGGCAATGATTTGGACTTCTACCTGAAGCAGCACAAACTTATGTCAGAGAAAGAGGGCCGCTCCATCATCATGCAGATTGTTAACGCCCTGAAGTACCTCAATGAGATCAGACCGCCCATTATCCACTACGACCTCAAACCTGGTGGGTCTCCACACCACAGTGGCTCTTTAAATTAAACTTTCAGTTAAATTAACCACTGCAGCTTCATTACTGATGATAGCAAGGCAAATTGTAGCAAGGCATTGTCCAATACAATTGTTTCAGGCCTTTAGTCCAGTTGCTGGCCATTATTACATTAAGATTGATGTGATAATTTTTTTTTATATATTTTTTTTAAATCATAAAGTGTGTTTACATGCACAGGGTATGGTCTTTCCCCCGGTTAAGTGAGTTTAAAGGTTTGAAGCTTGTGTTGTTGCTGTTGTATGACGCATAACTTGAACTTACCTCTGTTAAGGTGTATACATGCACGAATAACCCAGTTACTAAAGGAGTTACCTAGGTCTGTTAATCGAGGTATGAGAACTCCGATTTCACCCAGGGTAAGGTGAGAAACCCGGGCATTGCTTTAACCCAATACAACCAGGTTTTAAACTGGATGTTAACATATGGATGATGCACTTATTGTGCATTCAACCGAACTGAATCATCCAGAGTATAGTTTTTCTTTTCATCTCAAAATGTGAATATAAATCTGAACTATACAGGCTTTTTCATTCATGTCTGAAAATCCTCTCCTCACCCGGCTCAGGTAACATCCTCCTGGTGAACGGCACTGCCTGCGGAGAGATCAAGATCACAGACTTTGGCCTGTCGAAGATCATGGATGATGACAGCTACAACTCAGTGGATGGTATGGAGCTGACGTCACAGGGAGCAGGGACATACTGGTGAGATTTACAATGGAAGAAGATGCCACTCAGGGGGCCCACCATCTGTGATATAATAACTTAATGCTATTTATTTTTAACTACCAAGCGTTAGTCCTCGAGGGTCAACTTTATGTTCGGTTGTCAGGGCTGAAATATTTCTCAATGCCTGACTGCTTTCTCGCAGCACAGTGCGTTAGGAACTAAGTCATAATTTTGCTGTGTGAAGGCATTTTATGTTTTAGAAGGAAAAACAAAATGGCGGAATCTAAAGTGTGCAGTATGAGTGTTTTCAGATGCAGAGTCAGAGTTGGAGGCCTGCTAAAACATTTGTAGAAGAATCATGCAAAGAAATATCACAGGATGTGCTTGAGCAATAAACAACATTAGGAGTAATAAAGATGTATGAGGTAATCCATCCAGAGAACAGGGCAGCAAAGGATATATTGCAACAAAAAATCACATGTTACAGTGTTAAATGACCAATAACATCTTGGTATATGGATGTACAAAGCTACAGCGTCTATCTAGTTGAGTGCTTATTTTCGTTTCTGTCATGCTGCCTGGTGTACAAGTTCTCACACAACAGTCACTTAAGCAAGATGCCCACCACAAAAATCCTCACAGAGCCTGGTTCTCACGAGGATCACCCTGTGCACATTGTTTGTTGTTTATAATACTACTTCATATGTGGGGACAGAGAGTTGAGATCATGTTAAAAAAAGATTCTTAGTCTACAAAATGCAATTTGAAACTGGACAGTTTAAGTGTATCTAATGAAACTGATAAATATTAACATAGCTCCCCTTTTCTATTTTTTAGGTACCTTCCCCCAGAATGCTTTGTGGTTGGAAAGGAACCACCCAAAATCTCCAACAAAGTGGATGTGTGGTCTGTGGGCGTCATTTTCTACCAGTGTTTGTATGGCCGCAAGGTAGGCGTCACACTGAAGAAAATATGGTGCAACAAGACATTTAAGCTATCAAGTCAGTTAATAAAGTTGATATAAATGTCCCTGGGTTACATGAATTCAATGTTTTAATAATTGTAAAATAATTTTAAGACAAAAGAAGATTAAATAACCTTTTATTACGGACAGTGTACTGAACATCAACACACTTAAATTATTCATAGTTTTGTTTTGTTTCAGTAACACTTGGTTCATTCTCTTTGCTCTTTAGCCCTTTGGCCACAACCAGTCCCAGCAGGACATCCTGCAGGAGAACACCATACTGAAGGCAACAGATGTGCAGTTTCCGCCTAAACCAGTAGTCACACCCGAAGCTAAGGTACTGGTTCCGCTCTCTCAACTTACTGCTTTTGTTTTCTCTATTTAGTTTTTGCATCATGTCTTTGCATCTTCAACCCCCACAATACCCTCCTTGCATTTTCTCTTTACACATGAACTCACGTTCACATACATAGTTTTAGTTTCTTTTTTGGTGTGTGTATATCTTTGGGAAATTCTTATGTTTTTACCAAAACTTTGCGAGGGCTGATATCTGCGCTCAAGAGTTTTTTATTTTTCTCAGTCATTCCAATGTCAATTTGTCTTTGTCCAGGCCTTTATAAGGCGCTGTCTAGTCTACCGTAAGGAGGACCGCATCGATGTGCACCAGCTGGCCAGTGACCCCTTCCTCATGCCCCACATCCGCAAGTCGGTGGCCACCTCGGGCACCTCGGGCATGGCCGTGGCCTCCACATCCAGCTCCTCCAACAGCAGCGCCTCAAACTGAGCCCACACCCCTTAACTGACTGACTGACTGACAGAACCATTTGAGTGTGGTGGGGTGGGGGCGACGCCTAATTGTGTCCCCCCAACATGGCAGTACCCACATTGCTGTGATGAGAGAGTAATGGGGTCAGATGACGGCAAAGGGTGGGTGAGAAGTCATGGACAGGTTGGGAAGGGAGACCAACGTCACCCTTCATCCTTCTCATGTCCACCCATCCCAGCCTACCCCTCCTTTCTCCAAAGGCTGGCATTGTTCTGGGGGTCAAAGCCCTGGACCACTCCTGCAGTAAGGGCCGAGGTTTTTCAATGTGTTGGTGAAAAGTGGGGTTCAGTGATTGGGATTTTTCTTTTGTGCTTTAAAAAAAAGAGAAATTAAAAAGAAGTATAGAACTGCTTCAGCTTGGGTTGATGAACAGGACTGTGGAAGGGCTCATACCCATACGCACTCTCACACACCCATGCATGAGCCATTCTGGTCTGAGATAGTAGGAACTGCCCAAGCTCAAACATTATGTTTGTTCTCATCTCCCTGAACCTAACTGAAAGAACCAGTCTGGCCTGTTATGTTATTGAACCCTAATTATCTATGGCACTATGTCACCAAGCCCGCTGTTCTGGGATCCCCTGCCCCGCTTAAACTCCAGACCAGATAGTTTGCAACGAGGAGGGAAAGAAGTTTTAGGCCCTGACGCTCTCCCATCTCCTCGTCAAACTCCTGTGACCAAAGCTTAGAACTTCCAGCTGGTGGCAGTGTTCCACCTCCGTTTTTATAATGAATGGTTTTAGAGTTGTGTTATGTGGAGTGGAAGCTGTTGAGAAACAACCCCTTTTACATTTTTTTAAAGACTTTTCAATTGAACCAGTTTCATGGCGAAAACCTGTTGTTTTTTCAAGTTGCCTTTTAATTAGAACTGTTATTGCTTTGATTGACCCCCCCCTACCATAAACACATATTTATTTAGGTATGTTTGAATTTATTTTTGGCCAATAAAATGCAAGGGACTGGTTTACCTAATAGTACTGTCGGGGGAGATTGGGCCTTAGCAGAGAGTTGCATAAACCATTAAATACTATTGGTTAAAATGTGTTTGTTGTTCTGGGCTTCTGTTTGACTGGCGTAACCATCACCGCTTTCTTCAAAGGAAAACCTATTAACACCACAGCTGACACTATAGTCATGAGTATTATCTCTGTACTTGGGTTTTGTGTTATGCTTTTCTAATTAAAATGAGCTTTACAGAATATAATTCAAACATATGTTTAGATAATACTGTACATCCAGCCTCACCTAGCTAGTGTTTTATTCTTCATATTCAGTTGTATTTAATTAAATTATATTCTCTGATTAGTGAGTGAGTGGAACAAACAACTCTCTAATTGCCAGAAAACAGACTGTAAACTTGGACCGTAATCCCACATTGACAATGTTGATTTCATATAAGCTGACTTTATGGTTTAACACAAATGTTAGTATAGTACAGCAGTCAAGTATGATAAATACTGTCTCATTCATAAATCTAGTACTGGTCTGGAGTCTATGTGCCTCTGTCAGAAGGTTGAAGGATTACATTAATACAAACGCCATTTTAAAAGCCAATATTCAGTGGGTTTTCATTTGTCATCCGTCTCTCTGGTGGCATGTTGAATGATAAGACACAATAAGGCATTCTGCACAAATTTGCATGCTTGTGAAACTCCATAAAGGGCCACAAATTATAATTTGCCTTTGTACTCAGGAAAGAGACATCAAACATTGATTTTATATATGGACGCAAAGTTGCTCTCTCCTGATGCATACTGTATACATTTATGGATTGGGATACATCAGCTCTGGGCAGTCCTACCATCCATTTATCCTTCCATTTTCTGCCGCTTTTCTCGGGCTAGGTCGTTGGGACAGGCTAAGCTAGGCAGATGTCCTTCTACCCAGCAACGTTTTCCAGCTTCTCCTGGGGGATACTGAGTGGGTCCCAGGCCACATGAGATATTTAATATCTAGCATGTTCTGGGTCCACGACCAGTTTGACACGCCCTGAAAACCTCCAAAGGAAGGTGAGCAGAGTCATCCTAATCAGATGCCCGAACCACCATAACTCTTTGCAGCACAGGAGTAGGCGGCTCTGCTACAAGCTTTCTTTTGGACGTCTGAGCCCCTTGACCTACTATACTGTATCTCTAAGACTGATTCCAGCCACCCTACAGGGAAAACTAATTTCAGCCATTTGCAATCTAACTTATTAATCACTACCCAAAGCTCACTGTAATTTTACTACTAGATCAAAAGCTTTGCCTTCCGGCTCAGCTCCCCCTCCACCAAGATAGTCCAGTACAGGAACTGTATCAATGCTGAGCCGCCTGTTGCCCTCAAGCTCCATTTTACCCTCAGCCCAATCTCAACTAATTAAACCAAACCACCCAAGTGCATTTTGAATGTCAGGGCCTGATGAAGCTAACCGAACCACGTTATCTGCTAAGAGCACAGAAGCGATTCATGTTCCTCAAACCGCACACTCTCCTTCCCGAGATGGTTTTAAGATCCTGTCAATGAAAGTCACAAATAGAATCAGTGACAAGGGACAGCCATGACGGAGCCTAGAACCTACCGTCCACTGAAAATGTCTCTAACTTCCTGCCGAGAATGTAGACAGAGCTGTCATTACGGCTATGAGGACCAGGTGGCTGACTGTTAACCATTGGCCGTTACCCTACCACTGCACCCCCCTGTATTTCTTTTCTTTTTGATGATTAGTTTTTGCAGCTTTTTCCCCTTATATTATAGTGATAGTAGACTGGGAAGGGGGAGAGAGAATGGGGATGACACGAAGCAAAGGGCAGCAGGTCAGAGAGAGTCCAGACCCAGTGATGGGCCAAGAGGTAGGGCCACCTGTATCGAGTTGATAACATAAGCTCTGGTTCCTTCCCCGCCATGAGGTTCCACACCCCTCGGTCAGCAGGGCCAGGGGTCAACAAACCTACGTCCCTGCCTTTGTGTCAGTCTCTGGCTAAGAGACACACCTGCAAAGAAAAGAAGAAAAAAAATAGTAAGTCCCTTATAGTGTTTTGTGCAAAAGAGGCAAAACTCTAAAAGTAAATTAAATAAATAGGAAATAAGAATTTATGAAAATATGTTGTAAAAATCTCAGATTTTATCTTAGATCTTTTTCCTCAGATACAAGTAATAAAAAGCTTGAAAATTTGATTTTCAGAACTTTTATGAGATTATATTGTTTGTTTTTATTTACTGTTTCCAGTTATTTGTACTTGGTTGGTATTGAAGAGTCCCCTCACAGGCGCCTGGAGGTCCCCGGACCTTATGTTGGGAAACGCACACACACACACACACACACACACGTTGTTGACGCTGCTCCATTCATTCCGCTCCGATCTGACTGAGAGGCAGACGGAGCTCTAGCGGTCAGACTCGCCACCAACTCGCATCCTCCGTCCTCAGAGTGAACCACCGGGGCAGTCGCTGCTCCTGCTTCGCTTTTTTTCTTCTGCTGTGTGTTTTTCGCAGCGTGTGTGTTGTAGTTGTGAGCATGCAAAGCAACGGCCATCACCGAAACAATGAATCGAGGAAAACATGGACAAATCGGCAACTTACATTTTACAAATGCACTTTATATTTATTCATCTTTAGTCTGGAACTGAAGAGGAGCCTTACGGGTGAGAAAATATCAACTTTCGCGTAATTTCATTGATGTAAAGTCGAGAAACCGGGCCGACGTTGAACAAAGTGTGCATGCTTTTGTTTTTGACAACGAGTTCCAGTTCCAAAAGGCTTTAAAAGGGGAGATACTGAGTAAGAGATTAGTTCCGCGTATTCTGGATTTGGTGCCTCGGTATGCCACGAACCAAAAGTCCGAGCAGTGAGTGGAACCAGATGTGGAGAAAAAACGGGGGGAGGAGGGGGGCTGCTGGCTTAGTGTCTCTATTGTGATGTCTATTTGTGTATTACGTTTATTTAAAGCTGCAAAGCAACTCACTTTTGAACTGTGTTGTTCCATGTTTGTGCCGGATGGGTTTTTTAAGGCTACATTGTAAAACTGACGTGGGGTGACGCTTCATTTGGCACCCTGCGGGCAGATGTGACCTTTACATCCGGTTACAGGCTGCAATTAACACATTCAGTCCAGGCCTGCTCAGCTGTTAGACCTTAACATGTTGCAGGATGCTGTGGAGGCTGAACCCACATTTATGCACATTTATAGAATGTTCTATTGTTTTTGTTGACCACATTGTTTTTCCAGAGTTTTTGATTGGGCAACTGGAAACAAGTGTTAAGCAGTTACCATGAAGAAAATGATTACCCACACATTTAAGCATATCACTTTAAGTTTGATCTTAAAGTTAGTTCAAGTTGATGAGATTGTGTAGCTTTACATTCCCACTCTTATCCCTGAGAATATACTGCACGTCCTAAATAATCTGGAGCTCTTTTTGACAAGGCTTAGTTTCTTTATTTTACTTGCACCCATCTGCCATCAAATTCCAAACTTTAGAATCCCTTTTTAATGTTTTTGGGGACCAAATGAATGAGCTGTATGCTGATCAAAGTTGAAATATAATCCTTGTTGATTTGTTTTATGAATTGTCGTCTCTTTGGGTTTGTTATGTGCTCAGCATTTTGTCATCAACTTTCATGCAGTGTTTAACATCATGAGAAATAAGAGTTTACTGCTGTCTGGTACCATGTATTGTTACTTCCCACAACACAACAGGAAAGAAAAAGAATGGCGGCGATACTAGATGATTTATAGGATATCAGGATTTGTTTCCCCTGATTCATGACTGGCAGAACTGCAATACAACAGAGTTTATTTAGGCATTAAAAGTTCTGACCCATGATATATTACATGTGGAGACTCAGCTCCAGCTCTGTAGTGGTCTCTGGTGCCCATGCTTTATAGAAAAGATGATTCATGATCTCACACAAAATACCCATCAACATCCCCTTTAACTACTATTGTATTGTATTGTAACTCTTATCAAACTATAATTTAGCAGTTAAACCTAAACTGTGACGAGTCGTGAGCCCTCCTTCACCGTGCGTAAGTGTGCGGAATGATGAAAAGTTTTGACAGTTTGCAAATATTCACACTTTGGTTTCTAAATTTGATACGCACTTTCCCAGTTAGCTCTGTTTCTGAGTGTGGCTGGGAGATGTTGTGTGTCTTCCCCTCCCCACCCCACCCCCCCTTCTCCTCGCCCCTGTCCCATGCTTCTTGGATGATGTTAAACCTAGCCACAGTTTGGGTTGCTTCAGAGGCCAGACCACCATAAAACACCAAAGAAACCAACACAGCAGGCTGGAATTCCTGCCTATTTGTTGGTTGCCATTTTACACTGGCCAGTAAAGGCCAGTTCTTGTAATCTGACATCTGTCAAAATACGGAAGGTTTACCAAAAAAGTCTGCTCGAACATCAGTCTAGATCTTTAAGCCATAAGTAAATAAATGAATGGTAAAAGTAGGCCACTTAGTTTAAATTATTGTGCAACTTGCAATGAGTCACACTTTGGGGAAGTCTGAACTCGTCATGTCTCAAGTCGAGACTCGCTGTTGATTCTTCATCCAGGTTTGCAAATACTGTCCTCGAACCTAGTCCAACATATGGCCATAGTCAGGAGGTGGAGGTTATGGGAATATCTGCCTCTCTTGGCGAGTGTCCTTGGCCGTGAGTTTCAGCTTTTTTTTCAGCAGGAAAACTCTCCAGCGTTGAAAAATAAAAAAGAGGTGGCAGGAGCAGAGAAGAGGATGAGATCACAGCAGGAGAGCTGTTGTGGCTTAGCTTTCACAGGGCTCAATGGCTTAAAGTTAATCTGGAATTCTGCACTCTCTCTGATTGCCCGGGAGTTTTCTCACATCAAACATCCAGTTGTGTTGCCTCCAGACTGGAATTAAAACTTCTTTTGAATGTGCTTCTTTCTCTCTGGAACTTCAGCTTCAGGTTGCCTAGTGGTTCAAAAGCGTTTGCCAGGAACTTGTCATTCAGTCATCATATTAATCCTGATCTTATATTCACATACTGAAGTGAATTCAACACCCACGTAATGCAGATTTTTACTGGGCTGGTTCCGGTGTGAATATCATTTTACAGGCACCGTTGAAAGCGGTGTGGTCCATTATAAAACATGGCTTTAATCCCCGTTTGGCATAAAACTGACTTATTTGCATACATGCCTTGTCTCATTAAGAAGTCAGCATTGGGCAATTCCGGCTATTCAAGTGCTTGCTTGCAAAGAAAAGTGTAACTAAATCCTGAGCTAAGAATTATAGATCAACATTTTATTGTGTGTTTTTGCAGAGTAGAGATGAACTACAGCTAGGGTTGCACAATTAATCGCAATTGTTTTTCAAAATCGCAAAATGGACTGGTGCAATATCCAAATCGCAGGGGGGTGCAAAATTTGTTAAAGGCAAAAATATATGTCAAATAATTCTGAATGAAGTATTGTGGCGCTGCAGAGACGTCCCGGCCTACAAATAATATCCTACAGACTAATGGAAAAAACTCTTTGTTTGGTACAGATCCTTGCAAAAATCACACTATAATCATTTAAATTTAAATTTAAATTACATTTTCAATGAAAAGGAGAATAATGACGATCATTCCCTCCAACATGGTGAATCATATCACAATCGCAATCAGTCAGAATAATCGCATTTAGATATTTTCCTCATATCATGCAGCCCTTCTTAGAGCAGAGACCGGAGGACATGTCTATCAAAGAGGGTTTTATCTGAACTATCCTGAGGATTTAATGCCAAATATATAAATAAATACTTAGAGCTGTAACAATTTGGCCATGGACAGAAAATTTATCAAACTATTTTGATAATCAATTAATTGTTTAAGCCATTTTTTAAGCAAAGAGAAGTCAACAGTTCTATCTTCACAAATTCGAATATTTACAGTTACTTTTTTTCTTCAAAGATATTAAACTAAGTATTTGAATGGACAAAAAAAATTTAAATTCAAAAACCAATTATCAATTCATCAAGAAAATAATCAGCAGAAAAGGACCAGACAGATGTCGGTGATGTTTTTGCCTTTTAACACTTCCACTTTCAATGGAGATGCATGGGATTTTCCACAGCGCTTTGCTCTCTGTTTTATTTTTTTTTATTTTTTTACATTTGATCCTACTCTGGATTATGATGCCTTAATAGAAGTGATGAGAAAATAACAGCCTCATGGAGAGATAATGTTGCACCAAAAGCAGCTGATGTTTTGTGTTAACTGGACCAGTTTGGATACAATAAAAGTTCTGAGAAGATTAAATGTGTGTGGGTGGGTGTTTGTGTGTGTGTGTGTGTGTGGTGGGGGGGGGGGGGGGGGGGGGGGGGGGGGGGGGGGGGGGGGGGGGGGGGGGTTGTCACTTGCTCTGATTTGCATCTTTTAGGATTAAAACCATGAACTGGAGTAAACAAACCTAGCAGCTGGGAGTCACTGTGAGAGGGATGGCTTTATAAAAAAAGAGCAGGGTGGTGATTATATCTGATTACACTGTACAGAGCACTTTCAAACTCAAGCTGAACCACCGTGCCTCTACTGCGCTCCGTTACTCGGTTTGCTACCGACCAAATGAGCTAACACTGCTTCTGAGAAACTCAACCACAGAGGCTGAGAGCAAAAAGAGGGGTGTGCCTTTCGTCTCCTCCAGATTACAGGGAGTTTTATGAGGCTCTTGATGAGACTCCATTGTCTCTGTGTCTATAAAAGCAGCACATGAGGTTTGGAGGGTTTTAGCTTTTAGGTCGGAAAACTAGAAATTGCTGCTCATTGAGACGAAGTGAAGTATCCCAAAATAGGAAAGTTGTGTTGTTCAAACCAAATGCACAGTGATCTTTTCCCACCTTCCCCACTTCCTGGCCTCTCGCGGGAGCTCGCCGAGTAGGAATGCTGAGGGTCTCACTTTTTTCTCTCCAAATCTCAGATCTGAGAAAAGAGATGTGTATTTTGTGGATATTTTCTTTCAAATCATTTTAGCAGGACCGCCATTTAGAATCCCTCCTACACTCCAGAGTTGTTGTTTTTTCTACCACCTTCACACAGACTGTACTTACAGGCGCACACCATTCTGTTCACAATCCTGGCTTCTAGGTTACCAGTCCTTAAATCTCTCAGAAAAAAAAGGAATGGCGGAAAACCACATATATATTTTTGAGAAAGGATGTTGGGTTCTGCTCTGAATATGTTAAGTTTAACCATCCCCCCCCCCCCCCCCCCCCCCCCCCCCCCCCACACCACCCCGTTACAGATAAGTGTTAGGAGAGGGTTTTCTGCTTTCATTTGTATTTATTACTGATACTTTTGTACAAGTGTATATGAGAATACTGGAAAGCTCTGTTTGTTAACACCTTGCAGGCGGCTAATAGCTCCACAGAGAATCACACTGAGGTGGTACTAATAAAGGCGTCAGTGTACAGCCGTGAGATGTCTGCTAAACGAAAACAGCTAACCATTTCACCCCTGAGTATCATTACAGTTTCATCAACTTAATCAAATTCAGACGTGTGAAAACATTCAGTCATTTGGGTCCAATGTATCAGTCTCACTCCAGTTTCTCACGATAAAGACCTTTTCCCCCAAAACCACCAAATGCTGCTCTCTCCATAGTCAGACCCGACATAAATAGACACCAAGAGAACAAGATGAGGGTCTTGGGAATGGGGGGATTCTAGACACCTGGTGGGAGCAGGTTAAAATACTTAAAAACGTGCAAAACCATATTATTACAGTTTATTGCATTACATTTCGGCAATGATGTCCTGCTGAGAGCTCTTTTCAAATAATGAGTTTACATTTTAAGGTTATTACAGGGTTGAACCTAAACATCAAGGCATCATTGGTGGTAATATTATTATTACTGTTAACACCACTGAAGTGTATGATGCAGAACATCTAGATCTCACCCAGCCCTGCATCCATTAATGGAGATATTGATCCAGCCGCTGACCCGTTCACTTGCCACATTAGCTGCTAACATGGAATCCCATTTTCATCAGCATTATCGACTGATGCAATTGTTTCCCTCTGTTTGCACAGCACCGTTGGACTCTGACGAGTTTGCTTTCTTCCATGAGGGTGCCCAGGGGTGCCTGGGGGTGCGGGATCACTCCCTCGTCTTGTCAACCTCCTGTGAGGAAGACAACCAGCGCTGGAAGTGGGTGACCCGGGGTCGCCTGTTCAACCTGGGCTCGTCGTTGTGCCTGGGCGTGACCACTGGTAACGTCACCTCCAGATGGGACAGGTCTCCTCTGGGTGTGTACACCTGTGACCGCGAGCCCCCCAGAATACGCTGGACTTGGAACTGTGGCCAGGTGTTGGACAACCTCAACAACTACCTTCCCTCGCCGTCGTTTTGGAACACCTCCTCAACCTTCCCTCCTTCAAAGCTCAAATGGACGCTGCATGGTGGCGTGCAGGACCTGTGCTCTAAAACGTATCGTGGTAAGTATGCGTTTCATCAAACCACATCAGATTTGCATCACAAGGATTCTTCCGATTGGTGCTCACTCTTTACCTGTGTGTTTCTCCCAAAAGGTTTTTGCTAAATATGGTTCAAATTGGTAGAAACCTTCTATGTTTGTCTGTTTTAGTTATTATAATTATTTGTTGTGTGCCGAGCCGGCTCAAATTCTGATATCTCTAAATATATTAGAGATAAAACTTGGGGGAATAACTGGAAATGGTGTGCAAGTGCTTCTATAGAAATATGAACCCAATCGGCCCCATGGTGGCGCTGTAATTAAGGCTTTAAAATGCAAACTTTGAAAGGCCACGCCCCCCACACTGTAAGTCCAATTAACTTGACATTTCTCACACTGGTGCAGCTTAATGTGCTCTACAGAAAAGCTGCAAGGATCATTAGAGTCTGGCTCTGATTCCCACCGAATTTTAAGTGAATCATCAATGGATCAAGCTTATGACAAGTTGTATAAAGCATGTCTATATCTCAATTACTTTTCAAGTTATTGACCAATGAACTTCAAAAGTGGCATGGCTCTGGACATAAATGAACGCAAATCAACAACCGTAAGGCCAATCATCACAAAACTCACAGGGTTCAGCCGAGTGTACAAGACAGTTTTATATGCATATGCCACTAGGGGGCCCTACGAGCGCAAGCTAGTTGAGTGGCATAACACACATTTGACTATAAATCACAACTAACTACACTTCCAGATTCTCTTTAAAATGCTTTCATTTTAAAAGACACTTTACACAAGCTCCTTATGTAAATAAGTTATTTATTGTGATAAGATCTTTCAAAATTTGAATAAAAAAATAGTATAGGAACAACATTAGTCAGGAACAATAAAAATACATAAGATGAAAAATAAAAACATTTAAGTATTGATAATACCAATAGATAAAGTAATTCACCAAAACCAAATTAAATCACTTTAATATAAGATCCAAATATTGACACAGTGACCCAGTGAGCAGCTCCTTTGCGGAACATGGACTTACTGTTGTGAATGCCACAGCTGCATCTGATCAAATGGATATAACATGATGTTGCTTCCAGGGCATCTTTGAGGATGAGTGGCTGACGCCAAGGAAAACATTGCTAGTGTTTTTAAACTCCAGTAAACACACAGGGTTGTCCTTGCCCTCAAGTATATATGTATTTACTTTTCAGTCCAGATTGAATCTAACCATGGTGGTTGACAGCAAAGCCCCATTTACGCTGTCACTGCCATTCTTACCAATATCAAATGTCCCGGTTGTTCATTGACAAACTATACTGTGAGGCTCAGTCATCCGTACGAGCCTACAGTTAACAGGCTCTGCTTGACTGCAATAAAAACCACATCTCCCATAAACGGAAGACAAGAAAATCTCCCTTAACTTTCTCCTTTATCCCTCCTCTTTCCAGTCTCTGTAACTTTGTTTGTGGCAAGGGAATTGGGCACATGGACATTTTTGAACTTTTAGGTGCCGATCTTCAAAAGTTTCTTTGTGAAGTCAACTCGCTGCCGGAGAGAAATGCCTCTGACATTAGTCAGCGAAGGAGAGACTCGGCTGCAACCAACCTACCAGCCAGCTGGCCAGTGGTGGAGCAGTGAGGGAAGTCAGGGAGGGAGCTTCAGAAATCTTTTCTTCCTCGTTTAACATGTCTGCCCTACTTTCCATTACCCCAACTTGTTCTAGTAACACTGCAGATCCAGCCTCTCCCTCTTTCTGTTGCCCTTTTCCTCACACCATGCTTTACTTCTAGAGATCAGAACGGCAACCTCAGAGTATTTGGTCAAACTGTGGAACTATAATTCCAGATATACAGTAGTTTATAGGGGAAACTAGCCTGGTTCCAAAATTGTGTGTGCTCTTTTAGAGATCTTTCTTTGAGATATGAATATTTGATGAAATCGCATGAAAAGGAAAACTGTTAATTCTGTTTTCAAATATAGTTCATGATATCAGCTTCCTGATAACTTGATTCATTCTGTTTGTTTGCTCTTCCTTCTGCTGACCACCATTTGACTTCACTGTTTAGACTGTAACATCACCCTCTGTTTTTCACATTGTGTTTGATTATACAAGTCACTAGGAAAACAGATGAGGTATTTCAGTTCAGCACCGTTCCCAGGCATGACTTCAGGCAACACATGCATGGCCCCCTTCTCCTGCCGCATGCAGGGATTCAAAGACTCTCCTCTGTTTCCACCTCAGAGATCTACACCATCCAGGGGAACTCTCATGGCCGCCCCTGCTATCTGCCCTTCCTGTATGACAACCAGTGGTTCCACAACTGCACCAGTATCGGGCGCGAGGACGGCCACCTCTGGTGCGCCACCACCTTTGACTACGGAAAAGACGAACGTTGGGGCTTCTGTCCTGTAAAGAGTGAGTTACGCATAAATACATACAAAATGATTCATTACAGAAGCTCAGCAAACTTAACCACAGTTTTCTCTCACCCAACTGTTTACTTCACTGTTATTTCCTCCACATCTTATCTTCTTCCCTCACTGTCAGCCAGTGGCTGTGAAACATTCTGGGATACTGACCCGCTGACAGACAGCTGTTACCAGTTTAACTTCCAGGCTACGCTGTCATGGAGCGAGGCTCGGATCAGTTGCCAGCAACAGGGAGCAGATCTGCTAAGCATCACTAAGCTGCATGAGCAGACGTACATCAATGGTAAAGTCAATGTGCACACATGTACTTTTATGTGCAAAGACATCCACTCATGTTTTAGCTACTTGTTTGAAATACACATTGATAGTGTTTAGGGAAGACAAAAAACTACTACATTTAAAATGCAATACAAAGCACACCCGCAAATACAACCTCAGAAATACGCAGTAACTGCACATTAATCAACACTGAGCAAACAGTTAGACAATTAATCATTGGTTTACATCCTGGCATACAAAAAATAAGAGAAAGTCTAATTATAGCCTAAGAGTCTAAAGAAAGATAATTTGGAATGTAATGAATTCTGGGGGGTTTTATCTGTAGGGGTGCAATGCTGTTTGCAGCCCTGATTAAATCAGCAGTGAGGAAAATAGTCTTGAATTCTTAATACATTTCTAATTTCTAATATGAGAAATCACCATGTTACCTTTTAAAAGGAGACTGTGTTATCGTGTCTGCTGATCAAGCCTTTCTATCTTAGGCAATTTAGGGCTGTACAATTTTGTTGTGCAGCATAATATTTACTCAAATCTTCTGTGCACATTCACTCTCCCAGCAGGAAGAATTGATTTTTTTGAATGTTATGAGCCTGTAGCTGATATAAGTCAATTATTATACAATAGTTCTGTCATCTGCCTAACACAGTGTTGACTGTTGACAAATCGAAAATGAGGGTCGCTGACACGGGGGGAACACCGGGTCAGTTGGGCCCTCTAACTTTTAAATAATCCGTAGGTATGTTAAAAAAATAAGGAAAAAACATAAGAAAAATGATCTTCTCCTAGGAACGAGCAAGACACACTGCGGCCTTGGTTAAAAACGTAGCTAACTTTTATTGTGTTCCCTTTCCCAAAGGTACACTGGGGAAACACGCTTTTCACATTTCACACAGTTTTCTTCATTTTTATGCTGTTTTAGGTTTACTGACAGGCTACAGTGCTGCTTTGTGGATTGGCCTCAATGACCTGGACATTAATGGAGGCTGGCAATGGGCCGACTCGTCACCGCTCAAGTATCTCAACTGGGAGTCAGGTTAGACTGTAAAAGCAACTCTCCCTTTTCTTACTTTTTAAGCTCGAAGTATCTGTGGTCTATTTCCCACAGAAGGCTGAATGAGCATGCTTGCTCATTTTGAGCACACACTGCTCAGAGTGTTAATGCTCTATTTGTGGCCTTCCAGCGCAGTCTTACCGAGCAGTCTTTTACGTTTGAGCACTGGAGTATTTTTGAGTTAAGTGCCTCGTACCTTGGCATTAGCGATGTTTTCAAGAGTTTCTTTTGTTAACTCTTGTTGTCCAGACCAGCCAAACCATGCTGAAGAGGAGAACTGCGCTGTGATCAGAACTGAGTCATCAGGTCGTTGGCAAAACCGTGATTGTTCTGTTGCTCTGCCGTATGTCTGTAAGAAGAGGCCCAATGCCACCCTGGACCCCTTCACTACTGGTCAGTGTACAGACATCTGAATTAGTACATTGAATAGCAGAAACAGTCCCGCCACCGTGCCAAAGTCCAGCATTTGTTGGGTTTTTATCATTTTTTCTCCCACAGACTCGTGGGCAGATGATGAGAAATATGAGTGTGATGTGGGCTGGCAGGCCTTCCAGGCTGGCTGCTACAAGCTAACTTCAGATAAGATTGACTGGGATACAGCTCAGAAAACCTGTCAGAGGATGGAGGCCAACCTGGTCAGCATCCACACCCTCCCTGAGCTCGAGTTCATCATTCGCAACCTGAAGAAAGGTCTTTTGTCTTTTTTTTTTATTGTACTGCACCTTTTCCTCTAAACTTCATTGCTATTGGAAGCCAGAAATTAAATGGCATTCTCTTAAATCAGAGTTCAATCTCTATACCACAGGATACTCACTAGTAGTATACTTTAAGGAATAAAATAAACACAAAAAGAACCTGTTCCAGACAGAGGAAGTGACTGAATTTGCTATTTTTCTGTATAACTATAGAAGGTTAAAAAACATAATGCTCAATCAAGGAAAAAAGAAGGAACAGAGTTCAAAACTGTTTAAGCTATGCCTTCTTCAGTTTGCTTTCTTTTGGATTTGGACATATATTTCTGTGTAAAAAAAATAAATGTAAATGGACTGTTCTTATAGCGCTTTTCTAGTCTCACTGACTACTCAAAGCGCTTTTTTACACAGGAACCATTCACCATTCACACGCATTCATACACCGTGGCGAGGCTGCCGTATAAGGTGCCACCTTTCAACCCTGTTTCTGTGTTCCCTAATTGTCTTCCTAACTTTAATGTCTGTCTGTGCTCTCTGTCTAGTGGTGGATTCTAACTAAGTGCATTTACTCAAGTACTGTACTTAAGTACAATTTGGAGGTACTTGTACTTTACTTGACTATTTCCATGTTATGCTACTTTATACTTGAACTCCACTACATTTCAGAGTGTAATATTACTATCATCAATCATACGTTTTACTCCACTAACACATTCATGCTTCAATGCTAATGCAAATTTTTTTGTACTTTTAGAAACATATATTAGTAGTGTTGCTACTTAAGTAAGAGATCTGAATACTTCTTCCACTACTATCTCCATCAGATATTGACCAGCTATGGATCGGGCTCCATGATACTGATATGCAAATGGACTTCCAATGGACTGACCACACGCCCGTCATCTTCACCTACTGGCACCCCTTTGAACCCAACAACTTCCGCAACACCCAAGAAGATTGCGTCTCCATTTGGGGATCTGTAAGTAACCCCCTTTACCCTCACACTGACCCCCAAACGTCTGGGGCCCTAATCATCTCAAGTCTCCTCCGTTTGTATACATTCAACACCTGTTTTCTCTCTTTCTGTTTGTGTCTTGGTCACATGTGCAGGAGGGCCGCTGGGATGACAGCCCTTGTAATCTGACTCTGGCCTCCATCTGTAAGAAACCGGGAACAAAGAGTGATGGGAAGCCGCAGCACCAAGACTGCAAACAAGTATTACTCTTTTTCTCGCTTTGCTTTCAGTGCTTCATGCTTTGTTTTGTCATTGACATGTCTGTTTGTGCTTTGAATCACTGCTTTTTTTTTCAGTTCTGGACTAGATACATTTAGTTTTTTTTTTTTTCTTCCCTATATGTTTAGGTTTTACTCCACAAAGATTTTATTCAAATCCCCTGCAGCATTTCTGTGCTCTTATTTCAGCTGCTGACAGTATGCAGTGAGCATAATTATTATTCGGCTGAAGTATTTCAGCCGCTCCTTTACCTTTGACCCCTTTTCCCAGAACTCTCCTTCATCTCTAACCCTTCATCTCTCACCCTTTTCACTGGTCCACCCCCAGTCTGTGACTGTAATAAATCACTCCCCTAAGAACATGCACGGCCCTCATAAAACAAAACAAAATACAATATATTTTTAAGGTATTCAAATTGGGACATGCTGTTTGTGTCTTCATTTAACAAGTGTGTTCAGTAAATACAACAGAAATCACGCCCACTATTTGTATGTCCAGTACAAGGCCAAACAAAACCCCATCCGGAGGATCCACCTACATCTGTCTCTGATTTCCCAGTCCATAATTCTTTCCATATGAGACTTAGGCCTCTCATACCTTACTTGTTCCTACCTGACCACTGCTGCTGATGGCCACTGTCTAAGTGGACAGTTTAGTTAATTCAATCAATGTTTGACATAAGGGATAATCTTAGTGAGAAAAGGAATCTTAGTTTGTGTTTGTGTGTCTTTGTGCCCTTCAGCAATGTTACATTTTTGCTAAGCGTTGATTCATGTTGTAAATGATTTGATGCTGGGAGTCGTGCTGTTTCTCATCTGTTACGTTCAACAAAGATCTTTGTATGGATTGTTTGGTGTAATGAATCTTTACCCCTCCCTGGGGGAGCGAGGCGTCATGGGTGGTAATGTGACAGGGGTCATTTGGCATGGCACACTCTGCAGGGCCCTGTGGCGGTTCAGTTGTTCTCAGGCAGATGAGCCTCTTCATACATGTGAAACAACAGTGACAGACCACTTCAGCAATATGATCCCCGAACCAATACCCCATCCGGCGCTTGGCTCATTACTACTCAAATAATGTAATGGATTGCTCATCACTGTAATGCCGCCATTGTGCCCACGCACTAAAGTGTTGCATTTCTGCTTTATACTTCCAAAGAAGGTGTTTGTCTTATGAGGATAACTCAGTTGCTTCAAGTGTGATTGAACAAAGAGATGAGACAACACTGATCTCTAATGTCAGATGTAGCCTGGGGCGTAAGCAGCTGCTTAGGGCCCCTCAGTCACCATGGGACCACTGCAATAATTGAAAATAGGAATAAAAAAATAGGGAGTACTGCACTGGGTCAAAAACAAGTTGTGTTGGTGAAGTAAAAAACCAGGTGCTTTTCATGGATAGGGCAAGTTATTAGGTGAGAATAAAAAAACAAGGACCAGATTACTTCAATGGAAGTCCATGGTATTTGTTTTCAGTTTTAAAAAGTATCCGAGGCACTCTTATAGTAAGTCAACAACCAATGTGTTTTGCCTCAAAGTATCTTCATCAGAAAAAAATGAGCTCTTTTGTTTGTGCTCATTTTTGTGTGATTATTTAACACGTTAATAAAGCCACATTCAGATGTTGCCTAAAACACTCCAGATGTCTTCCAGGATTGGAATTATAGCTAATTACACATTCTAGAGGAACAACAGCGACAAAATCAGCAAGCGTATGTTACAGTGACTAATCGATATTTGTTATGACAAAATATTTAATGACAATGTAAAAAAATGTGAAAGAAGACGGTTGTAGTGATAAACCTACATAAAATGATCATCTGAATCTGCAGCTCCCCTCAGTTTTACAGAGCTTTAAAGTGAGTTTCAGCTTTGTTTATCTGTATTAGGTTTTGGGTCAATCTCACCGCTCTCATAGCGTCAATATCCGCCAAACCCAGCAGCTGAAAAAGCTTGAAAACCCACCGAGATCAGCAAGTGAACATAGTGGAGCATTTAGCAGCTAAATAATTACATATTTCCCTCAGGAGTTGGTAGAGACCAACAACAGAGCTAGCAAGAATATTGGACTTTTTTTGTGATTTTTTAATATATATATTTGTAAACATATTTAAGAAATAAACAGTGACAAACAATACACTGAGACAGAGAATGCAACCCAGGGCAAAAATAAATAAATAATAATAATTAAACAGATAATGGAAATATGGGTGAAATCAGGTGTGGTGTTTCATCACATGACTACATTATAGTTTATTCTGGTTGAAATTCATCCCAATACTGTTACAGAAGATACTACAAGACAACACTGATCTTGTGACTGTAATGAACAGGGAAAGGAAGGATAGGAATGAGTGTTTAAGAGACGTGAGTTTGAAAAGATGAAAATCCCCAACAGCTGTAATCTTTTAGGGTTTTGTCCTGGTAAAAATGTGGTTGTGCAAAAAGCCAGATGTTTGGTTTATTTCCACAACTGTATACTCACTGTCTCTCACTATTATTCTGCAAAATCTCAACCCTTGTGACCTTAAGCGTGTTGGCTGCGCTCTGCAGCCGTACACGTCCCCAACTACAGTAGGCCTACATGGGCTGTCAGGAGGGAAGTTATTTCTGTATGCCTAGACAATGTCTTTTTTTTAATCTGCATTTGGGATACTGGAATAAGTGGACTCACTTTTGTTTTAACTGGTAAGATGGCAATGAAATTATTTTCTGAGAGACACCATGTATGTGATTTACCTCTACAAAGGAGGGGATGTTTAAGCTGTGGTTTGCTTGTCTGTCTGTGAGTTTTTTTCCTTGATTCTTATTGCGGCTGTTAGCAGTCCAACAAAGTGCTGCTGCAGAGGAATAAACGCAGATGAACACTGTGAAGCGATCAAGATTGTATTGCAAGGATTTTCTTCTAAATACACTTAGCGCTGCATTTACCAAATGTAATAGTTACCTGGTGAGTTGAAATAATTGCGTTAATGCGGCATGCTGGTGTCATTAGAAAGCGTTTGCTCCCAGGCTCACCCCCTCGCTGTCAAAGCCCAAAAGAACTCAGGCACACAGGAGAAGAAAACAAATATATCACTTCCACTAAAACCGCCATGAAAACGCCCACAACCTACAATATCAATGCACAACACAACAATCAACAAACAACATAAATGAGTCCATAAACAACATACAACATGTGGCTCCTACAATTCCTTGGTCAAACACATTTCTTTCACATATCCATACATCACCTAGAATTATTTAAATGTTATTTGTTTCTCTATTTTTCTTTAACAGTTCTATATTGTCGTTGGTCATAAATTGCCAAAACCTCAAATAGTCAAGTGGTGCTACCGAAACATGATTTATTTAAATGCCTGACTCACTTGAATTGTTGTACTTGCCATTTACAAAGCACCAATAATACTGGGATTTAGACAGTATCCAAAAAATCAGCATGATTATAAACCTCATGTGTATTTTGACGCACTTCTAGATTTTAAGTAGCCTGACGTTGTCATACGCAGATTCTAGTCACAATACGAACTTAATGAATGTCTTGAATGTTGTGGGCGGGGCTACGTTTGGCTAGCATCCAGGCTGGGTTTTAAGTGATTGAATTAGCCAGTGTTGCATCTAAAGTGTTGCACAGCTATTGTAGACATTACGAGTACTATTTGAATGGGTATTTTTTAAGTTTTGTTATGGTTATGTTCACTTTCTCCTCGTTTCTTCTCTCAGGGCTGGAAGTGGCACAGTCCAGCTTGTTATTGGGTGGGAGAAGATCTGTTTACCTTTGATGAGGCCAGGAAGTCCTGCGAGGACAGTGGAGCCGCCCTTGTTACCATCACCAATAGGTGGGACAGCAACACAAACTACATACACACACACACAAGCACACACAAACAGACACACAGACATTACAGTGGGTTATGTTAGCTCTGCCTTTCTAAAATTCCCTGTAAATCTTTAAAGGTTCGAGCAGGCCTTCTCCAACAGCCTTGTGTTCGGTCGCTCTGGTGATTCCTTCTGGATTGGCCTCCATGACCAGGTCACCCCCGGCTCTTTCCACTGGCTCAGCGGGGATGAAGTGTCCTACACTAACTGGAATCGTGACCAGCCAGGTAGGTCAAATATGCCATGTTTGAATGAGCAGAATGAACTGCAAATGTGATCTGATAATGTATTACAGGACGTACACTCACAAGATTGGGGTTGATACACAATCTTCCCACCCACCACCTATTTATTACTTTATTCCTGTTGCTGTGATAAGTTCACTTCTGTACCATATTTAACATGAGGTTCATTCTGAACCAGAGCCAATTTTGAATTGCGTTTACAAAGAAGTTTTTTTTTTCTTCGGCTAAAATACAAACTTGGAACTACACCCTGATATCCTGATTTGGCTGTAAAGCATTGTGATTAGCTGACAATGTAGGTATTTAAATTTTACGTATCAAAATTGGACCAGCTTGTTGAGGAAATCGTAAACTGTGTTTTGTCCTCCAACAAATAGGCATTAGAGCTCCACAGAAATGAGGCAGCAAAAAGGAAAGAATACAAGAATACTCCTTGCATGGATTTTAGATTCAGCATTATTTCTAAACCACACATGAAGACGCAAAAAACAGTTGTGGGTGAGTCCTCTGGCTTTAGAGTCATTGGTAGATCCAAAGATATGAACTGGTTGACCTCTGCATAGATTATAGCCGCACTTTGTTACTCTTGTAGACTTGGCTTGTTAAAAGACCTCTACATTTCTACTATAAACACTCATATACTTATATTCTAATGATATTCATAACCCCCTATGATTGTATCATTACGTTTTAGGAGAAAAGCCCTACGATTTC
This sequence comes from Etheostoma cragini, assembly GCF_013103735.1. Taxonomy (NCBI): domain Eukaryota; kingdom Metazoa; phylum Chordata; class Actinopteri; order Perciformes; family Percidae; genus Etheostoma; species Etheostoma cragini. The sequence continues at coordinate 14,924,920 of NC_048421.1, forward strand.
TATGTGATACAGAGACAATCACATAGATAACACAAATATACAGACAGATATCTTCATAATGACATTTAAAGAAATTATCACATTGAAGACCACTGTTTTCTTTTAAATATGGTCCATAACAGAGATCCGGATGGAAGATTAGACAAATGGAGCCGGTTTACATGAAATGTTGCCCTTGTTTTGAGTTGAATGTAACAACAATAGTAATATGTATCTCAAGAAATTTATAATTACATATTTTTCACAATGTTTTTCATTCTTCTATTTCCACACATTTCATCATTGTAGCCTGTTTTTCTTTCCACTCACCTACATTTCACCCTGTATCTATTTCAGTGAAAGTCGGCGGCGGCTGCGTTTCCATGGCGACGGGCTTCGCAACAGGTCTGTGGGAGGTGAGGGAATGTGCGTCATCGAAGGCTAAATTCATCTGCCGTCAGAACCAGGACACGTCTCTGAGCCCTGAGCCCCCCGTCCCCCAGCCCACCCCGAGCCTCAGCGGCTCCTGTCCCAGCGGCTGGAAGAGCAACAGCGACCTGCGCTACTGTTACAAGGTTTCACACCATCAGTACTGCTGTCTTTTAACTTCTGGCACACTCGTTCGTAACTATTAAAAAACACATCTTTACAATGCATCAGAAATTAGTGTTGTGTGAACTGAACAAACTTGAATAAACTACTAAATGTGTACAAATAAAATATAGTGTAGAATAGGGCTGGGCAATATATTGATATTATATTGATATTGTGATAAAAGACTAGATATTTGGTAATCGTTATATTGTTAATGGGTTGTCTTTTCCTGGTTTTGAAGGCTGCCATAAAGTAAAGTGATATCATTTTCTGTGTTACCAGACTTCTGGTAACACAGCTACCAGACAGTTCTAGCTCTTTTATTATATTTACTTTTACCCACTTAGTTATTATATCAATGTAACTGAAAATTATTTATCTTAAATGTTATTGTAAAGATATTTAGTTCAAGCACCAATTGTCAACCCTATAATATCTCCACAATATCGACATTGAGGTATTAGGACAAGAATATCGTGATATCGGATTTTCTCCATATCGTCCAGCCCTAGTGTAGAATTAGAATTATCATTTAACTCTGTAAAGTCTAACAAAAAATAAGTTAACTGTGAAATGGCGGACAAAGGAGTGGATGTAATACTACTGCTAATACTAATTGTTTTACACCAGTAGTGCATTTTAATTGGACTGCAGTTACACTTGTATCACTTGTGTGCAGGTGTTCCATTCCTCCCAGCTGGAGAAGAAGCTGAGCTGGCTGCAGGCTCACCTGTCCTGCCGGAGACACGGAGCCAACCTGCTGAGTATCAGCAGCCCCGAGGAGGAGCAGTTTGTTCTGCAGGTCCTCCATGAGGCCTTTGGGTGAGTGTGCACCTCTGCCCAGGTGACGTGTGATGTAATTTCATGATAACAATGTTGTTGTTGATGATGATGATGGTGATAATGGGGCCCACAGGGAGTCAGAGGACCATGAACAGCACTGGTTTTGGATCGGACTGAACCGCAGAAACCCAATGGACAATGGCAGCTGGAAGTGGAGTGATGGACTGGCTGTGAGTAAACACTAGATGCAGCCCCACTGTGTAGTTGATTCTTGAAACACAATCTGTTTACTCTTTGCTTGTGTCTCAGTTCACATACCAGAACTTTGGCCGCTACTACTACAACGTCCGGCAATGTGCTGCAGCAGACTTGGGCACTATGACCTGGCTTGCCATGCACTGTGACTCTGAGTTAGACTGGATCTGCAAGATCCCCAGAGGTACAACAACACTGGACCTATTCCTTGGGTTTATTTAGACAGTCCCACACTGTATTTGTGCTGTCAAAATACAGTTATCTATCTTTGGTTTGTTTTTTGAAATACCCTTTCCACCTACATCATCACTCTCTGATTTGAGTCTCTCAAGTTGTCTTTCCTCTTGTTATTCATTGCATTTTGATTCTCCCACGCTTTTGTGTTTTCTTTATTTATCTTTTTTTAATTTGTTTTTTTAGGTAGTGTTGAGAAGGAACCAGAGGTCTCTGAAGGTCTGTCTCATTTTCTTAGCTTTGAACTTTTCTCAGCGTACTAAACTGATTTCCTCAGGGCTTATTTCAAAACCATCCATTTCTATCTCATGACTGTCTTATCTCATCCCTCATCTGTCAGGCACAACTTCACCGGAGTGGATTGGCTTCCAGGAAGCGGAGTACAAATTTTTTGACCACCGCACCACTTGGGACCAGGCTCAGAGGATTTGCTCCTGGTTTGGTTCCTCGCTGGCCTCGGTCCACTCAGCGGAGGAGGAAGCTTTCCTGGCCAACACTTTACGCAAGGCACTGCACACTTTATCAAAAAGTTCATCATTGTTTGTAAGAGTTGATATAATCAAGTGCAAAACCCTCTGAAATACCTCACAAGCGCCAACCTGTGTGTGATGTGTGTAATTATTGTGTCTATATTCCGCATGGCAGTCTTCCGCCGGATTTAAAAGTCTGCGAGGCCTCGACATGTCTTTTTACCGTTCCTTTCTCACTGTCAGATGGTGAAGGTGGAGGGTGACAACTGGTGGCTGGGGCTTCACACCTATGAAAATGATGGCCGTTTCCGCTGGTCTGACCACTCTGTGCTCAATTATGTGTCCTGGGCCCTTGGGAGGCCGCACCCAGTCAGCCGTGATCGCAAATGTATCCACATATCCGCGAGCACAGGTGAGAACAGCCAGAATAAGAGGCCTCAAGAGTGTAAATCAAATGCAGTACCCTCACATGAGCTCGTATTTTTCACTCTTAAAACAGCGGACTGGGCTGATCAGAAGTGCCAGTCTGACCTGCCCCACATCTGTAAGAGAGTGAATGTCACAGGCACCATTCCTCCAACTCCGTCATCACCCCACCTACCTTCAGGCTGTCCTGATGGATGGTCTTCCTATCAACATAAGGTAGAGCTGCAACAAACCAGGAGTTCAGCACAGTGCAGCTATTATGTTAAGTTGTATAAAGGATGCTGTGTATCTAGAATGTATCAAATATGTTACCACATAGTCAGTGAAGCTTAGCAAGTAAGTACCTAATGTTTTATTTCATGCACCTGCTTCTGTCCTAACTCAAACTAAGTAATCTGGTTTGCAACGACATCTGGTGTTTCTGTAGTGTTTCAGAGTATTTGGTCAGTCATACCGAGTGACCTGGTCTGCAGCCAAGTTGAAATGTGAAACGCAGGGAGGTGTACTGGCAGTGGTGTCCAATCATCTGGAGCAAGGTAATTACAGCAGAATACTGCCGACATAAAGTTAGAAGCAAGAAGGTGTTGCTGGACTTAACTGAAGTTAATGAACTTACCTCTCTACTTTAGCATAGCTTCCTTTTTCAAATTTTTCAAATTTTTTCTTATTCATAAGGTAAATGTGTGTGATCTGCCATTGTCAGCAGCATCAAATGGAGGTGTAATGTTCTGAGAATTAAAAGAAACATTCATTTTATTTTAAAAGGTTGATTTTACATGCTTGCCTTGTTAATTCACTCATCAGTGTGTGCTTTAGATACTGATGTCTGTATTTAACAATGCCTATATTCAACACTGATTGTGAGTGTCTCATTTGAGTATACCCACATACTACATGCACACTGATGCAATTCATTCTACTCCTCACAGCATTTGTCACCACCCTGCTTCAAAATGCCAGTTTTGACCTTTGGGTGGGTCTAACCGCAGACTCTAAAGGTCATTTCCACTGGGCCAAGGCTGGCCTGCTCAGCTACACCAACTGGGCTGCTGGAGAGCCACTCGACAACAGCGGACCACACCACAACAAGACTCCGGTACTCCTAACACGTACCAATCAGCGCACGCGTCATGTTTTTGTCCTCAATCTGTTCTTGTTCTGATGATTTCACTGTCACCTCTCAGGGAAACTGTGTGGTGATGATTCATGGGAACCCACAGAAGAAAACTGGCATGTGGGCCTCCCGAGCCTGTGAGATGGAAAGTAATGGCTTCATCTGTCAAAGGCAACAAGGTGGGGTATTAAATAATAACCACAACAATGTCTGCTTTAAAAGTGCAGAATATTTGCACTGCAAACAGAATCTGACTTACTATAAATCATTGTTGTCGTTTCTTCAAGACAACGCGAGGCTTTCATTCATACAGCACATTTAAACAAGGCAATTCAAAGTGCTTTACATAAAAGATTAAAAGGTCAATTAAATACAATTTAAAAAATAACCAAATGAATAGAAACATGAAAAATTAGAATAAGACGGATGTAAAACACAAAAATAAAAGTGTAAGAGAATAATAATGATTTGATTTATTAAAAGGCAGCGGCAAACAGAAATGTCTTTAGTCTTGATTTAAAGGAACTCTGAGTTGCAGCGGACATGCCGTTTTCTGGGAATTTGTACCAGATATATGTTAAATGCATAAAAACTGAACCCTGCTTCTCCATGTTTCAGACTCGGGTCTTCCTCCGGGCCCGGCGCTTATTCCTACCTCCCTGTCAAAGCCTTTGGAGCTCGGTGGAGTGACATACCGGGTTGTGGAAAAGCGTCTGGATTGGACCGGCGCCCTGCACCTCTGTGAATCTTTGAATGGGACCCTGGCCAGGGTGAAGAATCCCTACCAGCAAGCTTACCTCACACTGCTGATCAACAGCTTGCGTCGGCCTGCCTGGATCGGTCTCTACAATTACGGGGTGAGCCTATTGACTTACATCAATGTTATTATAATATTAATAGAGTTACACACATGCAACAGTGTTTTCCTTGCAGAGGGAAACTGATTTTTTTTTTTAAATTTTAGGGACGAAGCTTCACCTGGCTGGGTGAAGAAGAAGTTGGGTATTCAAACTGGAGAGACGGGGAGCCTCATCAGACGGCTGGATGCGGACACATGACCACTACCGGCCAGTGGACTATGACTCCCTGTGATGCTAAATTGGAGGCTTCTATCTGTCAAATTAGTGGTATGTCTGTGTGCAATGTAACTGTTATAAACATGTTGCACAAATTCACATAACATCACCAAACTGTCACACAGTGCTGTTGTGTTAACACACATCTTGTAAAAAATTAAACAGCTTACCACACGTTTTTTTCTTCTTTTTTCTTTTTGCCAGATGAGCCTGTGCTTCACGAGTGGATCTACCCTGGCCAGTGCCCCCACTCTGTGGGGGAGTGGCCGTGGGTACCTTTCAGAAACTACTGCTACGCTTTTAACCTGCAAACTGTTAGACTGCAGCAGGATGCACATACATCCTGTAAACAAGGTAGGGAAGAGTTCCAGATGCCCGCACAGCTCATGACACTGAATTGAAAGTCAATTTAGTGCAACACTTCTGACCTTCTCAACTGCGAACAAAATTGACAAAAGGCATCAATATGTCTAAATTTAGAAATGCTCTTCATAGAGCCGGCTGCACCATTGTTACATCTCCTTAAATGATCAATTCCCATTTGTCATTTGTTCCATCTGTGTGTGTTCCCTTACTTTTTGTCTTTTCTAGTGGGAGCTGAACTTCTCTCTATCTTGGATGAGACAGAGAATGGATTTGTATGGGAACACATCCAGAGCTATGCAGCGCAGGCGCATGGAGCTTGGCTGGGCGTCAGCGTGAAAGGTCCAGCAACATTGCCTCAGACAGTCTGTCCCACCTCTCTCTACAGCAGCAAACTTATTAACCTTCAGTTTTAAATCCAAGCTTATTAAATGTTCGTAATCTGCTTGCAGATAATTTCCCTAATTTAATAGGTTTTACCTGATTGATTAGGATTTCTTTTTTAGAATAATCATGAGACAATTAATTATGACCTGATTAAGGTCATACAAAACCTAAACCTAATTAAGACTGTGTCTCTTGTGTCAAATAAATGTGATTAAGAAAGGTGCATTATCTATGAAAATTTAATTAATTTAAACTGCATTATTATCGCTCAGTAAAATTAGATAATTAGAGTGAAATGCCCTAAAATATGCTTGGTAAGCTAACGGTAATTGAATCCAATGTTGGTAACCTCTATGATTGAACAGAGATGTCAGGCAAAACATGATAGGAGGAATTATCTCTCCTTAAGATGAAACTAAAGAAAGAGTTCTGGCTTCAGTGTGTTTGCAGCTCCCCTGAGTGTGTGTGCATGTGTACCTGCTGCAGGTAGAAGCCTAGTCTGGAGCGAGGACACCGAGATGTCGTACACCAACTGGGAGGCGCATGATGTCGCTTTCTCTGTTCTGTCCCCAAACTCCTGCTTCTGGATCGAGAGCAACAGTGGCCTGTGGAAGCCGGGCTCATGCAGAAATCGCACACACGGAGTCATCTGCAAACGGCCTCGCAGTAAGCACACACAAGACCACTTTAGCCAAGGGGAGGTTATTCTCAGAACCAGTCTATTTGAGTTTAAGTTTGAGATCACACTATGTCAATAATGGGACCAGAGCCAATCAAATCCTTTGCAAGGTCTCACAAATGCTGAAGATGTTCCAAAGCATGATGAACCATTTGCAGGAGCTGACATGGTGTCTTTTCAAATATTGGCTAATCAATTAAAAGAGGCTCACATAGTACTATAGAAAAATTGAGAGAAAGTGTTGAGAGAAAATAAATTAACAATGAAGCAGCCAAAGAAAAACAGACAGTGGAGATCAAGTGCAATTAAAGTCAATGCCAAATACTAAAGCGAGCAATTTTTACTAACTGTCCCTTCTTCCATTTGCAGCTGCTGAAACCTCAGCTGTAAAATGTAAGTGTGATCATCTGCCGCCCTGGTATTCTCTTCACTTGCATAAATGAAGTGAATAATTTATACTAATCCTGACATCCATCTTCTACCTAGTGGATAACGACCACCTGCCCACTCTGATTGTTGTCACGGTGACGGGCCTGTTGCTGGTGGTGCTGATTGTTGGCGTGATCTACTTGTACCGTCGGCGAACCGTTGGCTCCCAGGGGTCCTATGAAGGGGCCCGCTACAGCCGCACCAACTCGAGCCTCACAGAGCAGTTGGAGAAGAACATCCTGGTGTCTGACATGGAGCTGAACGAGCAGGCAGAGTAGCAGAGCCTCCCCGGACCAAACAACCAATCCAGGATACCCTACCTGACATAGAAAAAACACACATTGCAGCATTTATGCTTGTGTTGTTTCTTTTGACACCCGAAAAAAAAAAACATTTTTAAAGAGCTGTGTAGAGCGCAGCAGATGTTAAGTTTAAATTGAATCCCTGCCTTCTCAATCCTCTTCTGCCAAGACTTAACAGTTTAGGCAAGTTCTCTCCAGACAAACTTAGATCCTTCCATATGTACCCTACAGCTTATCCCCCCAAAGCGTTCGGAAAGGCCATAAGTGGATCTACTGGGAGTTTAGTTTTATCGCTGCTGGAAAAGTTCAACACAAATCTGTTTACTCAAATGACTCCTCGCTGTCTTCCCTGGTGCCAATGTACATTTTTCGCTCGGTGTATATTTCCTTTGTTGTTCCCATTTTGATTGAAAGATTTATTTTAAAAAACAAAAAAGAAAAAAAACAGTCCCATCCCAGCCGCAGATCAACTAATAACTAAAACCAGTTGTCTCTGTCCTCTAAATACACAGTCACAGTCTTCTTCAAGACCACATTCACTTTTTTAAGTTTTATTTTTTTCTGTTTTGCCATGACAGTATTTACCTGAACACCTTGAGGTGTGTTTTATTGTTTTACTGCATTCATGTTATTCCCATTGATTTTTCATTAGAGAGCTGTTGCTGATGATGCATGCGTGTGTTTTTGTGAGTCTGCCTCTCTCCTCCTTTCTGATCTGACACGTCAGCACCAGCTGTCAGGCAAACAGAGGAGGAAGGCCAAATGTGAATGTGTGGAGGGTGACAGGGACCATTATTAGTGGTGACCGTCTGAGGGCAGTACACTAGAATTGTGCACAATACTAATACTAAGTTCTGTACTTAGTATTGAAAGCTGGTCTGTAAGTAGATTGCATGATCAGACTTTCAGCTTCCAGCTCCTTGTACATTTTGGCACTTTCTGCTAATTCTTGAGCTAATTCAATCATCCACTTGCCTTTAGTCTTTTTCATTGAGACACTGTTGATGTCCTGTAATTCTTAACTTTTGTTTGCGTTGGCTCTTCATGCCACCATTTTCTGCTCTTTCAGCAATTTTTAAGACCAGTAATTCTCTTTGTATGCATCATGAAAAAGTTTGATTTTTGATATTGGTCTGATTCATCTTTTTATGGACCGCAGTTCACTTCTCTGTATGTTTTATCTCTTGGATATCTTTTTAACAATGCAGGTTTTATTATGTGTTTTGACTTTAAAATTACTGGTAAAGACATTTGGAAACTTTCCTACTTTTATGGGATACTTGTCAACACTTGAACCTCTCATTGCCCCACAAAGGAAAACATCCCTTAAGTGAATAACACTATTGTATATACAGTATGAGAGCCAAGGAATGTTTTAAAGTGAAAATTGTATACAAGAAAACCTTTTTTTCCACGTCATTTTAAGATTTCACATTTGCACAGCGTAATAATTACATTTATCAGAACATTTATCCTCCAACATTTTTCCTTTTCCCTCAGCTCATGCCTCTGAGTGCATTTCTGTCTTTCTGCTTGCAGGAATGCTTTGGAGCCGTTTCAGTCTGAGGCTTTTGGTGTCTCACAGAGCTGCAAAAAAACAGCTCTTTTTGCTATGTGAGTTGGACTTAGAAAGAGGGGGAAGGGAGGAGGTGGATGGAGTAAGAGAGTGTGTGTGTGTGTGTGTGTGTGTGTGTGTGTGTGTGTGTGTGTGTGTGTGTGTGTGTGTGTGTGTGTGTGTGTGTGTGTGTGTGTGTGTGTGTGTGTGTGTGTGTGAGAGAGAGAGCGTGTGCAGTCTCCAGCTGTGGAATGTTGAGTCGGCAAGAAGAGCTCAGTGGCACGTCTGGAACCAATCAGAGAAGGAGGGCTCAGGGACATGAAGGGTCAGGAATGGGAAGAAGATTGAAAAAATTGAAAACTAGACCAAGGAGAAAAGGGGGAGGGGGGGGGAGGAGTGTGAGGAGGAATCAGAGATGTAGGAATAGAGGAGGGCAGGATAGGAGTAAGGTTTCAGTGGTCTGTCCTGGCTTACCCTGGCCTCTGCTGGTAGTTTTACTGTACATGTTTGTCTTCATATGCAGTAAAATATGAACGGATTGAGCTGATGATGTGAAGGTGTGACGACCTTCTGTGTGTTCCCCAACGAGATCACGTCTCTGAGGCAGGCCGGCTCTTGTCCCTGTGAAGATTAGCTAAAGCACCTATTCAACTTTTTTTTGAAAGTTTTGTGTCTTTTTTTATATGAAATGAATAAAGTCTATGTTCTCAAAGCTTCTGCTTTTCACAGTTATTTGTGGATTATCAGTCAATGTGGAGCTAATCCTCATGTGAAAGTGTTTCCTGTTTACTCTCACAAACAGAGAGAAACTGTATACTCTCCATTTGTTTGTGACTTAGTGGGAAGTTTTCACTGTTGTGAGTTTTACAAGTCAGTGGACTGGGAAATGAATGAAGGGATTGATGTGTAAAATGTGGACTGCGATGTTGATGTATTTCCACAAGAGGGCACACCTCGACCACTGTATGGGACACATCCTCCTGCTCATGGTGTCATTTGATTTACTTACATTTATCTCTTGAGGCACATGTCGCTGTGTTTTATTTCTCTACTAAAGTACACAACTTACATGTAACTACCAGTTTTGTGTCGTGCTCAACGGCAGAATTTCTATTTCTGTGTGATTGCAATCATGTTAAAGCGTTTTATGCAAACAACAAGATCATGCCTGATAATATGCTGCTATTAAGGCAACTACAACCCATACTCCCCCTCCTGACTGGAATGTGTTCAAATAGGCAGACCACGACAATGATAAGTGGGGGTTTTAAACCCAACACCTTGTAGCTTCCATTACACCAGGTGTTGCCTGAGACCTGCCCCTCTGCAGCATTACATCCCAGTAAATTGCTTGTTATTCAAATCCAACTGGCTCTCTGTAATCCATCTCACTTAGGATAGATGTCACAATACATCCGACTGCATGCTGCAGGCACTCAGTTTAAAGCATCCAGGGATTATGTACTGCAGCAGTTGTTAATAAGTTTCACAGCCCAGCCGCCTGTCATTTTGAAAGTGGCTGGTGTATGGAAACTATCCTCTGGGAACTTTTACTCTTTAAACACTACATTCTTTTCTGTCTGTTGCATTTTAAGCTCTAGCTGTGTTAAACAGCCTCCAGTCTTTGTTGTGTTATATTTATCTTTGGCTGCATTGTACCCTAATGTTTTTAAAGAATGTTTTGTGGGCTTTTCCACCTTTAATTAAGTTGACAGGACAATTAAGTGAGAAAGGAAAGGGAGAAGACCGACAGGAAATCGTCACAGGTCAGATTCAAACCCTGGACCTCTGTGTCGAGGCACAAACCTCGAAGTACAAATGCGCCTGATCTACCACTGAGCCAACCCAGCCACAGTACCCTAATGTTTTTGTACAATGTTGTCCTTGCTAGTTTGCGTAACACCTGAATCTTTCAGATACACTCAAAAGTATCACAACAGGTGGGTGCCCAGAGAGCTCAGTTGGTAGAGCGGGCGCACGTCTATGGAGGTTCACTCCTTGATGCAACGGGGCCGGCGTTCAACTCTGACCCGCGGCCCTTTGCTGCATTTCATCCCCCCTCTCTCTCTTAAAAAGAAGACAAACAAAAAGTATCTCAACAGCTGATTTAATTGAAATGTTTCCATGGTAAAATCTGAAGGAATTTTTAAGTGTTTATACAGTGTGATCGCGTGTGTGTGAGTGAGTGAGTGAGTAAGTGTGTGCTCAAAATTTTGCCATCATCTTCTTGATAAGAATACCCGACCTGTTCACCAAGGCTGGAGCTGTTTGACTGCCTACTTATCATTTTAATGTTCATTAGGATTCTTAACTAGCAGCAGTGGCACTGCTTTGCCCTTATTTACTCATTTGATGATGCAGTAATGGCTCAATGAAAGGTCACATCTAAAAGTGTCAGTGTGAGGTGAAAAGAGTCAAATCCTGAGGCTTCTTCTTGCACATGTACAGCAGCCACAGCTAAAGCAGCAGCTTGCCTGAGGCATCTTGAATTCACCTGTCTCGGGTTTTAGAGTTTGAAGACAGACAGCGGTGGCAGGGATCTCTGCTCAGGGAGTAACAGAACAATATCACTGCTCCAATCGTCCTGGCTCCCTCTGAGATACTCTAGTGAAACCCTTCATCATTAATTAAAAAGAAAGGAAAATGAAACACACTTCACATATCTCAACTCCTGCCTAATCAATGTCCTCTTAATCTGAAGGGTTGAAGGTCAGATCAGGCTATTGTGTTTTTCCCAAACTGTTGCTGCTGTACCCCTCCTCCCTCCAAGTTTTCTTCCTGTGTGGTTGGCTGGCACTACAGGTTGAGATAGGGGAACCAGAGAGAAAGCAGCGTTAACAAGTGAAATTAAAAACCCATTCACTCTCCTCAGTCATCCATTTGGAGGCTGGCCAAAAGAGAAGCAGCTGTTAGGCTGGCAATGGAGGGAGACCGAGAGCGAGAGAAAGAGAGAGACACAGACAAAGAGAGAGAGGAAAAAAGTAAATTCAGAAAAAAATAGCAAGTTTTGAAAGGAATAGGATCATGCACTCTTTCCCCCAAACAACAGCAATGAAACGGGCTCTTTTGAAAAGAATCTGCCTAAAAAAAACTTGTCTCACATTTAGAATTGCTGATATGCTTATATAATCAATGTCTTTTAATATGTCTTGTCCAAAATGGGATCTATGAGAGTGACTCTGCAGCTTATCAGCAAACTTCTCATGCTGACAATCACACAGCCCTTCCATTGAGTTACCATTCACAGAACTATATGTACTGATTAAGGTCCAAAGTGCAACAAAATGTAGCTTAGTAACAATAATAGAGGTGGATGCAATCTTTGCCACAGGCATTGGTTTTCAGGTACTCTTCACTTCGTATTTTTGTCTTGCTCGCTGCTTTCGTTGTAATTTAGTCTAATCACTTCAGACACAATGACCATGTTGAGTCTTATTTATTCTTAATCAAAAAGAAGAAACAAGTTGTTCTCCATTCCTCTTTCTTATGGCTGTTTTTAAAGGGTCAGTTTACTCAAATCACACAGCTCTGGTGGTGTCTAGCTATGCAGAAAGCTTTGGTTTTACCTGCATGTTCCAAAATGTTGCTTGGCTGCGACCCCATACTAGGTGTTAGAGATTAGCTAGTCTATCATTTTAGCCTGTGTATTTATTTTTCAATAACGGGGGTGGAAGTAATACATCACATTTAATCTCATTACTTTAACAAAGTTGTTTTGTGTGTAGGCCTACTAAATCAGTTAAATCAGTCATTTTACCTATTTTCTGGAGAACAGTTTGCTGCATTTCAAGCAGCCTGTCTTATAGAGTTAAAACAAAAGTTTAAAAAAAGTCATGATAAACTGTGTGGGAATCAGCAGCTGCAGCAATGCATGGACCGTGCACCTTTAAAGTGGGTTCCCAGCCCCTAAAACACTAAAGAAGAAGAAGCTGCTGGTGTGTCTGCGGCCACATGAAGACAACTGTAGGCTACCAAATGTTCACTTGAACTTCAACATGGCTAACGTTAGGCCCAGCAGCAGTTTGGGAAAAGTAAAACAATGCAGTATATGGAGAAATGCGTCGTTATGGGAACCCATGAGGTTAGCATTGTTATTAGCATAGGAGAAAAGGCTAGCACCCCAGCCGTACGTTGCGTCCACAGGCGCATGCTAAGTGTGGCTAGCTGGCATGCTAAAATGTTGACGGTGGATCCCCCAGCGCTGAGTTTCTGTCTTCAGAGGTGTGGGAGGCCTTTCTGCTTGTTGTGACGATAATCCCTGATGTGACTGCAGGGCCTCGAGTCTTTCTGCTGAGCGCCCTTTGTGGACCGGTTATACAGCTCGAGAGATTGACAGGACTGGTTTATGATTTATTCTGCGAAAAACGAGCAGCTAACCTGGGGCAGATTGTGGAGGACTTCGCGGTCCTCGATTGACAGATCACGTTCAGACAGGTGAGCAGTCCTACAACAACACACTCAACGTGCGTGCGTGCGTGCGCACTACGCCTTGTATAACATCCGTGCAGTTCTCTTTTTGCTTCAACAATGTGCTGCTGTGGAATATATTGTTTATACATGCCTTTGTTGTCTGCCTGTGTGATGTTTTATTCTGCTGAATTCTATAATAAGTGTCAAACTAGGCACTGGTTGCAAATTGAGTCTATCGAAAAGGGCTTTGTGGTGTGTATATGGTGACATGCAAACGCAATATATGTGATCTTTACTTCCTTTCTTAGTAATGTATGTATGTATGTATGTATGTATGTATGTATGTATGTATGTAATGTATGTACATATTATCAGAGAAACTTAATAGCAACATGTCATTATTGCCCAGTCCTACGCAATACAGTATTATGGAGGTGAATGGAATTTGGCTTCTGGTAGGCCTACATTGCAAACTAACGTTTGAAAAAAACTCAGAAGCAATATTTCCCTCTAAAAACTGGTTCCTTGTTGCCTTCACTGGAGCTACTTTCAAACTAACAAATACTAAAGTCTCAGTAACTGATGGTCAAAACCTCATCATACAAAGCCAAACTGCATGGCTAGATATTGGCGAGGAAGAAAACGTTTTTGTGTGGTTTGGGTAAACTGCACCACAATTCTCTGATCCCTTAGACTCTACTACAAGGGGAGCATTTCTAATATTTTGCTTTTTAAGTGGTCACAGCGTCCTCGCGCTGTCCTGCTTCATTTTATATCAAGGCACTACAGGGATGATGATGTCCCCATCTGTTATCTGCAGTGGTAAGACCTCTTGGCTGAGATTGCTTCTGGTGTGTCATCATGCAGTATGACGGCTCTCTATCCACCTGTTACTGCTAGATGCTTGTCATTGCCGGACCCCTCTGAACTGTGAGTGTGGAGTCAATATAATAATCTCCTCGGCCAGTCGCCTGATAAACAGACACACTGACATTCGCAGAGATGATGCACTTGACTTCCAGCAAAGAAGGCCCCATCTGGAATCAGCCATTGATTTTTTTTTTTTTTTTTGTCAAAGTGAATTTTTTCATTTTTTTTATGGCCGTGAAAACAAACCTTTGTGCCAGCTTCTTTTAAATGGGGATCAAATTCCCTAATCTTTATCCAAATCAAAGGCTGCACACTTCAAAGTGACTGGATCAGCAGAGATACATACAGAGCAGCAATGCCAGAGCAGTAGAAAAGAAAGTGGGGGGGGAGCTTTGCTCTCACTTTGCTGTTCAATCTAATTTCAACTCCTGTCTTTCTTCTCCCTTTTCATATTTCAGTGGTGTGTGTGTGTTGCGCTGTACAGTTGTAAGAGAAAAAAACTGGGACCCCCAGGAGAATGGATGGTTTGCAGAGGTTGGCGGTAGCGGAGGGGGGAGCGTGGAGGACTGGAGGCTCGGTGTGGTGCAGTTATCTCCACTGTGCAGATGAGAACATGTCTTTGCCTGCGGGATGCTGTTCTTTCTCCGGCCAAGGGCAGCATCCATGCGGTGAAAGGAATTATGGGCACACTCTCTCCAGTCTCTCTTTGGGGAAGCCACAATCTGCACTTGGTTGTCTTGTTTGTTGGCCATTTTTCAGGTATGTAATTACCATCCTTAATGGGTGTAATTAGGGCCTGCGCAGCTTGTGCTCATTTGGAAAACAAACTCTTTTTTTTATGTACAGATGACAAATCGATAAGGGAGCTGAGATTTAACCACAAAAAACTCACAGCTCAAACAGAATAGCAACCAAGATTTTGAAACAAGCATTTAAGATTGTTGAGTTCTATTTTTTTATTACCGTTTTATGTGCCTGAGACACAATTTATTGAACTATTCTGGCGCTTCAAAAAGAGCATTTGTGTGCTATGTCCAAAGCCTCAAAATGAAGTAAAGTGACATAGCATTGACGGGATCAACAGGAACATGTCCACTCCTCCACCTGCCTAATGATAATTCCTTATTGCAAACAACTAAATGTACCATTATCACCCCTAACCAGGAACGGGATTAGACCTCCTTATTTGTGTGGTTTCCCACCCGAAAATAATAGTAAGGAGGCACAAATAAGAATTAATGGAGACAAAGGTGAAGTTAATTTATGGAAAGCTCAGCTGCTCCGATGCTCGCTTCTTTGATGCTTAATCTGTTATTAAACCCCACAACATTGGGCATGCACACAGGAACATGCATGTGCACACACACTTTCTAATGCACACACACCTTGAAGAGGTGAGGATTCCTGATTCAGGGAAACCAGGTACTGAAGCCAATATTACCCCTCTGGGAAATAATGATAGGCCGAGGGTGCAGAAGGTTTGAGATGAGGCTACTATGAAGACACACTGAAGAGTAACAACCCAATTCCACTTGTGTTTACTCGCGCGGGTTTCTAGGGCAATGGCAGGAGGCTTTGCCTTTCCTGTAGAGGCAAACCAACTTAGAGGAAAACATTTCAGCCTTGAAAATAAAATGTTCTGTGGGGAAAAGGGTCTATTACTGGGAGCTTTTTCTCTTTGCAGACTTCTCAGAATGTTAAAATATAGACTGTTTGTTTGAGGTGTACCACCAAGGTTTTGTAGACTTAATCTCGTTATTGGCTTGCCTTTTAGCAACACAATCAGTAACCATTGGCGGATTTCTGCCATTTCTACTAATAAGGTGTGTGTGTGTGTGTGTGTGTGTGTGTGTCTCTCTCTCTCTCTTTCTTTCTCTCTCTCTCTCTCTGCTGAGTGTTTTCCTCTGTGAAGCAGTCAGGATATGCAGAGATGAGCTCCATTGTTGGCATAAATTGCTTGGCCCAGGCATGCTGCCTCTCCACCGGGCATCTCCCCCCTCATACTGATCGATCTAATCCTTAGCTGTAATGAGTTTCTCTGTCTGAGAGCGAAGGGCCAAGCCATGAAGTGGAGAGCAGAGTGAGCAGGGTGAGGTGAGAAATGAGGGGTACTGGCATCAACAAGTCCTCCAAACCATACGAAGATAGGGGTTGTTTATTCCTACCCTCTAACACGACCCACAGGAGCTTTTCAGAAATTAGCGCCCCAAGCAGTGTCGGGAAATACAACCCACAGGAGAGTTTTTCCATGCTCATGTGTAAGAGAACGTAATGGTCGCTGTTGTAAAGACGCTGTTACTGTTAAAACGTTCAAAGTTTGGTTAGGTTAAGGGACAAAAAATACGTAGTTACATTTAGAAAAAGATTATGGTTTCGGTTGAAATCAACTGTTACTTAATTTACGGTGACCCAAAACTGGACTTGGTTCTGCTTGTTCCGTTTGTTCCTTTTATTTTCAAACGGGATGGGAAAAGGACTTTTACCAGGATGTGGGCAAAAGTCCTGTGTTTGTTTCACCCACCATCCTACCTCTCCTCCTTAGGCAGAATTTGGCGCTCTTGTACATTGTCACCTTACTTTTTGCTTTGCTTCCCGCTGCAAGTCTCAAGCGTAAATATGAGTCGTAATTGCTGCTTTAACAAACCACTTAGGGGACGTTTTTTGGCGTGGGGGTGGGGTACAAAAAGCTACAAAGTTATCAAGTTACAGGAGATTATACCTGTTTGTGAGTTGATGTTCTTAATGAGACGTGACTAAAGAGAATCTCACACAAGATATTGCATTGCATAATGGAGTAGGTTGCCTCAGTATGGTATGTATGGAGTAACATGACCCCTCTAGATCCATCCGTAAAAGTTGCACTTTCATCCAATTACTAAACAAGACATTAAGACGTAATTTTTTTAAACTCAACATAATTAGCAAAATGAATTTGGCTGTAATCAATTAAAGAAAATCTTGGTCGACTGAAGTCCTGAAATATCGACTAAAAATCGACTGGAGGAGGGAGGGTGCGGAGGGGCGGAAAAAACCCATTAGATTAATTAACTGTACTGTCCCGCAGTACTTGTCCTTGTAGGCTATTTGCTGTAAATTAAATCGTTTCTGACCTAATTATTTTGCACTGAAATGACTCGTCTGTCGTCTCTGACAGCGCTGCAGCAGGTCTCTGTGCACGTCGTCGCGCGGAGCGGCCTAACATCGGAGCTCGGCTTCGCGGCTGAGACACGAATAGACTATTAATTTAAAGCTTTTACTCTTAAACACAAAAGGCACGTCTACTTTAATATACACTGTATATTTAAACATATCTGTGGTCAAGCTCAGTGCCTCGCTGTGTTGCATTAACTCTGAAACTTTCTCTTTGAGTCCCTCACATTTTGCGGTCAGTCCATGCATGGTGGTGTGGCGTGCTGGTTCTTAAAACCTCAGCCCTCCACAACAGCAATGGGCCTCATGTCCTGAGCCAGAAAGTCAACAATTCCTTCCGTGATATTATTTTTGCGTTTGAATGATGGAGGCTTAACATCCAGCGTGGTCTGGCTGTGTCTGGGGAACGCTACTGTCGTTGCGCGTGGGTGCACCCAACGTTATAAAACAATTATTAGACTATGAACTATGCCAATTCTGATATGTTAATATGGCCTACTCCAAACAGACAGGGCAACCTAACGCAGACAAGTTAGCTTACCGTTGATATGCCATGTTTGTAGCCGAGCTGAGATATGAAAACTGTTGCATGCAAACTTTGAAAACAAGGGGGGTGTTCTAAAGACAGACTGTTACCTGTAAATAAGGGATGCTCTGATAACACCCCCATTAGCAATTAGTGCTTTCCACCCTTGGACAGTTATGGTCTATGCTTCCACCTGATGAAATAACACGGGAAGAAATCAACCAATCAGAATTTTGGGTCTAGCCAGAACGTATCGACCAATAAACCGACTAGTCGACTGGGTGATTACAGCCCTAAAAATGAATAAATCAATTAACATTGCTGTTCTCTATTACCCAAATAGGTTTAACCACACAACAAGCTAGCTAGCTGCCTAGAAATTTGGCCACCATTTGGTCAAGAAAATAATGCAAAATTATGGAGTTTGTCTATATACATAATAAATGCAAATCTAGACACTCAACTCCAGAACACACCAACAACAACCCCAACAACTTCCTGCATGGTCAGCTGGATCCATGTAGCCAAGTATGAATGAAAGGCAATGTTGCTTCCCTCTTGCAAAGAACAGACAGGACTGTCTGTAGTTCACAGACTCAAATGTCCATCATCTCCCAGAGAGCCGGCACTCTGCACATCAAGGTAGAAGACATGAAGATTTCTTGCAACATAACAAGGAGCAATAAGTCACACAGAGCAAACATCTCTGTGAATGTACAGTATATATCACCCCTCTCTGAACCTTCACACACTGCGTGAACAGGCCTCTACATGTCGGGTCGTATCTTCCTCAGTCCTTATTGTCATCTGTTATCAGGTTTGGACATGATGTATCAGAACTTTCCCTCTTCTAAGAATAGGACACTTTTTTAACTTTCTTGTAAGTGTTGGTTCTCTTACATCTGTTCCTGACAAATAGCTGTTGGTGAGCAGGTCTGCGACCAATGGAGATTTTCATTATTTTGCATTATAAATGTGACCGGTGTTATTCTGCATTGTGTATAATTATTTCTGTGACACCAGGATCTCCTTTGAATGATGTCCGTTTTATTCTGGTGACAAACACGAATACACAGATCTTGTCATGCAACAGGACGGCCCGCTCCAACTTCTACAGCACACACATTCACACTCTGAAGTTAGCTTTCTCTGCTGTGAATTTAGGCCACTTCCACTAAATCTTAATAACTCATAAAACAACAATAAAGTTAAATAAGTCTCTTGACATAAAGGTGTAGAAAATTTGGGACCCCCAAAAGTGTGGGAAGCAAAAATGTAAACAGAAAAATACAATAATTAATGGAGTTAGGTAAAATAATAAATACACTGAATTGTACTTACCTCTCCCAAATAGTATTACAAAAAGGGGAGAGGCTCTGAACTCTAACATATAACCTATAGACCTTACACCAGATATATTTTATAGACCTTACACCAGATATATTTTATGACAGTTGTGTCATTTGTATTTAACGGGATCAAATTCTTCTTGGCTACTTTAAAATGTGTGCTGTGGCTAATGTTGCCCGAACAGTCAATGACCATGTCAAGAGATACAGAAGAGATGCAAATTTCAGGAATCAAGTGTGTGTCTCTGTTGTACACATGTTTATGTATGAGAAAAGACTTTAGAGGGGATTGTTGAAGTCAATCTTGTGGCTACTTTCCTCACTAAATCATTTTAGGCTTCATTCTGATAGTTAGGTTCCATACAGAAAATAAGATATCCACTGTATTCCTAGACCCATGATACCCATCATACCTCTCGGCTGACAGACAAATTATTTTTCACTTTTACATTAACATGGCGAGAGAGGGCATTTGTGCTGCGGTCAGGTGGTGTCAGAATAATCACAAAAATGAGTTCCCGACTAGGAAAATTCACATCAACGCCCCCTCAAGTTAGAACGTTATTGCAAGACAGGGCATGCCTTGGTAGAGGTCTGTTCTCTCCTGATTGCCCTTCTTTACACCTTTTGTCTTATTTATATAGTTTTGGCCCTGATTCCTATTAGTTATGACACTGGACTCACTGATTAATGCTGACATCTGGGAATGTGGTTGTAGCAATGTCAAGCAAATACCGTGGTGAGTCAAATGTTATGATAGAAATCATGGCCGCACAATTAATCACAACTTTATCAAAATTGCAATATGGACTATAGTACAATTTCCAAACCGCAGGTCAATATTCGTTAATGGCAAAACATTTGTCAAACCGTTTGAAATCGAGTGTTGTGGTGCTGCAGAGATGTCCCACTCTACAAGTTATAGACTACAGACTAAAGGGAAAACAACAACTTTGTTTTGTACAGATTAGGGCTGAACGATTTTTGAAAATAATCTAATCAGATTTTTTTTTAACCAATATTGCGATTGCAATTTAATATGTGATTATTACAAGATCTTTGACTTCTGTATTATTCAACAAAGACAAACAATAAATCATTGTATAGTATAAACAACACAACATGAGATAGATTAAACAAACTGTTCTTTCTTGGAGGCCAGGCCTGTATGTGATGATGAAATTAGATTATGCGTGAATGTACTATATGAATGACCTCTTTTATTTAACTACTTCAATCACGGTAGTATATTGAGCACTAACCACGCCTGATGTTATTCACATGAAAGTCAGAAACGCAGCACACAAACTAAAGTGCAGATTGTAGAAATATAAAATCAAATATGTGGCTTTACCACACTTAGTAGTATTTAGATAATTATTTACTGTAATAAAAAATATGTAAACATGTGGATGGCACTTTTTAGTGTTCCTTTTTGCTGACCCATATTCAGTCTTAATCACAGACCTCCTCTGTCTGTTAGCCTTCTGGCTGTGTTTCCCCTCCTCATAAACAAGCTAGCACTCTGGGCTTACTGAGAAAGAGAAATGTTGACATTGCATTATCACAGGAGACGCATTTGACGCAGGCAGAGACTGGCTGTTTAGCCAATAGATTACATCATACAATTGCATCCTCCTCAGCAAGTTCTAAAACAAAAGAAGTAGCCATGTTTGGCAAACGGAATCTCCCTCTTAAAGTGTTGTCCTCTTTATCAGATGATACAGGCAAGATCAGACGAGTAGAAAATTGGTGCTATGAAAATTGCAGTTGTGTCAGTTTATGTGCCAAATGTTTTTGATGGTAATTTCTATGATACAGTTACCAGTCAAATGCTGGTGTTAATGGACTGTAATGGACTTTTTTTTTGGTGCAGATTTCAATGCTTTGTGGGACCCAAATGTTAACCAGTTGAATGCAAAGGCCACTGTGGATGAGGTTCTGGCCACAAATACGCTGAAGTCATTGGCCAGCTGCTTGGGGCTTATAGACATTTGGCGTGCAGTTGATCCCACCTGTAAGGATTATTCCTTTTTCTCAGGTAGACGTAAATCTTTTTAGAGAGTAGATTTTCTTTTTGCATTCCCTCAATTATTTCATTGAATTAATAAAGTGTTTACTTCCAATGGCATTATCTGACCATAAAGGCGTCCTTTGCGCCATCACCCTAGGCCAATTGTCTCAACATATGGCTAGATGTTTCAATACTGTACTAAAAAAGTAATCCTTTATCAGTCAGTGTATTGCAGAATTACAGATAAAATGAATGTTACCCATGATTAATTGTATGAGCTCTATGCTACCTGTTTCCCCTCCTTGTGGTTATTGGCATAAATGGCATTCAGCAATGTCTAAATTTATCTGGAAAGGTAAGCAACCGCGGATTAAGATGTCCATTCTACCGAGGAGGAGGAAGGAGGATGGTGGCCTTTCAGTTCCCAATTTTAGACATTGTTTGTAATTTTTAAAGAAAAACACATTCGCAAAAAATAAATAAAATAAATGATGGCCAAACTATGGCGATGAGACACAAGTTATAAAAACCCTGAAACGTTCTTAATACAAATGTTGGTTTTTCATCATTAAGAAAAGTTCAATCATAAAAATGTGTAAATATAGCATAGATTTTCATGTAAAACAAAGAATTGGAGCTTTAACCTTTACCAACCCCTAAACTCAGATGCTGTGTATTTGTCAAAATGTGTACTTCAAAGATTAATAATATTTTGATCTGTATTTCCACATTGAAAACTAATTTTCAGTCAGCAGCGCTCAAATTGGCTGTGAACCTGCAAGCCTGCCAGGCAGTTATATGTCACAGTCTGGCCTTTCTCCTCTTCCTCACTTGGAGAAAGGCTGTCAGAGCATGCCCTGATTACACTTTGGCAGCATTGACATCCACCGTCTTCATTATTATGGCAGGCACACAACAGAAAATCAATAGGGTCGTTGTAGACTTAGTAAATGTAATTTCTCCCCAGCCCTGCTCATGCAGCGCCAAAGACACAGGCTTATTTCTTTACTTATTTTATCCTTTTTCTACTTTTCAATTTGTAGCAAAAATGCAGGAGGGATTGATTCATCAGCCATTACAACTTTCAAAATCAGATTATGAAAGAGAAAGGTGAAGGTTTTGTTTTAGTTTTATTTTTGAATTAAGCAGAACTTTTCAATCAAATGGCTTGTTTAGTTAGCTGGATAGGACATTTTATGAGCTGTCTTGGCCTTTTTTTGGAAAAATGTTACAATATGAAGGTGAATATAAATCAAACTGAAGAGGCATTTCTGTCTTTTCCATAGCAACACATCAACATTTAATATTAACTGTCTTTGTACGACTGCTAAGGAATCATTTTGGAAGAATTGCCCATGTTTGTATGCTCTTCTGAGTACAGCTGTGCCTGTGCTGTTTGACTCATCAGTGTGTATACAACACTATATTACTCTATATACAGTATTCTTTACTTTATATACACTATTGCTACATTTTTATGTAAAGTTGATTGCAACTGTAATGGCACCACAGATCAGTGCACACAGTCACAATTTATGTAAATCTTCCGTCTCCATCTACTTTTTGTTTTTGTTTACAAAGAACAGCCAGCAACACTTGCATCTAAATATAAAAAAAACTTATCTACATCAGATACACACAGCATGTTATCATCATCTTTAATGTGGCTATCAGATACATAGTGCTTTCACAGCTCACATTTACATACACATCATTTCTGTATATACACTACATATGAATCCTCTGATTGGGCAGAAGATTGTTGTGAATAAGAAAATACTAACAGAAGTTTTTTTTCATATTATTAGTATTATACTCCTGTTATGCAGTACATTAAGTCCAATATTAGAACATATTGATGCACTAATCATCGCCATGTTCTTTGGTCCGTAAATTCAATTCCTTTTTTTCCTTTTTTGCACCTTATTGAAGCTTCAATCCATAATGTTTTACACATTTATACACAGCATTTACAGTTTATAAACACAATGTTTGACCTGTTAAGTGTGTGCTTACCTGATGCTTTATTTTTTAACAGGCATTAATAATGTTTTATTTTAACCTATTTATTTGTTCAGAACATAGTTTGGCATTCTGCCTGTATATTGTTATCTTCTAGCCTGGAAATCCAGATCCAAATCGGAAAGATTAAGGGTCTGGTAATTCTCAACTCGAGGGGCAGCACCAAGCATGCATTTGAAAATCTCACTGCACACAATTGGATAACCCTACGACCAATCACAACAAGACACAGTGATGCAGATCGGCTACAAGGGCATAGTTAATGAGCAGCATTACTGAATGCCAGAGTGACTCGCTGAGCAAATTCAAGTTGTGCTCTTGCAAGAACTGTGGCTTTCCAGGATTGTTTTCTGTCCCTATAAATGGAGTTAATGTTGTCCCTAGGAAAAATGGTCAGGCAAAAAAAAAATACAAGAAGAGAGAACATGTCGCAGGGTGGACATGAGGCTGGAAAAGACGCTGGTTAAAAAGGATTTAAGCTGGTGTGTAGCCTTTGACGAGAGATTATAATTTAAACAGGATGCTGTACTAGAGCTTGCCTCACAGCCAGGCATGAGCGCAAGGACAGTTTCAGCCTGGACACTATTTATTTAGTGACAATGCACTGACAATGCATCCTGGCATTGTCAGTGTCATCCTCAATATCCAGGAAAAGGTTAAATGTAAGTCAAACGTCTCTCTCTTCGTCTCTTGCGAGGCAGTTTGACTAGTCTGTGTGGACATAAACGCCCTTGGTGTGCCCATGTGAGTTGACTGAGAAGCCTCGGGCAAAAGCAAGGCCCGGGGCTTGTTGTCTGTGCATGTTGACCCGGGGCTCACATGTTTACCATCTCATCTCTCTCGGTTACCAACATGCCTTCGAATTTGAAGAACTCTTTTTATAAATTTTAATGTCCACTCCTGATCTTGACCGACTGGCTAGACTGAATATCTCAAACACTGAACAACATTGACATACTTTCCCAGCATGTGCATGGTGTCCCAATAACTCAGACACAAGGGAGCATGGGTCGGTGGTGTTCACTAAAAGCGAGGAGTGTGCTGAATTATTTAAAGGACATTGAGAGGGAGAGTGGTGAATAAGGAAGGAGTCGGAGTTGAAGGAAAATTTAGTTAGTATGAATGGGGAGTTAGCTGGATATATAAGATGAATAATTAAAATAGTCTGTTTTGTCTCTCGATGAAATGCAACATTAACCAGCTAGCTTACAAGGGTACACATTTCCTCTCCCTTAACTACGAGGATAGTTCAGGTTTAATAAAACATGGGTCTCAGTTTTGTAGTTTTGGCCGTTATTTCCTTCAGTAATAGGTAGGATACATTCATCGAAGTAATTAACCACATTGCAAGAAACTGGAACATCTCTGAATTTGCTATCTTGTTGAAAAGCACCATAGCAGTTATTTGAATGTGTGTGTGTGTGTGTGTGTGTGTGTGTGTGTGTGTGTGTGTGTCTGTAAACATGTAATTAACAGTGGGGGGTAAATGGGGAAACCTGCTTTCGCAGAGCACCAGTGACATGATTGCTTACATCAACGTACATATCCCAGCATGCATGCTGTTTTTATCCATTCTATCCCTCACATTCCATCTCTCTTGTTCACTCTCTCCTCTGCTCACTCTCCTTCCTCTTACACATCCAAACCACACGCACACTAAAACAGACACCGGTGATTTGCATGGAACACGTTGCCAAAGAGAATTAGTATTTTGAAGCAAATCGGCCTACTTTGTCTCAACAAGAAGTGACGCTGAGTCAGTGGGCAGTCAAAAGCAGCACCTCACTGCCCTGTGTGACAGCCGCCTTTTTGACTTTGAAGGCTGCATCTGCTCACCTTTAGCAGAATAGCAGCAGAAAACAAGCAGTGAATACTGAGAGGTGTCACTTATTGTTTTGCATGGCACGTGCTGCACTGAGGCGGCAGTTTTTCTTTGCATCGTCATCCTCTCGGCTTATTTGTCTCTAGATGTACTGTGTGTGAGTGGGAAGGCAGGGGGGCTAAACTTGCCGGCATAGAGCAAACATGAGCAACGTATGCCTGCGTTTTTGTCTAAAAGCATGCAGTCCTGTTTGTGTGTTTGCTTGTGTGTGTGTGTGTATCATTGTGTGGCTGGGTGCTTTAGGAGCGGTTCTCTCGACAGGCCGGGTTATAATGAGATCCCTAGGGCTGAACGCAGGCTGCCTGTAAAACAACAGATGTGACTGGGCTCGCTTAGTCTCCCCTCTCGCCCCAGTAGCTGACAGAGCTGTCACTCAGCAGGAAGGAGGATGACAGACAGGTGAGGTAGGCTTCTGTGTAGGGCCGGAAAGGGGAGGCCGTCACCTGGGCTAACACTTGATCCCACTGCTCGGTGCTCTCCAAAAAAAACTGCCTGACAGCTGATGCATCCAAAATGTCAACAGTTCAGTCGCAACGGTGATGAGATGAAGATGATGATGAGACCTTATACTTCTGCTACTGATGCTACACTTCAAGAGCAAGCAGAATAACCTGACATTTAAAAGGCATTTGGAAGCTTTCAGATAAGGTGCCATCTATAATCACGTTGGAATTGACCAGTTATTAATGTCTTAAATGCACAAGGCTTTTTAGCCGGGGAAAAACATCTAATTTCCCATAAATAAACTAAAAACAAATCCAAAATTTATTTCGCCAATTTGCCATTCTGACACCCTAGACTCTTTTTGGGAAAGATAATTTAAGATCCGATTTTTCACCTGTCTTTCTTCTTTAAGTCCAGAGAGAGAGCCAGGCTTGGGGAACTGGCAGAGGCCCCCAGTCAAATGTTACCACAGAGTGCCAGAAACATCACAATAGAGGTTCTGTGTGAGGGAAAAGAGCAAATGGGTGCACACACACAAAAACATCCCTCTGCTCCTGGGCATACAGCCACTAGCTCACTGCAGCCTGTAAGCCAATAGACAAGCATTGTGCTTCCTCTAACAGGAACCTGCTGCAGAAACCTGTTACTTTGCCATGTGCAGGCCAGAGCAAGATTTAACAATTAGCCAAATGTTGCGTGATATACAGCCCTTTTTTTTTTTTTAGGGATCCTTTGAATAAAAAGAAACACATTTTGTGCCAGCAATTTTCACACCATGTAGTCAACAGTTATAAAAGGGTTATCCAGAGTAACTAGAGCATGTTTCTAAAAAGTTGTGCTGTTTTTAGCCAGTGAATCTCAGCATTTATTGATTATTTGCATTGAAATTCTGTGCAGACCTACATGGTCCCAAGAGGATGACGCCTAATGATTTAGGTGATTCACTGACTTATTCTTAACGGCATCAGCAGGTTGACATTACTCTTTTTGTAGAGTATCTCATGTATATGGCTATACACTTGTTGTCTTTTAAAATGTTGTTTCAATGCTGTATTCTATTGAATTCTATTGGATTGGAGGAAGAAATCTCTGAAACTATATGCATGGCTACACCAGTTGTGAGAAAACCTTCTCTTTAGTAGCTTGGTGTACTGACACGTTAACCCAATAGCAGAGTCCGGTACACTGTTGTTCATCCATGTTTCCACAAAAACAAAAACACAGCAGTCTGTGAACCCCTGTTGGGAGTTTCGTTGAAGTTGGATGTAGTCAAGTTTGTTGTCTAATGATCGGACACTTGCAAGCAGGATGGATCAAACAGGTGGCCGTGCAGTGTTAGCTTTCCACCAAGCTGGAACTCCTGCCCTCGTTCTGAGTTTTCGCTTAGCGCACACCGCCGTCGGTGTCCCCCTACCCGGATAGCAGCATAGGGCAACACCGCTGGCTGAGGTGCTGGTCTCTGGAGCAGGCGAAGCTCGCTTAGTGTATCAAGTTTTCCGTCTGTAATAAAGTTTCTTGTATATTCTCTGATCTGTACCTATGTATCCTGGTGGTACACATGTGTTGTACTTTGAATTTACATAATTGTTGTTTAATTGAAAGTTTGCTGCCAAAAAGAGCTAGCCTGTAAACGTAGCTTCAAGATGGCTGACACTTTGCTCGCTTTGGCTTGCTACGGGTAAAGAGTCCAACCCCTTTTGGGGCGTGTTAAAAAGATGCGGAACTAGCTGGTTTATAGTCCACATCCATTTTTATATATTTTTTCGCAATATTGGAGGCTTTTTTCCAGACACAATATCCAGAGATCTCTTGTCTCGTGGACATGAGAGAGGGGAGCACGGTCAATGGAAAATACTATCGGGTTTCTACTGCTACAAAGCTAAATGCTAATTGGTGAAGTATCCCTTTAATCCATGTACTGGAGCTCTCTGGGTTCTTTATGAAACATGTCATTAGCTAGATAATCAAGCTTGTACCCATTATTGCTGCTCATTTTAATGAGCTGTGTACATCCACAGCATGGCCTCAAGAGATGAGCCATCATATAACAAAGCCTGGTTTTCTCCACCACTCTCTAATGCTTTGTTAATGTGTTTCAAAAAACATTTTCTGTGTAAATCTGCTATCTTTGGGGCATGAAACATAATGTCACTCTGTCAAGCATTATTGTTGCAGATTGCTTTTTTAGAACCATATCAGTAACAGAAACCTGCCCACAGTGGCTGGATATTTTGCAAGCAGAATATGCAGTGTCTCCATCATCAGAGGCTATGATGCATGACCCGCTTGACTTGGTTGATAAATGATTAATCAAAAGCACACACATCCAGTCAAGGTAAAGGATGTGGACACAGAGATGCAAGCAGGGAGAGAAATGAAAGTGAGCGCTGAATCTGAGAGCGAAATGTTGAAGCTCCAGATGGTGTCAGTGACAGGTGTGATCATCGTTGGGAATTACAGTACACTTGTGATACTCTGACTGCACAATAAGTGATAATTCAGCTCTAATTTCAGCTACACATCTCACCACAAGCCCTTCATGCCTTGAACATGAAGGGCTTTTTAAATCAACAAGAGCGAAATAAGTGTCTGTCCTGTAGGTAGACTGGATTAACTATGATTTCAACTATAAAAAGAAGTTTAGTAATCAAACCAGCTTGTAAAATCAAAATGTTAGGTTTTGCAAATTTGATTTTGTAAAAATGTATTGCGATTTGTCTTTGTAAACCTGGAGGCTAAATTCTGTTAGCTTTCTACAAATCCGTTTAATAATGTTTTATTATAATATATAAATTGCTGCAAACTCAAGCCCAAGGCCCTCAATATTAAAATTGCAAACTGAATTTAAAAAGCCCCTGTTTAGACAAACAAGCCCAAATGGTGAGTAACTGAATCAGGGGAATGGTATTGTGCCAATGGGAAGTCATTTTTTATGGTTGACCTCCTGCCTTGATGTTAATGGCCATGAAAAAGACCACATTTTATTTTTACTTCAAAATAGCTAAAATAACAACTTAATTCATATCCAAAATTTCAGTTTTCAATTTTGCATTGGATTAAACATTTTCTTTTTACATGGAATTTGAAAATGCAAAGTCAATTTCATGATCATTGTGGCCGTGTTACGTTGTGTAAAAAAGAAAAAAAAAAGAAAAAATGATTTAGGCTGCAATTCTGTTTTTCCAAACATCAGCATGGAATTAAAATTGCGTATACATTATGAGCATACAAACACTAGATTAAACTTGATGAAATGATTTCATTTGGATGATAGCAGATCTGAACATCATACTATCATAAAATATATTTGTTTTTTTGAGTTTCAGTGCGTTGTTTATTTCACACTTTTGAATGCTTTTTTTACTCTTACGGTAATAACAAGACATGCTCTTCTTGACTAACATGTAAATTCAGTGTGTGGAAGTTTTAAACTGTCGCCAAAATTTTGAATATTTTCAAACACTCACAAGTGGAAACATAGTTGTGTGTGTGTGTGTGTGTGTGTGTGTGTGTGTGTGTGTGTGTGTGTGTGTTTGTGTGTGTGTGTGTGTGTGTGTGTGTGTGTGTGTGTGTGTGTGTGTGTGTGTGTGTGTGTGACTCAGTACATTTATTTCTCCAAACAATCACTCTGAAAACTCTGGAAGTCTGTCAACTCTGGCAAAATAACTGTTTAGATTCCCATCTCTTGGTGGTGATTGAGCAGCTACAGCTATATAGATTTGAGGGGACTTTCTTCCAGCAGAGTACTTTGTCACTTTTAACTTCCTTCCCAAGTGCCATTTTTCTCCCTCCATTTATTCTTTCTCTCTTCTAGAAGAGCACTTTGTCTCACTGTTTCTCTGCCCTTATTCCTCTCCTAGCTGTTTAAACTTCCATTTGTACATGATGGGGAAAAAATGTTGCTCTTACCCATTTTTACAGGCTGTCTTTCTAAATCCAACACTGTGATGTGAAGACAGAAATAAAGAAAGTGGTAAAGAAAAGCGGGATGAACGAAATGATGCAAGTGTTGTCCATTGCTTTGAATACAAATTACAGCTGTCAAAAAGTAAAACCTAGTAATATTACCATTTAGGCCAGACAAATATACTCCTTTGGCTCAATATATAGCTGCTGTTTTCACTGCATCCTCATCTCAAACACCCATTATAATTGGCATTAATTCAGTGTTAGCAAGCTGTGAAAATGTAATTTCCAGTTCAAGAGCTCCAATTGGAGCTTAGCTGAAGTGGAAAGCATTATACTGTCTGTTGAATTGGTTTTGCCAGCCTGAGATTACCCCGGCTCCTCTGCTGAGAGGGACGGGTTAATAGATCAACGGCGGAGGAGGCTGCGAGAGCGATATGGGCAGAGAGAAAAGAAAAGCGCAGGAGTGTGGTTATTTAGAGGTAAAGGGAGGAGAGAAACATGTGGAGGGGTGAGGGGGGGGGTGAATGATTGGCTTGATTTCCCCTGTGCGACTCTCATCATTTGGGAGCCGATCTGCCTCCTATCAGCCCAACCAGGAGCTCTCTGCATCTCCTAATGCCACTCCTGCCTACATTACATGGCTATTTGCAGGAAGGTGCTGTGCTTTGATGGTCAGACATATTGGTCATCATTGCCTCTTTGCAGAAAATAAACAGAGGGGAAAGGCAATTTCTTATTTGGGGCACCTTTCCATCCTCACTCCTATAAATACAGTGTGGATATTTGCTATAGTGTGTTTATTCATGCTTAAAATCTGTTATTAGGCCTTTACTTTGTGGACAGTTGCTGTTTTTTTATGACTTTTTTCCCCTTGTTCTTTGCATCATGATTTAATTTTGTGTGCGCGTGTGTGTGTATACGTGCTGCCTGTCTGTCAGCTGCTTTTGTCCTGCTGTGTTTTAAAGTTTCTTGGGATTTGTTCTGTTTATTGCCTGTCTGTTTTCTCCCTGAACCATTTGGCTCAACCACATGTGTGATAGTTGGATGTCTCTCAGGACTTCTCGCAGCAAACCGGGCAACGCTGGCACGTCTTTGTGGTTATGAGACAGCGGGCATGTGTTTGGTCCCACCTGGCAGGAGGAGATAAAGAGGGAGGGGGGATTGAAGGAGCCTGAATGAGAGGCCTGTTGTGCCACTGTGGGGAGCGGGTGGGCATATTGGAGAGCAGCAGGTGCTCCGCCAATCTGGGAGGTGGCATGATCTCCCAAAATGGCCACCTCAAAGGAGAGTGAGCCTCTGATTGGCTGGCGATCAAAACTGACAGGGGCTGAAACCATGTTGCTTTGCCAAGGGCTCAGTCTGAGTGCACCTGGCCTGCAGTCCCATGACCGGAGATGTCTCAGACAGACCCTGTGTGTGGCATTTGTGTGCGGCTCCTTTGAAGTCCTTGGTTCTGGCTTGTTTGTGTTGTGAACACATGGGGAGTGGAGGCCCAGCTCTCAGGGGAGCCGGTGGGAGTGGCTTTGTCTGTCTGCCATTCGCCATAGATGTGACTTCTTTTCAGTGGATGCCTCTTTGTTTTTTTCAGCTAATTTGATTTTACTCTCACACCTCTCGTCTCTCCAGGGGTGGCCCGTCAGTGTTCAGCCCCTTTGCAGATTATAATACCAATCAAACACCCACCAGTGCCGACTAAACACTTGACCAAACCCTGAGCCAAGAGTGTCCTCCTCCTCATCTTGTGTCTTTTGAGTGAATACTTGAAGGCCAGCAGAGCCATCTGGACACAGAGTATGTCTGCTGCTGCTGCCCATATACATTATTGGTTGAAGTAAATACAAGTTTAGGATTTCAGGCAAAAATAGCTTGTTCAAAATACCAGAGGTGGCCTCATTTGTCAAAAGAAATCTGAAGAATGCACAGCTTAAAGGACACATGACATGGTGCTCGTTGGATGCTTTTGTGTAGACCTTATAAGTCCCCTAATACCATATCTGAAGTCTCCTTCCGAAAATGAAGCCTTGATGCAGAATTACAGCCACTAGAGCCAGTCCCACAATCAGCCTACCTTAGTATGTGCTATAGTATGTGGAAGGTGGAGGCTCGGCGTGTGGCTTTGACCAGCTGCCACTTTTTTTGTTTGAAAGCCATGGTGTCTCTCTCTCACGGGTGGGTCAAATTCTCTGGGCAGGCAAAGCAGAGAAATGGGGAGGTAACCTTGCCTATTATAACTTCATACGGGGCAAGATTCCAGATCGGCCCATCTGAGCTCTCATTTTGTCAGAGCAGGATACCCAGGGCTCGATTTACACCTATTGCCATTTCTAGCCACTGGAGGACCGTAGGCAGGCTGGGGGATCTCATATTAATGTAAAAAAAAAAACTCAAAGGGAAATTCTCCTGCAAAGGGACCTTATAAGTGCAAATGTATTTTTTAATAGTGGTGTAACTCTGGACCTTTTGTCATGTCAAACTCCACAGCTCCTACAAGATGCTACATGGGCTTTTCAGGAATAGCCACATGCTTGAGGTCACACTGAGATTACTCTCCCATTAATATTTACTGTATCTAGGAGTTGTGTTTTGTAGTTAATGGTGGATCATATGTTTTCTACCAGAGAGAACTGCCTAGTTCAACAGGGCAGACTCATTCACTCCATGCCCTTTCTCTTCTCTTGGACTTTTCTCCTTGACCCTGAATGACTCCCGACTCGTGAGCGCTGGGACCCAGGAAGATGAAATTCCCGAAATTTCTGACTGCTGCTGACCCCCATCTGCAGCTTTCAAAGGAAAAACAAACAATCGCTATTATGTCATTATTTCCAGCCTCAGCAATAAAAGTCTGTAGAGGAAAATGAAGAGAGATAAGAGCAAGGGAGAGAACAGAAGACTCAATAGGACTGTCTGTTGTCATGAAATTGTTCGTTTTTCTTTGTCAGGACAAAAGGGAAATCAATAGGAGATATTGATGTTAAGCTCTAGGCTCACTTGTATCGTTGCTGCTTTATCATTTTCTCTCTCTCTCTCTCTCTCTCTCTCTCTCTCTCTCTCTCTCTCTCTCTCTCTCTCTCTCTCTCTCTCTCTCTCTGTGTGTCTGTGTGTTTTTCTTCTCTTAGAATGACATCAGAATTTTTTTTTTTGGGAAGATTTAAATAAATGAGTTTTCATCAGGGTTCACATTAATCCCGAACAGATTAGGATTATGTATATGTCAATAGAATGACTTTGTCCCAGTAATTTAGTGTAAAACACTCACGTGTAACCCGATACAAGCCTTGGTGTCAACAAGAGAACCACTGAGTCCTGTGACCTGCCCTGTGAAATTCACTGACCCAATCCTCATTCTGCAAGGGTGTGCATGTTCAAATGTGCATTTCTGTATGTCTGTTAGTGTGTGTGTGTGTGTGTGTGTGTGTGTGTGTGTGTGAGATTGCGTGTGCTGCCCTTGAGCAGATGGGAGAAGGACACCCCTGTGCTCAGCACCCTGCCCATCACTCACCTCTGTAAATAATTAGTGTAGATGCTGTGAATGACACAGTGTGTGTGTGTGTGTGTGTGTGTGTGTGTGTGTGTGTGTGTGTGTGTGTGTGTGTGTGTGTGTGTGTGTGTGTGTGTGTGTGTGTGTGTGTGTGTGTGTGTGTGTGTGTGTGTGTGTGTGTGTGTGTGCTTTTTTAACAAATAAAAACCTGAAAAATTGGGCTTGCAAAATTATTCAGTCCCCTTAAGTTAATACTTTGTAGCGGCACCTTTTGCTGCGATTGCAGCTATAAGTCGCTTGGGGTATGTCTCTATAAGTATTGGACATTGAGAGACTGAAGTTTTTGCCCATTCCTCCTTGCAAAACAGCTCAGTGAGGTTGGATGGAGAGCGTTTGTGAACAGCAGTTTTCAGTTTTTTCCACAGATTCTCAATTTGATTCAGGTCTGGACTTTGACTTGGCCATTCTAACACCTGGATATCTTTATTTGTGAACCATTCCATTGTAGATTTTGCTTATTGCTTTGGATCATTGTCTTGTTGAAAGACAAATCTCCATCCCAGTCTCAGGTCTTTAGCAGACTCCATCAGGTTTTCTTCCAGAATGGTCCTGTATTTGGCTCCATCCATCTTCCTATCAATTTTAACCATCTTCCTTGTCCCTGCTGAAAAAAAGCAGACCCAAACCAAGATGCTGCCACCACCATGTTTGACAGTGGGGATGGTGTGTTCAGGGTGATGAGCTGTGTTGCTTTTACGCACAGTATATGACTGATTGCTGTCCCATGGACAGAGTCTCCCACCTCAGTTGTAGATCTCTGCAGTTCATCCAGAGTGATCATGGGCCTCTTGGCTACATCTCTGATCAGTCTTCTCGTTGTTTGATCTCAAAGTTTAGAGGGACGGCCGGGTCTTCGTAGATTTGCAGTGGTCTGATACTCATTCCATTTCAATATTATTGATATAATTATATTATAATATATTATCAATATTATAATATTATATTACAGTATCTCGGACCTGCCTGGTGTGTTCCTTGTTCTTTATGATGCGCTCTGCGCTTTAAACGGACCTCTGGGACTGTCACAGAGCAGGTGCATTTACACGGAGACTTGATTACACACAAGTGGATTCTATTTATCATCATTAGTCATTTAGGTCAACACTGGATTTTTCAGAGATCCTCATTGAACTTCTGGAGAGAGTTCGCTGCACTGAAAGTAAAGGGGCTGAATAATTGCAGCTGATTTATTCTGAATAATTTCAGAAAAAAATCAATTTTTTTTATTTGTTAAAAAGGTTGAATATCCCATACATTTTATTTCACTTCATAATTGTGTCCCACTTGTTGTTGATTCTTCACAAAAAATAACAGTTTCTTATCTTTGTGTTTGAAGCCTGAAATGTGGCAAAAGTTTGAAAAGTTCAAGGGGGCCAAATACTTTCGCAAGGCACTGTAAAAAACACAAGTTTTGGGAAAACGCATCGAAATAGATTAATAGAATATCAAAACAACAGGTTTTACACATACGCTGTACCACAGTACGGTACGTGCATAGTGCATTAGCTTGAGCAACATCTATTGGCTTAAAGCCAAAGTACTTCCCCGCTGGTGAAGAGACATTACTCTGTGCTACTAATGTTTTCTCTTCAATCTCCATAATGTTGTCCTCTCCCTGAGCCACACTCATGCTCTTATTTTTGTATGTCTTCTTTCCTCTCGCTCCACACAATCACTTGCTCACTCACTCTTGCTACTTTTGGTATGTGTATCTCTTCGATCTCGCTGTCGAAGTGTGCACCTGTGAGAGAACAACTGGCCAATTAAATATATGGCTCTGAATTGATCACACACCCACAGGTGCATCTCTCCACAAATACACAAAATATTGCATACTATTCGGGACATTATCGATATTGCACAGCGTGATATTGGAAAAACCATATTGAGTCGAGATATCGTGCACCCACTAGTACGTGGTGGTATTAATCTCTCAAGCGAGCTTCTACTATTTTATGTAGGACCAGAGGCTACGATTTAAATACTATATAATTAAAGTGACTAATTATGTTTTTCCATTACATGGTACCTGCTCGACTCTCCTTGACTCTACTCTCCATTTTTGGTTTTCCATTATGAAAAAATGTCCCTGGTACCTGCCAACAAGTACTTTTTTAAGTGTCACCTCAGGTTCCAAGCTATAAATAGTTAAACTAGTTAGTTAGCCTGCAGTGTTTGTTTTTTGCTGCCTCCAGCTTCTTTTGAGACTAATTTGTCTTCTGGCTGTGGCAACAGCCACACGCTGAGAATCACAAAACAACAAACCTTTGACACTATGTGTGTTTGTGTGTGTGTGTCGCGTTTCCTGCTGCGTCGCTATGATGACCAGCTTTGCTCACGTCATGCATGAGGCAGTACTAAATCTGCAATGGAAAAAGGAGGATGGGGCACCGTGGCCAGGTCGAGGTGAGTCGAGCGGGCACCATGAAATGGAAACTTATGTAACTTTCAGTTTGTGTCGATTTCACCGGCCCCTTTGGATAATAGCTGTAGTGTTTTTACCACACTTGCTGTTGTAAAGGTCTAGGAGTTAGCATTACTGGGATGTCATATAGTTGCAATGAATTTTTTGCTCAAACAGATAATAATTTATTGATCATAAGAGAGTATGTTATAGGGGCATCGTTGCTTTTTAAGTGTTGCAAACGGGAACTGAGCCTCCTTTGGATGTATTTTGAGCTAGACCGGGTATCACTGTTACTACCAAAGCAATAAGAGATAGTTATAACAACCAACGTAATAACTTAATGTATTTATTATGAAATCCATGGATGCTTCACACAAGTACCGGGGGTAAAAAATAGTAGGCCAACACAAACATGGACTAAAAGGACAAAGGTCCGTGCTAAATGGAAGGGAGGGCGTAATTTAATGTTGGCTACTGATGTACAACCACATTGCGCAATCTCAAGTTATTTTATGAATGAAATAGACATAATGCATGCTTGAGGGCCAAATCTGAGACATTTTTGAATTATTTACAATCCAGAGTGTGACTCGGCAAGTTGTCTTTCACTTTCCCTTTTAGCTTTTATTCGTTCTTTGTCTAATTTCCTTCTTTTCTGTGATGGCCCTGCCCCACTGTCAGCCATAACTACAACAGATAACTTATAAAAAAAAAAAAATTACAATTAGCCCTACATAAAAACGTCTCATGCTACCATTTTTTGCCGGCATACTCACTAACACAGGCTTCGAAACCTGTGTCCCTCAAATGCTTTTGTGACTTCACAGGAAATATCGGACCCGGGCAGAGGCATTAATAAAAACTATGTAAAACTAGTGTTGTATTCACTGTTGGTTATAAGTCGTTTATGATCATCAGATGGAAAATTACACAGTTTTCAAAACATTTAAAAGTTACATTTAGTCACTTTAAGTTCATATTTCAACACCAATTGAAAATCAAAAAAAAATGTAAGCCTGTTTTCGCAGGGTATAAAATGTTTGGACCCTGTGAACTCCTAGTGACATTTGATCATTCCACCTTGGGATTCACGTCCAATGCCAATGCAGGAAGTAATGTGCTCTTCGTGCAGCGAGGTGGGGATTAAAGGTGTTAACGTCAGGGTGGTGAACTAGCATGTAGCCCATATGTCTTTGAAGCAGGAGAATGGAGTTAACATTTGCATTTTCATTAACCGTAACCAGTGGTTAAGCAAGTGTTTTAATATCCTGCCTCTAACATGTAGTTTATTTGGTATAACCACAATCTTTCCCTAACTTTAAAGACCAAAAGTCTGAAAAGCATTGTTTTACTGCCCTCTCTAGTTGAAGTTTCAAATCCATTGCACCCGTAACCGCACCCAATGTGATGTCACATTGCACTGACACACCCTGGAGTATGTGTGTACATCCCTGCAGCAAGGTGAAGTTAAACCCCTGGAGGTTTTCAGGGGGTGGTAGGTTGCTCTTTAAGCATACCACAGTTGCCATGTGCAGACATTCTATGAGACGGCAATAAAAAAAATGTTTGTAGTATCGTCCAAATCAATATTCCTATTTGGATGGTGTTAAGTCAAAGCTTAAAGGTATTGTAGGTAGGACTGTCAAGACATTGACAACTTCTTAGTCCCTCCCCCCCCCTTTCCGCTAAAGCCGAAACAGTCTCCTAAGCCCTCCCCCCCACAATGGAGAATAAATGCGTATGCATGAGCTGTGATTGACACGCAGTTAGACACCCACTAAAGATGCATCATTTTGGGAAAAACACGTTCATTCTAGAAATGTGAAAGCTCTCAAACCTTGTTTTCCTGGAAACAGACCTGAGTCAAGCTGTCTTGAATAATTACCTTCATCTTACAGTGCCATCATTGTTTGGTGCCCACGTGTGTGCTATGCTGGAGGCAATGTACATCATTTTTCTTTTCCACATAGATCCTGTGTGTGTGTGTGTGTGTGTGTGTGTGTGTGTGTGTGTGTGTGTGTGTGTGCGTGTGCAACACAGTGTTACACCTACAATCATCTAAAATCATACACACCTACACACAAGTAATTAAGTCTGTAAATCTGAAATTAAATCACACAAACAGGCTAATTTCCTTGGCAATGGCACAGTGAACAGATTTCTCCTCATACCTGGGCATTTAGAGTGGGCCTGTGTGTGTGTGTGTGTGTGTCATTGTCTTAGTAAAAGAAGTAATCAGTGCTAGAGAGATAAAGACTGACTTATTGTTAAATAGAAGATAAAAAGAGAGGGTGGGAGGCTGATGGACGAGAAAGACAAGACATTTGTGAATGCGAGTGCTAGATGTACACATCTATAATCTGCTTAATTTAACATGCTGTTTAATTAGCCAATTCATTTTTTAACACTGCCATTTTCCTTGGCCAGCACTTTATGTGCCGAGGTAAGAGAGCTCTTTCTTTACGTCCATGTGCTGTCTGGCTTAGCCACGGAGACATTGGGGAACATTCTTCATAACTGTAATATCCGAGTGAAGCTTTGTCCGTCACGGACACACCTGTACTTGAACACATACACTGAAACCAATCTAAAGGCTTTGTTTCTGTGTTTTGCTTCTGGGAGGCTCAAATGGAATTTTTAAGTTCATGATAATCCATTTTAAAACTATTCTTTGTTTCTCTGTTATCTCTGTCATTTTCCCTCTCGCTCTTATCCAGTCAGACTATACAGCTTAGCATGTGCAGACGTCACACCTCTCTGAATATTTAAAGATAAGCACCATCAATCCACATAAAGTGTCTGTTTTATTTATCAAGATCCATTTCCTTGTTTGTTTTATCGATGAAAAAAACAACCTGAGTATGCAACTGCCAGTTGGCAGATATTTGACAAAAAATTAGTTGAGGAAGACAAATGCTGCTGACGTTGAAAGTAATGGCTGCACGCTTTCCTTTCACCCCAATAGTATATCAAGTAAAAAGCATTTATCTGCTTAGATAAGTAGATTTTCAGCCTGTACAAGAAAGCCCTACACAGAGAAATAAATTGGAGAAAAGGGAAAACAGAAGTGCATCAAGGGAAATAAACCACTAAGTTAAGAGAAATCATATTTCTTTCAGCTAAACAAGCTGTGTTCTTGCACTTCTAACAAAATCCCACGTCTCTGTGGCTGCCAGCTTTAGCTAAGTCAAGAAACCTAAACATGCGCTTGTTTTTGCCGCAGGAGATCTTCCCAGTGTGAGATGTGTTTCCGCTCGTGTGGCTGCAGAGGCCAGCTCTGAGCGTTCAGCGTGGTCCTCTGACTCGGCCGAGCTAACTTTCCTCCAGTTTGCCAGACCCTGACCCTGGCTCCAGGCCTACCCTGGGGCTGCAGGACTCATTTATAAGCCAGGATGACATTCTGGTGTTGGAAACATCGTCATATTCAGCTTGGTTGGTTTCTGACTGGTCTGAAAATGTTATTAGAAAAGCCACCAGCTGCAGCTTACATGTTACAAGAATGGAAGTTGGCTAAGAATCGTATGAGGGTGGGAATGTAAGCACCTAAATACATGATCTAACAGTACCTAATTAGGAGTACTGTATCATTTGTTTTAAGAGGACTGCAATACTCTGTGGTGTTATTGCTTTTTTCCTATTTAGACCATATCTACAGTAGATGGTGTATGTTTTGTGAAAATGTATTCTTAAATAGCTATCAAAGAGGTTCACAAAAATTTGGGCGAGTAAATACTGTGTTGGAATTTTTTTGTTGTTGCTTTGGCCGGTTTCTAGGTGATGGGTTTGTGTAAGTGTAAAGTCTCTCTGTGGGGGAGGCAGTGATTTATGTGTTGTGCAGGAGGGAGGCTACACGTATTGCTGACACATCTCAGCCATCAACAGGAGTTATGTCCACCCAAAAACACAAAGCAAACTGTTAAGGTGGACCAAACCAAGGCATTCAGTAGGCTTTGGTTATTATCCCTCACTCTAACACACACACACACACACACACACACACACATACAAGCCTGCCCTCCTTCCCTCGCTGTTTGTTCATCTGTTCCTCTTTGCCCAGAAAGAAATGCATGCATTGCATAACTAAATAAACATGGATGCAAAGGCATGGATGCAAAACAAACAAACCAGATCACACTGTAACTAAGCATATTTAAACATACTCACACAAGCAAATGGAAATGCCCTCAGAGTCTATAAATGAGCAGTAAACCTACTTGCAGTATGCTGGAAAGAAACATACTAATTTGTTTTTTATTAATTAGCAGATTGTTGCTTAACAATATGTCTTATGAATGAATAAAGTCTATATTTCTCATCTCATCAGAAACACACTCACGGATGGATGCAACCGTTGTTCTTAAGAGAGTGGAGCAGAACTCAAAATAACACGTTAATGATAATGTGCATGATAACATACATAAATAACACATCAATTTGTGGTCACGGTCTTGACGTGTCAATCTCTCCCTCTCTTCACTCTTCTGAATCAACAACTGCAAGTAGGACCCAGCCAGTTTTAGCAACTTAGTGATATGCCATGCCAAACTGGCAACGATGGCTTGGCTGGGGCTTATACATGCTCACAGAATAATACACAGCTGTGCTTGCATAGCCAATGTAAAGATTGATATGATATACAGAAACAAGTGTACAGTAGGCGGCCACAAGCACAAACTCCTAAATCCACACAGACAACAGCAATCTGCTGAAGCCGATCTCGGTGCCTTTATCCATCTTTATATAACGTTGAAAAGTTTTCTAAGTGAGGAGTTTTGGGGAGTACAATCATGGCACCATAGTGTCCTGAGTAGCCAATCAAGACCAAATTAGTGACCCCTAATGCAGAGGAAGGCAAAGCAGGAAGAGGGCAAAGGAGGTGGGCAGCCTGCGGAACACACTTCAGCATTTGCGTCATGTTGGTGTGCGTGCTCAGGGCCACGCAGGTCTGATTTAAGAATGGCTTTTTCACTATCAATAAAGTCCATGTCTACATTTCCTGTGTCTCTTGTTTTCCTCTGTCCTCATCTGCTATTTCCTCCCAAAATGCTTTGCTTTTAGTGGTGCTGCCGTGTCTGTGAGTACTTCAGAGTGACTCACCTCCGCCAGGTAACTGACATGTCTTGGACATCAACAAGCTCATTAACATTCTGAAGCATCACTGCCATGGTTGCCATGACGTCAGTATCTCTGTGGAAACCCATTTGGGGATCAGGGTCAGATTCCCATTCTGCCACAATTATATTACCATTTATCCCGCCAGGTTGTCAGAGAACACACTTTTAGAAATTTGTTATAATTTGTGTTTCTTGTCTGCTTTTTTGTTCTCTTAATAGTTGTAATTTACAGCCAACACTGTTTTTCTGAGCTGTGGATGATAAATAGTCCACCAGTCTGAAATGCCTGCAGGGCACATGTGTGGAAAGAAAAATCCAACAGCAGTGAGAGGTGACAAAACACCTGACTGGCTCTCTAATGTGTGTTTAATTGTCCAAACCAGATTCCTATTGTATCAGAAAGCTTGGTAGCTCATGTGAGCAAGAAGTAGGATTTCAGCATCAGATTAGCTAGCCTGCCAAACCTGTTCTGAGACACACAAGGGGACATGGGCTTTATAACTTTATAATCACCTCCACTGTGCTGGCAAGAGGCTGAGACACTTTGTCCCCAGAGAGACGATGAATGAGGAGCCTGTCTCCTCGATGATATTACGTTTGGTCAGTCTGGGTAACTTATTCTTATATCCAAAGGTGCAGCACGATTACAGTTATCTAAAATGCTAAATACTAATTCACATTGTACATGGTATTACATACAAGCAGTTTTTAATATTATGATGATGGATTGCATTATACAAAGCAACAGGATTAGTTTTTATTGTTTTAAAGGCCACAATTATGGCAGTTACAGTTTCTTAAGCCAGAACTGTTTTGGGATTCAAAGATTTTTCATTTTATTTCATCTGCATTGTTGATTGCTAAAACTGGAGCCTTTACAACATTTACAGATGTTGGCACTGCTGTCTGTACAGCCTCATATCGCTATGGGTTACGGCTCGCTGCTCCTCTGGCAGACATTACTAACAGTGTTTGTTCAAACCACAAGTGCTGTCATAGATCCTGTGAGCTTATTTTTGTATCACAAAACAATCTACAAAATCTACATCGTGCCATTAGTGTGTAATTCCATCACTATAGCAACTAATTATTGAGCATATTTC
Source organism: Etheostoma cragini (assembly GCF_013103735.1). Taxonomy (NCBI): domain Eukaryota; kingdom Metazoa; phylum Chordata; class Actinopteri; order Perciformes; family Percidae; genus Etheostoma; species Etheostoma cragini. The sequence goes on from NC_048421.1 coordinate 14,966,304, forward strand.
ATGTTATGCTGTCACTTGGTGTGCATTGTTTTAAATGAGCTTTCATGGTGGCTTATGTTTTACACATTTTATGTTCTACCTTGTCTTTGCTCTGCTACTTAATATTTGATTTTAGATTTTTTTCCTCTTTTCTTTAAATGTTTTAGCCAGCCTCATGCCAGAGATGCTGGGATGTGATGACACTGTTATTGATCAAAAAGATTTTCTTAGTTCAGTTTTACCCAATTATCTAAACTACTTAATTGGAAGTAAAAAATAAATTTAAAAAAATAAATAAGGCGACCCTATTTTTGAAGCATAAAATATTTAGGTAATTATCTAAAAGGTCTTCCTTTCACAACAAATGAGCATGGACTGACCCCTGCAAACCTTTTTTTTTTTTTTTTTTTATTTGCCAAAGGAAATCATAATAAACGCTATCCTTTTTTATCCAAATGACATTCAGCCTAGTTTCCTGACATATTGCAAGATGTGAATTTTCTTAAACATTTTGAAAGAAGTCCTCTTAGCAGGCCAGACTCTAACACGGAGGTGTTGGTTACTGTATTTTACATTATTGCCAAGAGTGATTAGATGATGTTCTCCCCTCCCTCGGTAGTTGACAGCGACGTGACATTTAAGGCACTAAACCTCCGACTGCTCCAGTTGAGCTGCTTGGCGGCAAAACTGTGAACAAGTAAAAGGGCATCACTCTAGTGTGTGCTATGTAAATGGTGACACCCTGTAGCAAATATGACAATGCATGTGGCTGAGGGGGTGGGTGGGGATTTTTACATTTTATTGACCTACCCCAAACAACACAAAAAATTGAGACTGTTTAAATAAACATTCATTGTGTCAGATTAAAGGTGCTCAATATGGGGCGACGTTACTTGTTGACATTTGAAGTATTTTCAACCCGTCTGAAATGCCTGCAGGGCCTCCCTACTCCTCATTCCCTCCTCCTCCCTTCTGTGCTCGCGGATAGTGAGGAGATGTTTGCTGTATGTGACAACAAATGTTTTTGCCTAAAACCCGCACAACATCGCTTAGAGCAGCTTTCAGATCTGAAACGTGTACGTTTACATGCCCATAATCAGTTTTTTGTCCTTATTCCGAAAAAAACAATAAAGACTAAGCTGTTTACATGGCTAATAAAGGTTCATGGATGGATAAATGGACAGATACTTTATTCATCCCGATTACATGTAGCCAAACAAAATAAGTTTTCCAGCGGTGTTGGAGAGTCCCTCTTTTATTCCTTCAACCTGCTTCTTGAAAAGGTTGATGTAGTGATGTTTGCACATATCCAAAAACCTGTTGATATCCAAGTCTTTAATAATGTTTAAAATTAGTTTCTCCTCCTTATTGGGACTGGAACCTTGCAAACTATTGGCTGGTTGATTTGTGTACAGAAACCATAGCAACGCACAGAGCTGACCATAAGCCTTAAACATGCAAGAGGCCGTAAACTGTGGTAAAAACCCTGATTGAGACCCATATTCTAAATGCGCTGTATGCATGTTCAAAGTATGCCTCTAAAACCTGAATTATACCAGAACATCCCATATCTTAATCGGAGCAAAATGCTATATTCAGAAAAAGGCCTTAGTCGGAATATCCAGCTAGAATAAGCTGTTTACATGACCTGTATCAAATTCGGAAGATTGTCAAATTCGGAATAATAGTAGAATATTGGGGTGAATGTAAACATACTCAATAACATCTTTCAAATCACTTCTCAATCATTTTATTAATAGTAGTACACTGTTTTATTTCCAACATGTCTAATCAGTTGTATTTATTAGGATTTTATTAATATATTTTTCAGTATAAAATGTTATACTTAAAAAATTGTTCAGTATTTTAATTTAATTCATTTTTATTTGCCATTCCAGAAGTTTTAATCCTGCTTTAACCATGTAAAAAACTTAAATCACTGTAACTTAAAGTGCTGTATGAATAAAGTTTATTATTATTTAATTGTCTGAATAATAAAAGCCAAATACACACAGGAAACTCAAGCAGTCTGCTGGATTGTACCAAATATAGAAACAGGTGCCTGCAAGGTCACACATTATTTCAAATGCCACTTGCTGCCTTAGTTATTCACTACATAATTAACTGCTGACAGGTGGTTAGTTTGCCAGCTTGATCATATGGGCAGAAAACAAATATCCATTGGATTCAGACAGTTATTGGAGTAGAAAATGTACATCATGTAATAGACTCTGTAGCTGCTGAAATCTAACAGGACTAATGGTGTGTCTCTAATTGTGCACTTCTGTATTTACATTAGCTTTTTTGAGTGTATGGTGCGTTCACACGGATGAAGTATAGCAGAAGTGCCATGTGAGTCCCAGTACCTGGGTAGTGCACTCATAGTGGTCAAAAAGTTGATTTTGGAACTCTGGACACTTCTCACACACCCTGGAAATCCAGAGTTCTCACAAGAGCACAATTTGAATTTGCTTAGCGAGTTACTCTGGCATCAAGTTATGCTACTCGTTAACTATACCCTTGTAGCTGAGCTACAACAACCACATCGGTGTAATCTGATGTAGGTGGGCCAGAGGTGAGCTAAGCATATGGGGCTCTGGATACATCACCCCATGTGTTGTTGTTATTGGTTGTAGTGTTATCCAATCGCGTGCAGTGAGGTTTTCAAATGCACGCTTGGTGCCGCCCCTCGCGATGGGCTACTTTCATTACTCCATGCCAGACCCTTAATCTTTCGGATTTGGGTCTGGATTTCCAGGCTACTATTCACTCTCAACGGGCGGAGAATTTGACCTTCCTCGGATAGTAAAGGCGTGTGCCGCCCTTCTCTCCCTCTGATTGGCTTTCCCTGGTATTGGTACCTTAGCTTAACCAATCTCACTTGTCATACCTAAATCTAACCAATCCAACCAGCCAAGGCAATAAGAACTAACCAATCAGAGGTAGAATAGGGCGGATCATGCCTTAGCCAATCTAAGAATCGCAAATTTGCTGTTGCCATCTTTGCAATATAGCGGAAGCTACAGGACCACTGACGTATATTCACACCAAAACTATATCAATGCAATTCAATAAGTATCACTATACTGTAGTCGGATAGTGAGAAAACAAGCCGGTATTTTGGCAGGCAACAAAAGGTGGCGGTAATGTTCTGCCCGGATGTAATTCACGATCTATCTATAAATTTCAGAAACAAACATGTGTGCGTGATATGCGCACATCTCTAGAACCGATCAATGGATTTCAAACTTTGCAGATGTCTTGCTACGGAAACTGTAGCAGTGCCAAGTTTGACATTGTTAGGATTAGAAAAGCAAAAGATATTGTTAAATATATATCGGTAAAAGAAGCACACATTGACTTTTGCCACTCTAGCCCATGTCCCCTCCTCACACTGCACATCGAGAGAGCACAGCGCAGGACCAGACACTGAGAGGGTCGCAGAAAGCAGCAGAGCTTTGGCAGCTAAAATGTGAACACCTCAGACCCACAAAAATGTGCAAAGTAGCACTACTTACTGGACTGGATATCAAAAGTAATGTTCTGATAAGAAATGTACTCAATGATTAGAAGTAAATAAAATCTTTGATTCTGAACTTTATTGCAGCTTCCTAATAGTATTAATTAAAAGTATTAATAAGCATTATATTCAGGGTTTCCACATCCTTCCAAAGATGCTTAGGGGAAATGTAGTGAAGTAAAAGTATGCATTTATTTAAAAACTGTAGTGAAGAAAAAGTAAAAGTTTCCAGAAATATGAATAACGAAGTAAAGTACAGATACATTAACTGACTATGACCATGGCTAAAAACAACAACAAAACAGCTTTGAATCAGGTGAAAGCACAGCTTCTTTGTCCACTTTATGAAAAAACTGCCTATCTAACTTGCCACTGCCATGCAATTCTTCATAAATAGTCACAATTTGTCCCTCAAAATCACAACTATGATTGTGTGTGACAAATAATAAAAGTTTCTAAAGCTGGAATACTGGTATTTTCCATGGATGCCCTTAAAGATGTTAATCTGTCTGTGGAAGCAATTTAAAAAATCAGGAGCTGGATACTGAATATCATTGCCAAACCACTCCATCTTTCAGTCACACAAGCAACTCATACACATACCTCTAATCCCTCAGGGAAATACTGTATGAGTGCATCCACCCTGAAAACATATGATGAAAAAAAAATACGCCTTCTAAAATATAAATAACCCATCAGTTAATCTCTCCCTGCTCAGCTTTTAATGTTGTTTTTTTTAATCTGCAATACAGTGCTGGTTGCAGATGTAAATTTAGACACATATTCAGATAAAGACAGACAGTATATACACACACACATTGACAAACTTTCTGAACGCACGCTAACACATTTTAATTAGCAGCACTTTAGTGCTGAAAGCACTTAACCATAGGATAATTAATCCAGAGTCAGTGTTTTCCCTGGTAAACCATTTCAGGGAGGAGCCGGGTTGTTGTCAGTTAGTTGAATTCGTCTGCTGGGAAACGGGAAACAATAAGTTCAAAATTTCAAAAAGGTAACAGGGGAAAGGTTGTCAGATGAATATGCGGTTGAAGGCATTTGCTTGTGCGCTGCACTACACTCTGTGTGTGTGTGTGTGTGTGTGTCTGTGTGTGTGTGTGTGTGTGTCCGTGTGTGTTCAGCTTGGTCACACACTGCTTCTCATTACAAATCCTCTCATGACTGTATGCAATTTGTAGCTCTGCTCTATTGCCTTTTGTCAGCAGGCCGCTAAATTCTGTCTCTGTCCATAACTTGTCCTCAATGTGTCTCTGTCAGACGCTCTGTCTCTCTTACTCTGCCTGTCTGTGATCTCGTGCTTCCTGTGCACGTGACGTCAGCTCTGGCCATTCAGGGACAACATGACTGGGCTCTCTGTGCTTGTCAGAGCCGCTAGGAATAGCAGAGAATTGAAAAGGAAACTCAAGAATGCAGAATCGGAGCATGAACCCGGGAAGGTACTTCTAATCCTCCTGCTGTCTCAGCGTTAAAGGGCAAATGGCTGATCAGATTGCTGAAATCGAGGCCGGATATCCTGCAGTAATAAACCTGCCTGTGAGTTGGAGTAGATTGTTAAGATAAATTCCAATGCCTAATTATTCAAAGCAAAGCAGCAGCTGATTCGGCCAGATGTACACATCTGTGTGAGCGTCTGGGTCACTGCTTTATTTGATGGATATGCAGACTGATGGGGAAATGCAGGCCAGTGCAACAGAGGTGATGCTGCCCAATGCCCACTCTCTTTAACGCACAAACACACACACACAGGCACCACAAGACTAATCCTCTTAAGTCTCTGTCCGAGCTGTGGGGCACAGCCGGTCTTGTGCCCCCGCTGTGGGTGCTGGCCTTATTTCCATTGCTCATTTCCTGCCCTAGGCGACACCTTCCTACAGCTCCTCTGTGACTCATGTGTTCATCCAAAAAAATGCCCCACCATATTTTTTACTGCTTACGGAATACACCACTAAAACCCTATCGTTTGAGTATCAAACATTCACCTCCTTGTAAGCTTGAAAGCTGAATCTGAAAGATAGCTTTTTCCTTCTGCAGAGTAGTGTAGTAGCTTTGATTCATAGCAGGTATAATAGATTACAATGAAAAATCAGTATCAAAATGTCTTCATGTCTACATCCCTAATCCTAATATCTTCAGTTTGTTTTAAACGCCAATAGTTTCACCACAAGCCATAAAGGCAGATACAAATTTATGGCCTAGAACATACTGACCATATGGATTAATGGCAGTGAAGATAATTATGCTGCAGAAGTGGCTTAAATTGTTCTTAAACCCTCTTTTTCTACTTTTTCCAGGAGTCCACAACTTATGGCCTGTAGAAAAAATAGTGGTGCAATATTCTTTTAATACTTCCCTCCATCCACCGTCTGTCACTTCCTATTTCGTTTCTTGTCTTAGCTTGTTTCTCTCTTCATCTATTCCAGTTTCTCTGACATTTCATCCACCATTTGAGCTCATCTTGTCAATGGTTTAATGTCTAGCAGGGGTGCAATGATGGCTAAGTTGACAGACAACACTGACAGTAGAAAAGGTAAATCTTTCAGTTGCTGCCAGTGTTCTGACTTACAGTACACAGAGCCTGTCAACGTCGACTCTCACCTCCACCTAAATGCTGTCAGGATACAGCAGCTTGCCAATTTCAAAAACAATCCAGAATAAAAGTCCAGCGCTCCGTTTCAGGAAGGAGGTTTCGTCCTGATCTCTGAGTTGATCTACCCTGAGATGGAAAACTCGAGGTTTTGGTTCCAGGACAACTGATTCCAATTGGTTCAATCAACTCTGAGTAGGTTGACTCAGCGTTAAGCGCGTGCACCACCACAATGAAAAGACAGCATGAATGGAGCCATGATACTACGATTCACCATGGTAACATCCACAAACAATTGGTCAGCAGAAATACTCATGCGCACATACAGCGAGGTTGAACTTTTTTTTTTTTTTTTAAAGCATCACAGCGGCTGCAGTAAAATGGCAAGACTGGGTGTAGGAGAAAATTGCTGCTTGAGTCAATACGTAGGCTCTCTATAGTGTATTAATATCATATTTAATCACAGGTAAACTATAATATTACTGGTGAAAACTGGAATGGTAGTAGGCTACACCTATCATTTCATTTAGGTGCAGTCCTGCAGGCAAAACAGAAGCTACTACTAATCCCATTCTGAGGTTGCAGCACCATCATTAACAGAATTTTTTATTTACCGTCATTGATTTCTTTTTAATGTATCTTAGTGGTTTGTGTGCATGGAACTCTAGAAAAACATTTCAAACGTGTTTGAGAGTGAGTCACCCTTCTTACGGCGCATTGCTACAGTGGCTTTACTAATATGCTCCCTAAACCCAATGTTGTAAAGAAAACCGTTGTTTACAAAAAAAATGTAATGGGACACAAAGGATCTGACGTTAGTGATATGAGGACGGATTATGTAGGCTATATAGCTGATAGACTGGGAAGAAAAACGATGCCGCTCAAATAGGTAGTTATTTGGAAATTAAAATACATCAATAGTTGGAGCCTCAATATCCTCTCCCAACTCGTGCGAAGTAGCTTCTTCATCAATGGGATCGTTGACTAAAGGAAATGCCATGTTAGAGAATAAAGCATTTTATAGTCTGCCTAACATGGTTAGTAAACCAACACTGTCTTTTACTTATGCAGATAACAAAGTGCGCTTGATATGGACTAAATGACTGAATAAGGAAATGAAAGAGCACTGTGTCAGAGGGAGGAGACAGAGATCAGAAAACCTGCTCCCGACCAGGTTAGGTTCACAGACTCAGTTACCATAGAAACTGAGTGAGGTAAACGGGCTGGAGTTACCCCTCTCTCTGATGTTTGATCAACCTCCCTTTCTGAAACAGAAAACCCAGAGTTTCCCTCATGTCAGGGTTATCAAACTCAGTTTTCACTAAACCTGCTTACTGAAATGGACCCCTGCTGCCTAAGAGACACTGTCCACATTGACGCCAACCAATGGAAAGTTTTACAGAAAGAGCTCAGGGGGGGGGGG